>NC_059215.1:3646759-3972828 GCF_020615455.1 Coregonus clupeaformis
TTTTAAATCCATGGGAGGGCACAACTAGTATTGCTTTAGCGCCTTAATAACACAAAGTAGATTAGTCCTACTACTGTTCAAATGTACAAACATGTATCTGAAATGAAGCTGTGCACATCAACAGCCGTCGCTTTATATAATAACAAAAGAAAGAGACAGTATGCACCCCACTACAACATGTGTATCCGAAATGCAACCATAGATGCAGTAGGCCTACACATAATTTGCGCCTACCAACACGCACAGATCAGCTCGACAGGATGAGCACCACTAGCTTATCAAATATTCTTACAGGTTTCATAGCTTAAACTTCAATAATTAGAACTATAGGCTAAATTTCTGTCGAATTTGTGACACTACGCAATGGGCGTAACCAAGCCGCTACTTCTCCAGGTGTGCAATATTTTCTGTGTGGGAGAGTTTCAGAAAAGCAAACTAAATCAAACTAAGTGCATATTCTATAGTAATAGCTGATGTGAAATGTCCTACCTGGCAGTAGCTAATTTGAATCTGCCGCGAATAAGAGTACATGCCCATTCCGATAGCAACACACACACACTATAGCAAGAGAGCAGAGATGGTGCGAAAAAGTAGGCTTTGTGTCATTTTGATAGTATTGACATCACTTTTACAGTAGCCTATCACACAATGACTGTGTAATGCAAATGTATGATAAGAGTGAAAGTGTGCCTACTTCTTTTAGTAGGCTACACATGGTATTGGTCCTACATACAAAATGTAAAAAAAAGATGTAGACCTATCTGGATTCGGAAAGTATTCATACCCTTTCCCCTTTTCCACATTTTGTTACGTTACAGCCTTATTCTAAACATTTTTTTTTCAACATCCTCATCAATCTATACACACTTCCCAATAATGACAAAGCGAAAAAAGGTTGTTTAGAAATATAAAAAACAGAAATACCTTATTTACATAGGTATTCAGACCCTTTGTTATGAGACTCGAAATTGAGCTCCGGAGCATCCTGTTTCCATTGATCATCCTTGAGATGTTTCTACAACTTGATTGGAGTCCACCTGTGGTAAATTCAATTGATTGGACATGATTTGGAAAGGCACACACCTGTCTATATAAGGTCCCACAGTTAACACTGCAAATCAGAGCAAAGACCAAGCCATGACTTTGAAGGAATTGTCCGTAGAGCTCCGAGACAGGATTGTGTTGAGGCACAGATCTGGGGAAAGGTACACATTTTATTTTCAGCATTGAAGGTCCCCAAGAACACAGTTGCCTCCATCATTCTTAAATGGAAGAAGTTTGGAACCACCAAGACTCTTCCTAGAGCTGGCCGCCCGCCAAACTGAGCAATCGGGGGAGAAGTGCCTTGGTCAGGGAGGTGACCAAGAACCCAATAGTCACTCTGACAGAGCTCCAGAGTTCCTCTGTGGAGATGGGAGAACCTTCCAGAAGGCAACCATCTCTGCAGCACTCCACCAATCAGGTCTTTATGGTAGAGTGGCCAGACGGAAGCCACTCCTCAGTAAAAGGCACATGACAGCCCGCTTGGAGTTTGCCAGAAGGCATATAAAGGACTCTCAGAACATGAGAAACAAGATTCTCTGGCCTGATGAAACCAAAATTGAACTCTTTGGCCTGAATGCCAAGCGTCACATCTGGAAGAAACCTGGCACCATCCCCACGGGGGGCCAGTATGAAAAATGTATGCACTCACTAATTGTAAGTCGCTCTGGATAAGAGCGTCTGCTAAATGTCAATTGGATTGGACAACATCATGCTGTGGGGATGTTTTTCAGCAGCAGGGACTGAGAGACTAGTCAGGATTGAAGGAAAGATGAACAGAGCAAGGTACAAAGAGATGCTTGAGGAAAACCTGCTCCAGAGTGCTCAGGACCTCAGACTGGGGTGAAGGTTCACCTTCCAACGACCCTACGCACACAGCCAAGACAACACAGAAGTGGCTTCGGGACAAGTCTCTGAATGTCCTTGATTGGCCCAGCCAGAGCCCAGACTTGAACCTGATCGAACATCTCTGGCGAGACCTGAAAATAACTGTGAAGGAATGTTCCCCATTCAACCTGACAGAGCTTGAGAGGATCTGCCGAGAAGGATGGGAGAAACTCCCCAAATACAGGTGTGCCAAGCTTGTAGCATCATACCCAAGAAGCCTCGAGGTTGTAATCATTGCCAAAGGTGCTTCAACAAAGTACTGAGTATATGGTCTAAATACTTAGAATAAGGCTGTAACATAATAAAATGTGGAAAAAGTCAAGGGCTCTTTTTACACACAAGAAAGCAAGCAATGTTGAAGAAAAGCACGATAAAGGATAACGTTAGATGCACTGCCAATTTCAGTGTCACCTCAGAGCACAACCAGTACACTACATAGGTCATTGTCCCTATACCCGTCAAATAACACAAAGCTGTATATCTATCAATAGCAATTAGACCCACAAAAGCAAGCAATGACATTAAGAATCAAAGATAAATCTAAAAGATGCATTGAAGTAAATAGCAAACTTCTAAAACTATGCGTTACATAAAAAAATCTGCCAAACAACCAGTAGGCTTACATGAGGGAAAACCAAATAATTAATCATTCTGGCACGGCGGCCAGGCCCATAAAGGTTGTAGCTTACCATTTAGACGAGTTGCAGCCTCCTCCATGCTGTGTTGAATCTCATGAGACGTTTCTGATTCCATTCTCATTCCTGGCTAAATTTACTTTTCTGGCCCCCTATCAAATGCCAGCTGGACAAGCTGGGCTTTTCGTTAATGTAACATGCTGCGTCTGTGTTCACTGAATACATTCTTCAGAGTGGAGAAGGAATTTTCGCACATTGTTGTAGATGTCCCAAATGTTAATCAAAATCCATGTTCCAGTGACAACAGCTGACAAAGGCCCGCCGTAACTTTGAAGAACACTGAGTGGAGTCCATTTGTTGTTGCTGGCTGTGGTTCCGATTTCACTTTGCAAGAATCAATAAACTCTGCTTCCACTGGTTCAGTTTTGGTTAGATCCAACAGGTCGTCAGATGCTAGTGGCTGGAGTAATGGAGGTGCAGATGCTTGTTGTGATGTTACCCTCATGCTGCTGATGCTAGGCCCAGGCTCTTCTCAATCTTGTTGGTCAGCAGGCAGCGTGGGGGATGGGCGGGTATTACATTTGCTGCTAGTCTCCTCAACCTCGGTGGATGGCGCAGAAGGCTGCTCGGTGAGCACGGCATCGCACTCCACATGGTGGTCCTCTGTTTTTTTGCTCTTGGCAGTGCCTAGCCATTTTCGGATATCCATACTGATTAGCCAGCTTTAATTATTCAGCTTGCCGCTACCAAAACTTAACAAAGCTAGTAGCTACTAGCTAGCCTATTATTAGCTGTAGCTGTCTGGAAAAGTGAACAAATTTTTTCCCTCTCTGTGACAAAATTACTGTCAATTTAACCCCGCCCTGGTACCTTATGACATTGCATGGCGAGGTGCCCAATCAGAATGCATTTTTGAATTTGAACTACTAAATATTACATTATTACATCCCCCCTCCCTCCCCCCTCCTCAGATCATGAGCGCACACCCAGCATAGACTCTGTCCCGGTCTGCACTACTGGCAGGCCCGACAACGCTACATTGCCAAAACCGGGCATTGTAATTCATATACCATTTGTTATGTTTATGGGGAGGGGTCCATGCCTGGCTTTGCCACCCCGTAGAGCAGACTCTGCTTATTTGGTCCACTCCTTAAGGCTGTAGTGCACTTATTTGATACACACCAGAAGATTGTAGTGCACTTATTTGGTCCAATCCATAAGACTGATTTCATCCGTTTGTGTGTTTTTTCCTGACAGAGGATGCAGAGGAGAGGGACAAGGTGAAGAGGGCCGGAGAGTGCTGCAGGACGATTCTCAACTATGTCAACCAGACAGTGAAAGAGGCAGAGAACAAACAGGTAACTGAATATGGAGAGGAGAATCACTGGGACTAGACACATGGTCAACATTGGTGAACACATGCGCACAGCTGAGCTACACCAACAGTTGTCCTGGTGGAGTCATGTTGATGGTGTATATTAAATGAATCGGTTGAAAACTGTTTGAGACTTGCAAGCAATATTAAGCGAAGCCAGTCAAGACGGGAAACTCAAGTGTTTGCATAAAGGGATTCAAACAACACTTCCTACCTTAATATGGCGGTCTATTTAAGTTGACCAGTTCTGCACACACATCCTAGCTATGCGATTGGCTTGTCTTTGCTGCTTAATATTGCTGCTGCTGTAACTATTGCTGCCACCTGCTATGCATTGTCTGTTTTCTGCTAGTCCACCACCACTCCAGCCTCAAACTGTTTGGTTCTGCTTTTGTTCCCATCAGCGGGATTGGAATATATCTCACTCATTGCCTGTATTAAATGTTAATAATTTATGCATTGCTCTGGCAGTGAGATCACCTGAAGGAGCAGAGCCTAACACCAAGACCAAATGGGTTCTCTTCTATTTTATAATAAATGGTTAAACGAATACATGAGTTTCCTGTCTGAACCGTATTCATGCAAAATGTAGTAAACGATGCAACTCTTATGCCTTCCACCTTTCTACCACAATATATCAGCTAAGGGACTGAATAGGTCCTGTCTAGCCACTGCTGATGAGTCTGTGTGCTCCTCTCCCTACAGAGGTTAGAGGACTACCAGAGACGCCTGGACCTGTCCTCACTCAAACAGAGTGAGAACCCAATGATCTCAGAGTTCAAGGTGAGACTCAACTCCTATATTCCTCCACTTGTCTCACCATTTATTTACATGTATGTACCTTTATTTGACCAGGGAAGTTGATTTAGGACATATTCTCATTGACAACAACCCCAGTTGGCATAAAGCTTTAGAAAGGTGCCTGTTCTGACGTGTGCGTCTGTCTGTGTGTGTTTGTATGTAATTGTCAGTGTCGCCAGCTGCATACCACCCTAGATCCCACTGCTGGCTTGCTTTTGAAGCTAAGCAGGGTTGGCCCTGGTCAGTCCCTGGATGGGAGACCAGATGGTGGTGTTGGTGGGCCAGTAGGAGGCACTCTTTCCTCTGGTCTAAATCTTTTTTTATCCCAATGGAGCCCCACAGTGGAGGTCATAATACCCATAAAACGTAGCGGTCAAACAGGGAAATGGTTCCAATTGTTTTTTCCACATATTTCCCATAGGGGATTTTAGAATCACTTAAAATAAGGGCTGTGTTTCGTGTAGGCTTACCCTGGCGTGACGTTTTGATAACCATGTAAATCTCTCTCGTACAAGGTGACTTTTATCAGTATATTCATCTCTATTTACTCTCAGATTTGAAAATGCTAATTAGCATCAAAGTAAACATCACGCAAGACTACAAATCCCTGCAAGCTCCTGCACATCATCTCTAGCTGACAATTTAAATACATTTTGCCAATTTATTTATTTCTAGATTTAGCTAACATTAGATAGTTCATCCAGAGATTCTTACCTTTGCCTCGATTCGTCGGTCTCATCCAGATCATCAAGGCATTTGTAGTTTTTTATGATAGCCGCATTGGCAGCCAATTAGCGTTTCATTTTTGGGGGGTAAATACAGGCAAATATATTAATAAAAGTCACCTAGTCCTATTTGCACGATTATGAAAACGTCACGCCAGAGTAAGCCTACACGGAACACAGCCCTTTTTTTAAGTGTTTCTAAAATCCCTATGGGAAAATTGAATGGTGGAAAAACTATAGGAATCATTTCCCTGTTTGACCGCTAGGTTTTATGGGCATTATGACTCATACTGTGGTACTCTATGCCCCAGGGCAGTGATTGGGGACATTGCCCTGTGTAAGGTGCCGTCTTTGGGATGGGATGTTAAACGGGTGTTCTGACTTTCTGTGGTCACTAAAGGTCCCATGGCACTTATCGTAAGAGTAGGGGTGTTAACCCCGGTGTCCTGGCTAAATTCCCAATCTGGCCGTCATACCATCATGGCCACCTAATCATCCCCAGCTTCCAATTGGCTCATTCATCCCCCCTCCTCTCCCCTGTAACTATTCCCCAGGTCGTTGCTGTAAATGAGAATGTGTTCTCAGTCACCTGGTAAAATAAGGGTTAAATAAAATAAAATAAAATGTGCGTGTGTCTTTAGAGCCTGGACCTGACCAAGAGGAAGATGGTGCACGAGGGACCTCTCTCCTGGAAGGTCAACAAAGACAAGACAATCGGTAGGTGCCCACAATTCAACATAATGTGTTTTAGCTGTGTAGAAATGTGGATAATGTAGTCAATTTATTTGTTAACCTTTAGGACAATGGCTAATTCCATTTTCAGCTTAGCCATTTCGTACACTAGAGTTGTCCTCATCAAATGCTGAAAAACTAAGTAGGCTACAACACACAGTAGAAAGCAGAAGGGTACACATGCTAGTTTTAGCCCACATAAGCACTAGCTTGTCTTCTTTAGTGTAAGTGCTTTTCTGTGTGTTGTAAACCATCTGCTCTCTATACCAAACGCCAGGACTGAGAGATACAAAACGTTCCCATACCTTACTCCCAATTAATCAACAAAATTTGCATCATATTGTCATGAATTTCACTTGTGTTTATCCATGTCTGTGACTTCCATTTGGGTATCAATAAAAACTTTAAAGCCCAGTGCAGTCAAAAACGTGATTTTCCTGTGTTTTATATACATTTCCACCTATGAGGTTGGAATAATACTGTGAAATTGTGAAAATGATGACAATGGCCTTTTAGTGTAAGAGCTGTTTTGAAAAGACCGCCTGAAATTTCAGCCTGTTTTGGAGGGATGGAGTTTTGGCCTGCCTGGTGACATCACCAGGCGGTAAATTAGTTAAGAGACCAATAGGAAAGAGAGTTCCAAACCTCACTGCCAATAACAGCTAATTTTCACTTTCCCACTCAGACCATTCCCAGACAGTCCTAGCAAAATTCTTGCTTGAGAAATTGTTTTTTGCTAAGAAGCTATATATAAAAAAAAAAATGTATTACTATTTTTATTGAAAACAATCACATTAAGGTACTTCATTGTTACCCATAAATTATTTGATATTGAGATAAAAACGGCTTCATTGGACCTTTAACTATTGAACTTCCTCCTACTCCCTCAGAGCTGTACACACTGCTCCTAGAGGACATCCTGGTGCTGCTGCAGAAGCAGGACGAGCGGTTGGTTCTAAAGTGCCACAGCAAGAACCTGGCGGGCTCCGCCGACACCAAGCACATCTTTAGCCCCATCATCAAGCTCAACACTGTGCTGGTGCGCTCGGTGGCCACCGGTGAGTCCATTCAATTCAGTTTAGTTCAATTCAAACTTTATTGTCCCCACAGGGAAATCCATTCTGCAGGAGTACATAAGACACGATACATACAGTATACACAAAGATACAAAGACACACATGCAAGCACTAACAAGCCACGCCCACTTTTTTAAATAAAGAGTTTTGTTTCAGTGGTGTGAAATGTTTTTTAAAATTCAGATAGAAATAGTTTGTGTAGAGCAGATGTAATTCTCTGTTATGCCGAATGGGCATTTGTGTCAGCTTTATATGTTCCATTTCTATCTGTCACATTCTGAATATTTCAGTGTCCCACTGAAAAGGCTCTTGGAATCAATGTCCAATAACATTTCTTCAAGCAACATATCTGTGGTAGCCTGGTCCCAGATCTGTTTGTGCAGTCTTGCCAACCGTCATGTTTGGCATGACAATGACATTGGACTAAGTTTGTTGGAACCCGCTTGATCTTGCGATAGCTCACATTCTGTTTTACTGAAGTGACCAGGCTACATTGGAGTTGGCTATACAGCACAAAGAGATCTGGGACCAGGCTATATCTTGTGGGATTTGGAGAGGAAAGACAACATAGTAAAGACAACATAGCAGACTGTCATAATATATGTTCTAATGATATGCTGTCTCTTCCCCTGACAGACAACAAGTCCTTCTTCGTGCTGTCTATGTCCGACAACGGAGCCCAGATCTACGAGCTAATGGCCCAGACCGTGTCCGAGCAAAGAACGTAAGTCTGTCTGTTTTCATCCCAAAGTCACTTAATCCAAGCTTCCCATTCAGTTGTCACCTGGCTAACACTTTATCAAAGTTCCCAGGTTTTCCAGAAATTCCAGTTAACGAATTCCGGGGGGGAATAAGCAGGGACAGGATCCTCCAACTAATATTTCTGAAAAAGCTGAATTTGCTTGGTTTTAGTTGTATTTTAAGTTGAATCCCTCCAGGCAAAGTTGCTCTCATAGAGATAGATGGCACTTGCCAGAAAGACGTGATGGGCTCTCTTTCTATCTCTTTGGTTGCTAAGTTTCTCATTAGCTCCTCCCATCCACTAGGTGGCAGTGTCTGATAACGCAGAGGGCAGACACCATGAAGACGAAACCGCACAACATAATACCTTTACCTCAGACCGAGTAAGTTCACTGGCCTTTTTGTGCTTTTTATATATATTATATTTTAAATATTTAACTTGTTATATATTCTGCTGTCTAATGAAAAAAGGCTCCCATTTTACATCGCCCTAGTTTATAATTTACGTGTGTGTGTGCGTTTGTGTGTGCGTGCGTGCATTTTTCATGTGTGTTGAAGTGCTGAGCGAGACACAGTGGAGGTTATCAGCACGGGGATGCCCAAACTGAGCAAAGACCCAGACCGCCTCTCCACGGAAAGTATCCAGTTCGCAGGTATCAATTACAAGATATTTAATCTAGTTTTTCAACCCTATGAAAAGTTATGTGAGTTTGACTATTCTTCATGCAGCTTTAAAACAACTTCATTACCCATGTTTCTGTATCCCCTAGAAAAATGTGTAACTTCCTCGCCTGGTCTGCAACCCACGCCCACATTGATCAACCCATTTGACAGCGTCAAATCAGACGACAAGGAAGAAGTGTCGCCGCCGCTGTTAGACAGAAGAGAAGAAGAGGAGGAGGAGGAGGAAGTGGAGGAGTTAGACGAGGAGGAAGTTGAAGTGTTTATGGATGGCGAGCTGGCAGACAGACTGCCCTTCCAAGGCATTGCCATCGACGACCAGGAGCCCCATGACGCCTTTGGCATGCCCCCCTCCAGAGCCGAGGAGGCCCTAAGAACCTGTGAGTTTACTACCTTGTCCTTAGTTAGACCAATATGACACATACAGTGATAGAATGACACACTATCATAATGTTTTGCTACGGAAACAGAAAATGAGTGTTGCTTATTGGCTAGTGCTGAGCGATTTGTGCTTTTTGAGGATGGATCGGTTTCATTTCGATTATGAAAAAATTATCACCGTTTTCGATTTCGGTTTCGATTACTTTGGATTGAATGCTGTAACAACACAGAACAAAACAATTAATAAAAGTCACATGATGGTAGTGACTGCCCATTACTGCTTATTAACCATAATTTATTCACATTACTTTACTTTATGAAAATATTTCAGTTGTTGTGTATATTACATTTGTTTTATTTTATAACTTTATTATTTTATTCCAAGTCATCATCACATCTCTATAGAGCTGCTGCATATGCTGACTGAAAAAAATCACTATTTTGTAGTTCTTCAAGGTAAATAGCCCTCCTGTAGCTCAGTTGGTAGAGCATGGCGCTTGCAATGCCAGGGTTGTGGGTTCGATTCCCACGGGGGACAAGAATGAAAAATGTATGCACTCACTAATTGTAAGTCGCTCTGGATAAGAGCGTCTGCTAAATAACTAAAATGTTTTAAAAAATTCTATGACTGCTGAATACCAACTCTCAATCACTTAGATCATGTATTTTCAGGTAGAGATACCTCGCGAAGGAACAGCTGCTGTCTATATCCCCATACGATCAAGCATTGTTCTGCCTCTTCTGTAGCAGGCATAAAATAATCACAGACCGGGCAAGTAGAGGCCCAATGGATTATGGTCATTGTAGTTAATTACCACATTTTATGCGCTAAACTACGTAGAATATTGGCCTGTTGAAAACTACAACTGTAAATCTTGGTGGGGCAAACTCAATCATTTTTTTTAGATGCATACCAGCAACGCCACTACACAACACACTAAACTATACATCAATTGCACTATAACGGTGACAAACGGAGCCCACAAACTGTTACGGCTTACATAAAGCAATTCAGATAGATGTTAGTTCAGATAAATTCAGCAAGATGTTGACTTTACTCTTCTTTAAGTCACCACACAGAGAGAGAGAGAGAGAGAGAGAGAGAGAGAGATACGCGCCGTTCGCTTACTATTTGAAGTATTTTATTAGGCCTATGTTGTCTAAAAAGGAAGGAAAATACAATCACGAGGATCCACTTTTATAGACAATATACCGAAGCACAGACAGCGCATTGTGCAAACAAAACAACCCTCGCAATATTAACTGGAATTACTGAACTTTTTGTTGAAAACAAATATTTGAATGGGAAGAGACTGTCACTGGCAAACATGGCTACATTCCCAACAACATTATATAGTATCCCCTCCTCGTGAAGAAAAGCACATGAGCTAATTTATGCAGAAGCATACAAGACAGTCGTTCTTGTGGGCAAATTTTGTCATCAAAGGTGCTTTCAAGACAACTGGGAACTCTGAAAAAAACAATGTCAAATCATGACGTTTAGTGATCTTCAGCTTGGAGCTCTAGAAAGAGGCCTGAGTTCCTGGCTTGGAATTCCGAGTTGGATGACCGGAGCTCGTTTTTTTCAGAGTTCCCAGTTGTCTTGAACTCACTGAAGTCTGAGATTTCCCAGTTCCGAGTTTCCAGTTCTTTTGAACGTGGCAGAAGTCATGCTGGATTGACAGCATGGCCAATGTATTCAACCTTTTCTCGTCCATGGTGTTGCATGTGAATGTTTATCCTTTTAAGCTTGGAAATTAGACCCTTAAACCCAGACTTGGACCACACACCCACTCCACTGAATAGCAGGCTAGTGATTGCTTTGCAACGCTTGCAGTTAGCCACTGATTCCTTCCAAACCACTCCTTGTTGAATTTGCCATTTCCGACTTGTTGTGTAATGTGTATGTCCAATGGCCGATGAGCACCAATACCTTTTTGCCAGTAGATTGTCAACGTGATTCATGATGATGACTGCTTGTCTAGCTTGCTAGCTAAGATTTTAAAAGTAACATGATCAGTCCAATCAAAGCTACGGAAGATATAACGTGATTTGACGTCATTTTGTTTGTGGCCAATGACCTTGAGCCTTCTTGGATGGGCACTTCTAATGTAAATCTATGGCAGCACCCAAGGGGGCTAGAACTGCCTAGCTCTCCCTGTAGATTCTGCGGTGACGTAGTGTCCCCATGAGTGACAGAATACTGAGCCAATCACGGCGCAACTAGAGAATATTATCAACGCCTACGCTCTGTATATTCCGCTGGCTGCCCCTCCACCACAGAAAGCACTGAGCTAGGCTGAAACACCTGCATTTTGGAGCTGCCTTACTCAAGAAATAAACTATGTTCGTATGCAGCTTTATTAACTCAATATTAATCGCTCAGCACTATTATTGGCCTAATGAACATGACCATGTAGCAGTTTTAACACACCACAGTTATGGAATACCTTACAAAACGAATTACACCTGGATTACCTGTTGTATTGATGGATTTCTTTTGTCCTCAGGGCACCATTGTAAATGAGACACTGGTCTCAATTGTGTTCCCCTGAATTAATAAAAGTTTATACAAATATATAAAAAAGTAACCTCTCTCTCTCTCTCTCTCTCCTTCTCCCAGTGGCAGCCCTGAGGCAGGTCCTTCTCAACCACATGACGAGCAGAGAGGAGGGCAGCGACAAGGACAAAGAGAATAGGAAGGAGAAGGAGCAGAGGAAGTGCCGGGCCCGTGGGGCACGCCTGCTGAGGACCACGTCACTGAGGGACCCAGAGGACAACAACACCAGTACATCGGGCCCTAGGAGTGCAGCAGCATCCTCTCCTGGCTCCTCTGAGAACAGCACATCGGAGAGGACCGAGTCGGGGAGGGAGGAGGGGGCCCCAGGGTCCTCGGAAATCCCGTCTGGGGACACAGGCTTCTTCGAGACATCTGAGGACTACGGTGAGCCAACTGGAACATTCAGGGAGCTGGACAAGTCATGGGAGGGCAGAAAACCTAGTGGCGAATCCCCTTCTCCTTAAGTCAAATTTTCACTTAGTCATTGATGTCAATAGGAGACCAAGTCCGAATTCGACTTAAGCGGAAGTTAGGATTCACCCTGTAATGTGTATTGTTCAAATATCCTCATAGCTGAAAAAGTTGTGTTTATAGCCGTTTTATTGCTTTTATAGAAAGTTGTTTTTATAGCTGATGTTTTATGATATCATTATGCATGTGTGAGGTTCCTCCTTTTTAATTGTGAAAGTTAAAGTTTTCAGGTGGGCATAATTTACACTTTTCAGAGATTATCTGCTTTATGGCTCTAAACCGGCATTTCCCAAACTAGGGGGGGCGACCCCATGTGGGGTCACCTGGTTTGAAAATGGGGTCGCGAGAGAAACTCTCTCTCTCAAAAAAAAAATGATTGCGCTTGGTTCATAGAACCAGGGTTACGTCAGTAAATGCGGTTGTAATAAACAGAGCGGTTTCTGTTTTCTTCCTGCAAATGTGACTCTATCTTTTGAACGGTTTAAGCTACAAAATAGTATGACCACATCACTGATAGATAAGACTAAGGAAAAAGTATGTGTCTTCTGTTTCCCTCTACAATGTCCACAAGCCGTGCAGGACTCATTAGAACAGAGTGGACAAGACCAGGCACTAAATCAAAATCTCTCTCTCTCTCCCTCTCCCTTTTCAGGCAGTTACATTGTCCTGGGGGGCTTGGGGGAGAGCAGCACAGACGACGACGGTCAGGCGAGTGGCGAGGGTGGGGGCGGGGCCCAGTGGGGCTCGGACTCGGGCATCGACCTGAAGAAGCTGCTCTCCTCATCCTCGCAGACAGGGGATGCCGGCCCCAACCTCAGGCGCCAGGTCATGACCCACCTCCGCCTGCTGCAGGCCAACCTGCAGCACCTGAAGGTACACCATCAACCCCCCTTTGAGTACCATGCAGAAGTTGCCCCCCTAGATCAGACCTGGGTTCAAATACTATTTTAAATAATTAGAAATACTTTCTGTGCTTTATTGTGTTCGCCCATTTAGCTCTTCAGGCAGGCTAGAGTAAACACTTAAAGTATTTGACAGATTTCAAATAGTATTTGAAGCCAGGACTGATCTAAGGTCAGTTTTGTGTTTTTAGCTGATCATTGATGGATGCCTCAGGGCAGCTTCGGCACAGAATCAAATAAAATAAAATGTTATTTGTCACATGCTTTGTAAACAACAGGTGTGGACTAACAGTGAAATGCTTACTTACGGGCCCTTCCCAACAATGCAGAGAAAGAAAATGGAGTAAAACACGTAATAATAAAAGTAATAATAGATACACAATGAGTAATGATAACTTGGGTATATACAAGGGGTGCCAGTACCGAGTCGATGTGCAGGGGTACGAGGTAATTGAGGTAGATATGTACAAATAACTAGGAATAAAGTGACAGATAGAAATCAGCAGCAGCGGCGTATGTGATGAGTCAAAATAGTTCGTGCAAAAAGGGTCGGGTAGCTATTTGGTTAACTATTTAACCAACTATTTAGCAGTCTTATGGCTTCGGGGTAAAAGCTGTTCAGGGTCCTGTTGGTTCCAGACTTGGTGCATCGGTACCGCTTGCTGTGCAGTAGCAGAGAGAACTGTCTATGACTTGGGTGGTTGGAGTCTTTGACAATTTTTAGGGCCTTCCTCTGACACCGCCTGGTATAGAGGTCCTGGATGGCAGGAAGCTTGGCCCCAGTGATGTACTGGGCCCTACGCACTACCCTCTGTAGCGCCTTGCGGTCGGATGCCAAGTGGTAATGCAGCCAGTCAAGATGCTCTCAATGGTGCAGCTGTAGAAACTTTTTGAGGATCTGAGGGCCGTTGCCCAATCTTTTCAGCCTCCAGTGGGGTAAGAGGCTTTGTCGTGCCCTCTTTACGACTGTGTTGGTGTTTTTGGACCATGATAGATCCTTAGTGATGTGGACGCCAAGGAACTTGAAGCTCTCGACCAGCACCACTTCAGCCCCGTTGATATGAATGGGGGCGTGCTTGGCCCTCTGTTTCCTTTAGTCCACAATCAGCTTCTTTGTATTGCGGACGTTGAAGGAGAGGTTGTTGTCCTGGCACCACACTGCCAGGTCTCTGACCTCTTCCTTATAGGCTGCCTCAACGTCGTCAGTGATCAGACCTACCACCGTCGTGTCGTCTGCAAACTTAATGATGGTGTTGGAGTCGTGCGCGGCCACGCAGTCTTATGTGAACAGGGAGTGCAGGAGGGGACTAAGCACACACCCCTGAGGGGCCCCCGTGTTGAGGGTCAGCGTGGCGGATGTGTTGTTGCCTACACTCACCACCTGGGGGAGTCCCGTCAGGAAGTCCTGGATCCAGTTGCAGAGGGAGGTGTTCACTCCCAGGGTCCTTAGCTTAGTAATGAGTCAATGAACAGCATTCTCACGTAGGTGTTCCTTTTGTCCAAGGGCAGTGTGGAATGCAATAGAGATTGTGTAATCTGTGGATCTGTTGGGGCGGTATGTGAATTGGAGTGGGTCCAGGGTGTCTGGGATGATGGTGTTGATGTGAGCCATGACCAGCCTTTCAAAGCATTTCATGGCTACATATGTGAGTGTTACGGGGTGAGTCAATTAGACAGGTTAACTTGGTCTTCTTGGGCACAGGGACTATGGTGGTCTGCTTGAAAGACTGGATCAGGGAGAGGTTGAAAATGTCAGTGAAGACACTGGCCAGCTGGTCAGCGCATGCTCTGAGTACGCGCCCTGGTAATCCGTCTGGCCCTGCGGCCTTGTAATGTTAACCTGTTTGAAGGTCTTACTCACATCTGCTACGGAGAGCATGATCAAAAAGTCGTCCGGAACAGCTGGTGCTCTCACGCATGGTTCAGTGTTGCATACCTCAAAGTGAGCATAGAAGGCATTTAGCTCGTCTGGTAGACTCGTGTCACTGGGCAGCTCACGGCTGGATTTCCCTTTGTAATCCGTGATAGTTTGCTCAGTGCGGATGTTGCCTGTAATCCATGGCTTCTGGTTGTGATATTTACGTACGGTCACTGTAGGGACGATGTCATCGATGCATTTATTAATGAAGCCAGTGACTGATGTGGTGAACTCCTCAATGCCATCGGATGAGTCCCGTAACATATTCCAGTCTGTGCTAGCGAAACAGTCCTGTAGCTTAGCATCCACTTCATCGGACCCCTTCTCTATTGAGCGCGTCACTGGTACTTCCTGTTGAGATTTTGCTTGTGTAAGCAGGAATCAGGAGGATAGAGTTATGGTCAGATCTGCCAAATGGAGAGTGAGGGAGAGCTTTGTATGCGTCTCTGTGTGTGGATTAAAGGTGATCTAGAGTTTTTTTCTCCTCTAGTTGCACAGGTGACATCAATCAATCAATCAAATGTTATTTATAAAGCCCTTTTTACATCAGCAGATGTCACAAAGTGCTATACAGAAACCCAGCCTAAAACCCCAAACAGCAAGCAATGCAGATGTAGAAGCACGGTGGCTAGGAAAAACTCCCTAGAAAGGCAGAAACCTAGGAAGAAACCTAGAGAGGAACCAGGCTCTGAGGGGTGGTCCCCTTCTGGCTGTGCCGGGTGGAGATTATAACAGTACATGGCCATTAAGACATGATGGTAGAAATTAGGTAAAACGGATTTCAGTTTTCCTGCATTAAATCACTGGCTATTTTCTTGTTTGCTTATGGCCCTATACAACTCGTTGAGTGCAGTCTTAGTGCCAGCATCGGTTTGGTGGTAAATAAACAGCTACGAAAAATATAGATGAAAATGTTCTTGGTAATAGTATGGTCTCCGGCTTATCATGAGGTATTCTTATTCGAACCTCAAGACATCCTTAATATTAGAGATTGCGCACCAGCTGTTGTTAACAAAGAGACACACACCGCCCCCCTTGAGCTTACCCGACGCTGCCGTTCTGTCCTGCCGATGCATAGAAAAAACAGCTAGTTGTATATTATCCATGTCCTTGTTCAGCTCTGTTTTCGAGAAACATAGGATATTACAGTTCTTCAAGTCCCGTTGATTGGATAGTCTCGAATGGAGCTCGTCCAGTTTGTTCTCCAGTGATTGTACAGTCACCAATAGAAAAGAGGGTAGAGGTGGTTTATTTACTCTCCACTGTAGTTTCATCAGGGTGCCCGCACGTCGGTCTCTATATTGCCGTCTCTTTCTCTTCCGAGTGTCCGGTATTAGGGCCTAGTCAGGGTGAGCAGTATGTCCGGCGCCGCCGACCTGTTGAAGTGGAAATCTTCATCCAAATCGAGGTTAGCGATCACTGTTCTGATGTCCAGAAGCAATTTTTGGTCATAGGAAACAATGGTGGAATCATTATGTAAATTTTTTTTAAGATCAGCACAAAAAAACACACAAAATAGCAGAATTGGTCAGGAGCCCGTAAAGTGTCTACAACACATTCCAGCGCCGTACCAGAACTGTATGAGAAGCACTTTAAGTAAAGTCATTCAATTTCTATAATTTCAGTCTCTCATGCGTTTGCCCATACTATTATATTTTTCTATTCATCCATCCATTCACCCATCCATCAACACACTAATTTTATCCCTCTCTCCTTATGTCTGTTCATCTGTTCTACCAGAGCTAAGTTTGTGTCAACAATCTACTTTCAGGAAGTGGAAACCAAGTATAATGAACTGCGCCAAAGGCTGAGTGAAACAGCTACTGACACAGAGGAGAACAAAGGTACTGTGAATTATTGATATTGCGTCCCATATGGCACCCTATAGCCTTTATAGTGCACTATTTTTGAAAAAAGGCTTTGTAAAAATTAGTGCACTTTATAGGGAATAGGGTGCCATTTGGGACACACCCTGATACTGTACTGATCATGAACAGATACAAGAGTAGTTTGCATGCACAAGATGCTTGAAAGGTCTTTTGGAGTACATGAGCGTAGATATCTTGTGCTCCACCAATGCATTGTAATTTCTGCAAGCATTGAAGTTTGAGTAAACCGTACACACGGGACAACAAACAGAATGCGTATCTCAACTTCGAACTAGATTTGTTGTTGGATATCGTATGTATACGTTTTGTGGTCAGATATCAAAGAGCAAAACACGATGAGGAAAACAAAATCAAAATATGTTTTCACTATTTCTCTCTTCTTTGTTTTCTGTCTCTCTTCAGATAAGAGTTAGTGGTGACAGAGCCCCTAATCCTCCACCACAAGAGAACAAAATAGTGACATTGATAGGGAGGGGGACACCTGGTCACCTCTCCCTGTCCTCTTGATACCCCCCACCTCACCCCCTCACCCCTCCCATACTGCTGTGACCTAAAGTGGAGACTGGGACTCGCGCAGGCCCTCCCAGGCACACATGGCAATCAGGGAAGAACACCACAACTCTCCACAGCCTTCTCACAAGGACCATTTGGCTATACCCCCTCAACCACCAGATATTTTCTCCTCCTGTGGATAAGAGTGTCATCTTCCCATTGCTCGCGTGCATTGGGCCTTCGGAACTCATCACTTTCAATGTATCCAGCAGGGTCCAGAAACACAACTGTACGTGATGCTATAGTCCAACTTAAAGCACCCCCATGTGGTGGCTAATGCTTTGGGCCTAGAGGATTATGTACCATAGCAAAGGCATACCAAAGTGAAAAGTGTGCAGAAGATATGGGGGGGGGGGTCAATATACTGTACCTATTCAGTTGTAATCATGCCATGATCGATCAAATTGCGCTAGAACAAAATATTTGAAGTTTAGAGAATGGTCAGTGGTTTTTACTAAACTTCAAAACGTAATAGTATGTTAAGTTAGCCCACCATCATGCCTACAATGACGTTCTGAAGTGATTATTTAATCACTTAGGGGTGAATCCAAACTTCCACTTAAGTAAAATGTTCCCTTCGGTAATCATAGATGTCAATGGAAGACTATTGGAAGTGGAAGTTAGGATTATCCCCTTAAGAGGTCCTCAAGTCATTTATTGGGTCTCAAGAAAAACAAGCAGTTCTCCAAAAAAAGGAAAATGTTGTGAATATCAAGAAAAAGGACTAGTTCGGTCTGCTAGATAGGTCCACTTTGCCAACCCAGTGAAATGCTGTTAGTAGTCACCGGTAAGAGCTCTTTTTCTTCACCTTTTACTGTGGCTGTATCTCCTCTGGCTGGCATTAGTGGCACTTGGGAAGCACGTGTGATATAGCAAAATACGAGAGGACAGTCCGTCGTTCCTGTTATTGACTTTCCCCTGAAGTAATGTGGTATTCATCCATTCCTAATCGACAGTGACCCTCCTAGATTGGGGAACATCTCCCCCAGCTCTGTGCCAAGTTGCTGTTTACCTTCCCTTTTCTCCGTTTTTGGAACTCCAAACTATCTGTGTTACTGTACATCATCCTTTGGATACAAGCTACTGAGGAACTCTTCACGCACAAATTAGCTTCTGGGGTGAGAGCACAGACCTCTGTGATTTCATGGTTGGATTGAGAAAAGACTGGCACAACAAATACTGTATATTAATTTCACTCCAATGTTAGCCCAGCCGGAAGACTGTGTTCAAATATGAAGTTGTGGCTTGGATTCTTGGATGAAAAAAAAAGAAGTAAACAACAACAAAGCTGAAAATAAAGATTTTTTTTAAGGACTTCTATGGACTATTTTAAATGTTTAAAAAAATACAATTACGTACAATAATGACCAACACTGCACCTCTTAAAGTAAGAGCAATCTTCACATTTCCTTGGTTTTGTTGTTTTTTCTTCTGCTTTCTACATCATACAATCATGTATTATTTTAACAGAAACTACTAAAAAATTTGAACAAATAAAAGACTGCAAGGTATCGCTAAAATATTAATGTAATCTGTATTTTTATTATTTTTGTCTAGATGTTATTATATTTGTATTATATTATTATGAGCACTATTATTAATATGGTCTCTGGCTCTGAAAACGTAAATAGTTATTTTTAGATGAGCGATTAAAATCTGACTGATCTATTGTTTAAAATGAAGGGAAAGATTGCAAAATGTGTCTTTATTTTATTTCAGTCGATCTTCCTGGGTAGAGAGAGGGAAATATGAGTTGGAAATATGATTAAAGAAGCTTGCTGGAAACACTGATGATGGTGGAGTATTATTCTCTGAGCTTGGATGTGAAAATACTGCAGCATATTTTGGTATACCTTCTTGTTTCGCATGTTTATGTTTCATTTCATGGGCAATGCAATGAGACCACAAACATTTTGCCCAAATACTTGGTAAAGACACTTAAAGGGGAAGTTCAGTATTTGACAACTTAGGCCGGGATTCAATCTGATCGCGCTTTGTCAGCTATGCAGCTTTTAAAGGCAATGTTCCCGTGTTCACGGAGACCGCATTCACGGTAAACGCTGCATATGTTGGTTCAATCAGAAATTACATTTAAATAGCCGACAAAGCATGATCGGATTGAATCCTGGCCTTAATGTTATATGATTCCTCACCTTGAAAGTATTTTACACACGCTATTCTTCAAGGTATGCCAGGGTTCTTTCAGAACTGATCCCAAAAATGCTGTACCTGTGTTGCGAATTAACAAGTGTGTATTAGCAAGGGGAGTCTCAATCAGCCGCTTTGGAATTGATATATTCTGACCAAGACAATTCAGACTTCGTTGAGCTCTTTTTCTAGAATACGCCCAAACAGAGCCCTGTAGTCCTACATGTGTTGATTGATTTATTGACATTGATTTTACTGGGAAAAAAAGATGCACTGAGTACAACCGAGGGAATAACACGTTAAAGCGAAATTCACTTGTCTACAACATAGTCCCTGATGGAATACAAACAATACAGACAAAACACAAGAACAAAACAGTAATCCCTACAGTACAAGACCACATCATACTGCGTAGAATAAATAAATAACTAACAAAGAAGATATAGTTCTAATCTCATCCTAATCTCATCTCCTGGACTCTAATATGTCGTTATCAACAATACTATAACAGCTAAGATTGCCTCTGGGCCAGACCTATGCATGCACCTTTCGGATGTAGCAGAGACATAAATGCCTGTCAGTGACACTAAGTGCTACTCAACTTTATCCGAAGATGAGCTCTGACCTGTCCTTTAAAAACACTCCTGGACTGGGACAGTTTAATAGGCAGTGGGAGCAGTGGCGGTCTGTGATGTTTATTTCTATTACACTTATTTTATTCATATTCCATTCATTCAGTTCAATATAACATCACATTTTCCCTATACCCATCATGAGGTTGCTACAACCTAGCCTATGAATGAAAGTTTACAACATAGGTGAACCAGTGGCGTTCGGTGCCGTTTAAGATGAGGGAGGATTATTTTTATTTTTTTATGAGCATGGCCTTATTTCTATTACAGCATATTGGATGAATGTCATTCATATTCCATTCACCCATTTCAATGTAACATCGATAGATTTAGGCTACTACATGATACTCAAATTGTCCCTATACCCATCATGAGGTTGCTACAACCTAGCCTATAAATTAAAGTTTACTACATAGGTGCACACAGGTCGAGAGAAAGATTTGAGGTGACAGACAGTGACATTCAATACCGCCTTGCACACTCTTGCCTGCATCTAGCTTATCTAGGGTGTAATCGTTAGTCCAACAGTTGCAAAGGAGAGTTTCTATTGGACAAATGTAGGTATGTTTATCCCCTTTTGTTCAGTTTGCTTCCGTTTAAGAAATGTTTGAACAGAATCGGCAGAATGAATACACACCTGATCACACGCAAACAGTTCACTTTCATAGCCACATAGAAACAGCTCGTTGTATTCCTTCTCACATCTATGCGCTTTCCTCCTCTCACCTTTTCCCTTCGCTTGTGGACTTCAATGCACAACACATCAGGTGTAGCTAATAGCTAATAGAACTAACATGTTAGTAAACCCGCTACAATCATGCAGTACAGTCAGTAAGCAATGAGCAGTTACACCGGCGGGCCCCGGTAGCAATACATTTGTAAAACCAAAAGTTTACCTTGACTTGGAAGAGTTCCAGTGTTGGATAGTCATAGCCAGTTAGCTAACATAGCATCCCTCTCTCTTTGAGCAGGTGTTTGAGTAGGCTAAACTAGCTAGCAGCATTTGCTACCTAAGTAAATGAAAGTGAAAGTTAATTTTTTTTAGAAATATATCTCTCTCTCTCTCTCTGTCTCTTGCTCCTTCATTTTTGAAGAAATTAATTTGTTCAAAACTGTTCAACTATTGTCTTTCTCTCTCTTTGAGTCAACTACTCACCACATTTTATGCACTGCAGTGCTAGCTAGCTCTAGCTTATGCTTTCAGTACTAGATTCATTCTCTGATCCATTGATTGGGTGGACAACATGTCAGTTCATGCTGCAAGAGCTCTGATGGGTTAGAGGATGTCCTCCGGAAGTTGTCATAATTACTTTGTAAGTCTATGGAAGGGGGTGAGAACCATGAGCCTCCTAGGTTTTGTATTGAAGTCAATGTACCCAGAGGAGGATGGAAGCTAGCTGTTCTCTGGCTACACCATAGTGCTACCCTACAGAGAGCTGTTGAGTCTAGTGTTGACCTTCATTGAAAAACAGTGTGTTTTAATCAATTATTTGGTGACATGAATATATGTAGTATAGTATTATCTAAAAAGGATAGCTTTTTTTTATGTTTCACTATTTTTATTTTTATTAAATTCACTGAGGAGGCTATTCCACAACAGAACACCAGTGTAGAAGAACGAGCTCCGTGCCACACTACATACTCTTGGCACCTTACAGCTGTGCACACTGGCTCTTGTGCTATGGCTATGTTGAGTATGAACCATAGCTAAGGTTGTTTTTTTAACACAGTCAGGCATGGACATGTTGGACATGATTTGACCTGTAATCTCTCGGTCACCCAGAAGATGGTGTCAAAATCTAAGGAAAACCAATAAGAGTAAAGCACTGGTGCAGGTTAGAGTTTAAGGCCAGGCACCACACCCTCACAGGGTAATTTCCCCCCCTTAATCATATCACAGTCATACGGACCCCTTAGGGGTCAAGGTGGAGAAAAAAAACAGCCAGGCTAAACCATTCCCTCATCTTTTTTATTCCTTCCCTCAATTTTTTAAAATCCATTTCCTTGTTTTTTTTATCCATTCCCTCCTATTTTGTATCTGTTTCCTCATATTTTTTTATCCATTCCCTCTGATCTTTTAACCGTTCCCTCAGATTTTTTATCTATTCCCTTGTTTTTTATTTGTTCACTCTTCTTCTTGTGTAGGCTACCATGACGGTCCCACTTGGCCGATAACATATTGCAGCCTAAATGTAATTCTATTTAGTTAATTACATGTTACTAATGGTGATGATCACTGACCATTCAATAGCTTATTTCCAGTTTATGTTTCATTCCCTCAATTTATTAATTCGATTTTGTCCCCTTGGATCTCCCCTGCAGATTCCAGCGCATGTGCTTACTGCTTATCATGGATCGATCAGAGTTAATTAAATTCTACTTCAATTTGGGTTTGAAATACAAAGATATTCTTCGCATTTTTTGTGTTAAACACAAGATCGTTCTCAGCCTAGCAACTCGTTTCCTGCGCCAGCAAGGGCTTTTTCGTCGTAAAGACTTTGACAACTTGGCAGATACTTTACAGTTTATTAGAGGTGAGCTACAGGGCCCTGGGGCTTTGCACAGGTACCGGTGGATGTACAGTAAGTGCAAAGAAAGGGGGTTGCATGTACGGAAAGAAGACGTACCCCTAATTCTACCCACACTTGACCCAACTGGCACAGAGATTCGAAGGAGCTGAAGACTTACAAGCCAAGCATACTTTGCCGAGGGGTCCAACTATGTGTGGCATGTCGATTCCTATGATAAATTGAAGCCATTTGGGATCTGCATTAACGGTGCCATCGACGAGGTCTCACGAAAAATGCGGGCTCAACGCATACAACACCAGCAGCAACCCCAAAGTTATTGGTGGCTATATCCTTGATACAGTTTGGGAAGTGGGGGGCTGTGCCCACATTGTAAGAGCAGACATGGGGACTGAGAACTATCGTGTCCGGGACATGCAACGGTACCTACGACGCAATGATGATGATGCCAATGGGGGTGAGAGAAGCTTCTTATACAGTCGATCCACCAGCAATCAGAGAATCGAAAGCTGGTGTGTTTCTGCGTAAAGAGTGTGTTGATTTTTGGCTTAAACACCTGCATAGACTGAAATATGAAGGTGTTGGATTCTAGTTTGGAATATACTTATTCATGTTATCATACTACTTTACATGTATAATTAATATATACATTGGGGTCAATGGAGGGTGGATAAGAGGGAGTGCAGAAAGTTTACATTCTGTCAGAACATGTTATTGTCTAATCTCATGTATCTTATTGAAATAGTATATCATACACTACAGTTGAGGAACAATGGGAAAGTAATTCTGCTTTGAAAGTTGATAAACTTGTAACTTCACTTTTGTGAAAATGGCCTTTGAATGTTTTGGTACACCCACTGGAGAGCTCTTCTTTGTCTACACCCATTCAGCATCGTTCACACTCTCTTAACCTATAGCCCGCCCTTAAACTCAGAGCGTTGTCAGATTGTCCATTCGTAAATTCAGAGCGGTTCACTCTCGGAGCGTTCAGAGCGTACACTGGACGCTCTGGCCAAGGAGTAGGGTTGATCCGAGCATTCTGTCCTAACAACAGCAGTCAAGCACCCAAGCTAACGTTGGCTAGCTTGCTAGCTATTTCCAGACACAAATGAGAGAACAGCTCACTCTGACCATTTTATTCGCCCTAGCAGAAATGGTTAGGCTGTTTTTATGTTATCCAGAGCGTTGGTGACTGCAACTGTGCTGCTGGCAACAATTTAATTCCGCTTTTTTGCCAATGTTTACTGACACCAGCCATATTCAACGGGTGTTGAGCGTTGGTAAATTATTCAGTTATTCTGCGCTCTGTGTGTGTAAAGTTTCAGACTGATCCAGTGAAGAATTACATTACTACACAATAGTTTGTATCAAGTCTGCCAGGAGTTTTCCCAAATTTCCCAAATTGTCAATTTATACATTGTCAAGTACATAACTATAGAGAGCCAGAGACAGCAGGGGGTCAAACTGTAGAACCCAGTTCCTACATTTGAATATAAAAACGGATTTTATCAAACAAAACTATGCTACATTTTATCTCTGGGACGATCAGGATGAGAAATCAGAGCAAGATTACTGAATTAAAGTACATTATTTACCTTCAGAGGTGAATGTATCAAACCAGTTGCCGTGACAAAAGTGTTTGTTGTTGTGCACTATCGTCAAACAATAGCATGGTATTTTTTTGCTGTAATAGCTACTGTAAATTGGATACTGCAGTTAGATTAAGAAGACTTTAAGCTTTCTGCCGTTACAAGACATGTCTATATCCCGGAAAGTGGGCGTTGTTTTATATACACTACCGTTCAAAAGTTTGGGATCACTTAGAAATGTCCTTGTTTTCGAAAGAACAGCAATTTTTTTGTCCATTAAAATAACATAAAATTGATCAGAAATACAGTGTAGACATTGTTAATGTTGTAAATGGCTATTGTAGCTGGAAATGGCTGATTTTTAATGGAATATCTACATAGGCGTACAGAGGCCCATTATCAGCAACCATCAGTCCTGTGTTCCAATGGCACGGTGTTTGCTAATCCAAGTTTATCATTTGAAAAGGCTAATTGATTTTTAGAAAACCCTTTTGCAATTATGTT
Organism: Coregonus clupeaformis; assembly: GCF_020615455.1. Lineage (NCBI taxonomy): Eukaryota > Metazoa > Chordata > Actinopteri > Salmoniformes > Salmonidae > Coregonus > Coregonus clupeaformis. The sequence continues at coordinate 3,671,529 of NC_059215.1, forward strand.
AGCACAGCTGAAAACTGTTGTGCTGATTAAAGAAGCAATACAACTGGCCTTCTTGAGACTAGTTGAGTATCTGGAGCATCAGCAATTATGGGTTCGATTGCAGAATCAAAATGGCCAGAAACAAATATCTTTCTTCTGAAACTCGTCAGTCTATTCTTGTTCTGAGAAATGAAGGCTATTCTATGCGAGAAATTGCCAAGAAACTGAAGATCTCGTACAACGCTGTGTACTACTCCCTTCACAGAACAGCGCAAACTGGCTCTAACTAGAATAGAAATAGGAGTGGGAGGCCCCTGTGCAGAACTGAGCAAGAGTACAAATACATTAGAGTGTCTAGTTTGAGAAACAGATGCCTCACAGGTCCTCAACTGGCAGCTTCATTAAATAGTACCCGCAAAACACCAGTCTCAATGTCAACAGTGAAGAGGCGACTCCAGGATGCTGACCTTCTAGGCAGAGTTGCAAAGAAAAAGCCATATCTCAGACTGGCCAATAAAAAGAAAATATTAAGATGGGCAAAAGAACACAGACACTGGACAAAGAAAGATTGGAAAAAACGTGTTATGGTGTCACGCCCTGGCCTACAGAACTCTAGCTAGTTTGGTCAGGGTGTGAACATTCTAGATTTGTATTTCTATTTTGGCTGGTGTGGTTCCAATCAGAGGCAGCTGTCGCTCGTTGGCTCTCATTGGGAATCATTCTTAGGCAGCATTTTGGCACTGTCTAGTTGTGGGTTCTTGTTCCGTGTAAGGTTTGGTGTGTTGTATCTTTGGACTTCACGTTTCGTTTCCTTTGTTGTTTTGTCGTGTGTTTATCGTTAAATAAACATGTACGCATATCACGCTGCGCCTTGGTCCGACCCATCATTCAACGAACGTGACATATGGACAGACTAATCAAAGTTTGAGGTGTTCGGATCACAAAGAAGAACATTTGTGAGATGCAGACCAAATGAAAAGATGCTGGAAGAGTGCTTGATGCCATCTGTCAAGCATGGTGGAGGCAATGTGATGGTCTGGGGGTGCTTTGGTGGTGGTAAAGTGAGAGATTTGTACAGGGTAAAAGGGATCTTGAAGAAGGAAGGCTATCACTCCATTTTGCAACGCCATGCCATACCCTATAGACGGCGCTTGATTGGAGCCAATTTCCTCCTACAACAGGACAATGACCCAAAGCACAGCTCCAAACTATGCAAGAACTATTTAGGGAAGAAGCAGTCAGCTGGTATTCTGTCTACAATGGAGTGGCCAGCACAGTCACCGGATCTCAACCCTATTGAGCTGTTGTGGGAACAGCTTGACCGTAAGAAGTGCCCATCAAGCCAATCCAATTTGTGGTAGGTGCTTAAGGAAGCATTGGGTGAAATCTCTTCAGATTACCTCAACAAATTGACAACGAGAATGCCAAAGGTCTGCAAGGCTGTAATTGCTGCAAATAGAAGATTATTTGACGAAAGCAACGTTTGAAGGACACAATTATTTTTTCTATTAAAAATCTTTATTTCTAACCTTGTCAATGACTACATTTCCTTTTCATTTTGCTATATTTCCTATTCAAACTCATTTTATGTATGTTTTCATGGAAAACAAGGACATTTCTAAGTGACCCCAAACTTTTGAATGGTAGTGTATATTTCCACACGATGAGGTTGGAATAATACTGTGAAATTGTGAAAATGATTATCATTACATTTTAGTGTAAGAGCTGTTTGAAAAGAACGCCTGAAATGTCGGCCTGTTGTGGTGGGATGGAGTTTTGGCCTTCCAGGTGTCATCACCTGGCGGTAAATTAGTTAATAGACCAATAAGAAAGAGTTCCAAACCTCTCTGCCAATGGTGATTTTAGCATGTAAATATTGGTGGGGCAAACACAATTTTGGGGGGAGGATGCATGCGAGCAAAGTCACTACAACACTAAGCAATACATTAATTGCACTATAATGGTGCCAAACAGTGCCCACAAACTGTTAAGGCCTACATAAAGCTATCCCAACAGCAGAGTCCCAACAGCAGTCCCAACACCTTATCACTGCTACACCTGGCTATCAGCGGAGCCTTGTCTGGCATCGAAACAGCCTTTAAAAAAAACTAAGCTGATATGGGTGACTTGCTTAAACAAATGTGCTTTCTACTGACAGTTGAGATATACAAACTATGGCATAAGGGGACGATGAGCAGATAAAAAGCAATCTGTCATTTCAATTAAGACTTTAATGAGCGAGCTAGGACGGACGTAGTTAATATAACTATTTGTTCAGCACTTTTGAAATGTACAGCGACACAATTCAGAACATGGGCCATTCTTACAGTATTCTCCCTGTACACCAAGTCAGAATCGTAGTATAAATAAAGGGTGCATATAAGCAGACAATGAAAGCTCTTACAATATTCGATGATGACATTTCTCTAAAACAGGCTATAGGCTACATGTGCACCACCAAGTCAGAACAGTAGGCTAAGTTATGAGGAGAAAAGGGACCAAATTATTACGGTGAGGCACATGGGATACTAACAGCTTACTACACATTTTACATTTACATTTAAGTCATTTAGCAGACGCTCTTATCCAGAGCGACTTACAAATTGGTGCATTCACCCTATAGCCAGTGGGTTAACCACTTTACAATATTTATTTTTATTTTTATTTTTATTTTATTTTTTATTTTTATTTTGGGGGGGGGGGGGTAGAAGGATTACTTCATCCTATCCCAGGTATTCCTTAAAGAGGTGGGGTTTCAAATGTCTCCGGAAGGTGGTGAGTGACTCCGCTGTCCTGGCGTCGTGAGGGAGCTTGTTCCACCATTGGGGTGCCAGAGCAGCGAACAGTTTTGACTGGGCTGAGCGGGAACTATGCTTCCGCAGAGGAAGGGGAGCCAGCAGGCCAGAGGTGGATGAACGCAATGCCCTCGTTTGGGTGTAGGGACTGATCAGAGCCTGAAGGTACGGAGGTGCCGTTCCCCTCACTGCTCCATAGGCAAGCACCATGGTCTTGTAACGGATGCGAGCTTCAACTGGAAGCCAGTGGAGTGTGCGGAGGAGGGGGTGACGGAGAGAACTTGGGAAGGTTGAACACCAGACGGGCTGCGGCATTCTGGATGAGTTGTAGGGGTTTAATGGCACAGGCAGGGAGCCCAGCCAACAGCGAGTTGCAGTAATCCAGACGGGAGATGACAAGTGCCTGGATTAGGACCTGTGCCGCTTCCTGTGTAAGGCAGGGTCGTACTCTCCGAATGTTGTAGAGCATGAACCTGCAGGATCGGGTCACCGCCTTGATGTTAGCGGAGAACGACAGGGTGTTGTCCAGGGTCACGCCAAGGCTCTTCGCACTCTGGGAGGAGGACACAACGGAGTTGTCAACCGTGATGGCGAGATCATGGAACGGGCAGTCCTTCCCCGGGAGGAAGAGCAGCTCCGTCTTGCCAGGGTTCAGCTTGAGGTGGTGATCCGTCATCCATACTGATATGTCGGCCAGACATGCAGAGATGCGATTCGCCACCTGGTTATCAGAAGGGGGAAAGGAGAAGATTAGTTGTGTATCGTCAGCGTAGCAATGATATGAGAGGCCATGTGAGGATATGACAGAGCCAAGTGACTTGGTGTATAGGGAGAAAAGGAGAGGGCCTAGAACTGAGCCCTGGGGGACACCAGTGGTGAGAGCACGTGGTGCGGAGACAGCTTCTCGCCACGCCACTTGGTAGGAGCGACCGGTCAGGTAGGACGCAATCCAGGAGTGAGCCGCGCCGGAGATGCCCAGCTCGGAGAGGGTGGAGAGGAGGATCTGATGGTTCACAGTATCAAAGGCAGCAGACAGGTCTAGAAGGACAAGAGCAGAGGAGAGAGAGTTAGCTTTAGCAGTGCGGAGAGCCTCCGTGACACAGAGAAGAGCAGTCTCAGTTGAATGACCAGTCCTGAAACCTGACTGGTTTGGATCAAGAAGGTCATTCTGAGAGAGATAGCAAGAGAGTTGGCTAAAGACGGCACGCTCAATAGTTTTGGAAAGAAAAGAAAGAAGGGATACTGGTCTGTAGTTGTTGACATCAGTGGGATCGAGTGTTGGTTTTTTGAGAAGGGGTGCAACTCTCGCTCTCTTGAAGACGGAAGGGACATGGCCAGCAGTCAAGGATGAGTTGATCAGCGAGGTGAGGTAGGGGAGAAGGTCACCGGAGATGGTCTGGAGAAGAGAGGAGGGGATGGGGTCAAGCGGGCAGGTTGTTGGGCGGCCTGCAGTCACTAGTCGCAAGATTTTATCTGGAGAGAGAGGGGAGAAAGAAGTCAAAGCATAGGGTAGGGCAGTGTGAGCAGGACCAGCAGTGTCATTAGACTTAACAAACGAGAATCGGATGTCGTCAACCTTCTTTTCAAAGTGGTTGACGAAGTCATCCACAGAGAGGGAGGAGGGGGGTGGGGGGAGGATTCAGCAGTGAGGAGAATGTGGCAAAGAGCTTCCTAGGGTTAGAGGCAGATGCTTGGAATTTAGAGTGGTACAAAGTGGCCTTAGCAGCAGAAACAGATGAAGAAAATGTAGAGAGGAGGGAGGAAAAGATGCCAGGTCGGCAGGGAGTTTAGTTTTCTTCCATTTCCGCTCCGCTGCCCGGAGCTCTGTTCTGTGAGCTCGCAATGAGTCATCAAGCCACGGAGCTGGAGGGGAGGACCGAGCCGGCCGGGAGGATAGGGGACACAGGGAGTCAAAGGATGCAGAAAGGGAGGAGAGGAGGGTTGAGGAGGCAGAGTCAGGAGATTGGAGGGAGAAGGATTGAGCAGAGGGAAGAGATGATAGGATGGAAGAGGAGAGAGTAGTGGGAGAGAGAGAGCGAAGGTTGCGGCGGCGCGTTACCATCTTTGTAGGGGCAGAGTGAGTAGTGTTGGAGGAGAGCGAGAGAGAAAAGGATACAAAGTAGTGGTCGGAGACATGGAGGGGAGTTGCAGTGAGATTAGTAGAAGAGCAACATCTAGTAAAGATGAAGTCAAGCGTATTGCCTGCCTTGTGAGTAGGGGGGACGGTGAGAGGGTGAGGTCAAAAGAGGAGAGGAGTGGAAAGAAGGAGGCAGAGAGAAATGAGTCAAATGTAGACGTAGGGAGGTTGAAATCCCCCAAAACTGTGAAGGGTGAGCCATCCTCAGGAAAGGAACTTATCAAGGCGTCAAGCTCATTGATGAACTCTCCAAGGGAACCTGGAGGGCGATAGATGACAAGGATATTAAGCTTAAATGGGCTAGTGACTGTGACAGCGTGGAATTCAAATGAGGAGATAGACAGATGGGTTAGGGGAAAAATTGAGAATGACCACTTGGGAGAGATGAGGATTCCTGTGCCACCACCCCTCTGACCAGATGCTCTCGGGGTATGCGAGAACACATGGTCAGACGAGGAGAGAGCAGTAGGAGTAGTAGTGTTTTCAGTGGTAATCCATGTTTCCGTCAGCGCCAGGAAGTCGAGGGACTGGAGGGTAGCATAGGCTGGGATGAAGTCAGCCTTGTTGGCGGCAGAACGGCAGTTCCAGAGGCTGCCTGAGACCTGGAACTCCAGGTGTGTGGTGCGTGCAGGGACCACCAGGTTAGAGAGGCAGCAGCCACGCGGTGTGAGGCATTTGTGTAGCCTGTGCGGAGAGGAGAGAACAGGGATAGGCAGAGGCATAGTTGACAGGCTGCAGCAGATGGCTACAATAATGCAGAGGAGATCGGAATGAAATGAACTAAACATCTGGGAAAGGAGAGAGCAGGCCTCCCTCACCAAAAAAAATATAACTCTCCCAACTTCCACCTCAGAAACTATAATTGTTTCACTGAACCACCCGAATAAAACTCTCCCAACTTCCACTTTAGAAATTAGAATTGTTGTAAACTACAGCGGTTCAATGTTTCAATGAATAGACTCAACTTACTTTATTCAGCTAACTATGACGCCATAGCTAACTAGCATGCTAGCATCCAATAACACACAGTTTAGCACCAATACTTGGTTACAACAAACTACCAATAGTGTGTGAACACACTAAACAGATAATTCGTGTCCGTGTCTAGTTCTTTCATAACGCAGCAATGATTAAAAGTTGGCTAGCTAGCACAAAGATATTGTATTTAGCTACTACAGTACAGCCAGCTGGTAGTGTTGGCTAGCTAGCAATGGCTGCTGTGTTGACTTTGTTTGAAAAAACGGCGTCGCTGCGAACGAATGAAGCTGGCTAAAAGGATATTGTTTTTAGTTGCTACCGTTGCTAATAGCTACTCGCCAGCTAATCCAGGAGGTGAGTTAGCTAGCTAGCTTCGTGCTACACCCGGCACCGCGACTACAAAAGTAACCTACAATAACTACCCACAACAGCCCACGATGCCTACCTATACTACTTAATAATATACAGCCCACGATGCCTACCTATAATACCTAACTACAATCTAAATACATAGTTTAAGCCTTACTCGACAAAGCCCAAGCTATGTATAAAGCTAAACTGGCAGACTGCAATCAGTAGCTGTAATTAAGTACAGCAGCTACCAACCACCTAACGTTAATGCCTCGGATAATGAGGTTAGAAAAACAGCTGAATGGTGGCAGCTAGCTGGCTCAATCACAGGTACTCTTAAGCGTGAAATAACATTGGAAACAACTAACCACAGTTGCTAAAAGTTACCAGTAGCTACCCGCTAGCTAGCTAGATAGCTTTGTTGGTCCAAGTAGTGGGTAGGCTAGCCTCGTGCTTCGCCGGGGTCCGCCGAATACAATACTTACCTACAATAATTACCTACAATAACCTACAATAACTACCTGAGTAAACTACCTATAATACCTAACTACAATACCTACCTACAATCTAAATACATGGTTTAAGCTTTACTCAACACCATATAAGAAGCCAAGCTTACCTCCTGCTAGAGAAAACACAACCTCTCCCGACAACCGCTCCCGACATACACAACATACACTTAGTATTACTTTCTTAGCTACAGTATACATATCTCCCTGGCATATTACATTATTTATGCAGCAGCATAAAATACATTTTTGGACTCACCTTGTTGTACTGTGCTCACTTGAACAGGAAGGTGGCGCGGCGGTCTTTCATGGGCAAATTTTGTCATAACATTTTGTCATCAAAGTCTAGCACTCTCTGGGAACTCTGAAAAAAACAAGGTCGAATCATGATGACGTCAGTGATCTTCAGGTCGTAGCTCTAGAAAGAGGCCCGAGTTCCAGACTTACAATTCCGAGTTGGATGACCGTTCAAAATGTATTTTCCCAGTTGGAGCTCGTTTTTTCCTGAGTTCCCAGTCAGATTTCCCAGTTCCGAGTTAACAGTTGTTTTGAGTGCGGCAGAAATCATGCTGGATTGACAGCATGGCCAATTTTGAATGGTTATCATTTTAAGATTGGAAAAGAGACCCTTAAACCCAGACTTGGGACCACACAGCCACTGATTACTTTGCAATGCCTGCAGTTAGCCACTGATTCCTTCCAAACCACTCATTGTTGAATTTGCTATTTCCAACTTGTCGTGTAATGGCCGATGAGCACCAATACGTTTTATCTATAATTTCTCTTCATTATTTCTCTTCATATGACAAGGATTAAAAAGGATTTGCCAGTAGATTGTTGACTTGATTCATGATGATTACTGCTAGCTAAGATTTTTTAAGTATGATGTTGACATGATCAGTCCAATCAAAGCTACTGTAGATATAACGTGATTTGATGTCATTTTATCTGTGGCCAATGACCTTGAGCCTTCTTGGATGGGCACTTCTAATGTAACTCCATGGCAGCACCCAAGGGGCTTGAATATTTTAGCTCTACCCTTAGATTTGGTGGTGACATAGTGTCCCCATGAGTGACAGAACACTGAGCCAATCACAGCGCAACTAGAGAACATTACCAACCCCTACACTCCGTATTTTCCGCTGGCTGCCCCACCACCACAGAAATCACTGACCTAGGCTGAAACACCTGCATTTTGGAGCAGCCTTACTCAAGAAAGCAAAAAAGAGACCATGTTTGTATGCACCTTTATTAACTCAATTATTTTTTTAATGTTATTTTTACATTGTTTGCAAACTGAAATGTGACACATATTAATGCCAAAATAACATGCAAAACAGGCAACAATATTTTTTATTTGTATTTCTTTTAGCTAAAAATGTGGGGCTCAAAACAGGTGGGGCTCACCTGCCCTGAATGACGGGTCGCCACTGCTCTCTGCCAATAACAGCTAGTTTTCCCCTCCCCACTCAGACCACTCCCAGACAGTCCTAGCAAAGTTCTTGCTTGAGAAATTGCTCTTTGCTAAGAAGCTATTTTTGTTAATTTTTCTTCTTAATTGTTACCAATAAATGATTTGATATTGACATAAAAACTGCTGCATTGGACCTTTAAAGTTACAGTTCTGACTTGAAAATGGTTGTCAAGCAATGATCCCCAAACAACACGACAGAGCTTAAGGAATTTTGTGAACAATAATGGTCAAATGTTGCACAGCTACAATGTACAAAGCTGCTAGAGACTTACCATAAAAGAGCCAAAGGGCCTTCTAATAAGTATTGGGTCAGTGGGTGAATACTTATCTAACAAACTGATTTATAAACTGTAAATAAATAAATAAATATCTGGTGAGCTCAGAGACCTTATAAAACAGTAACGTAAAGTGCTTAGATTTGGTGAAAAAATGCTACGTGCTGTATATGTCAACATGTTTATGACAACATTTGGACAGTGTTATGATTATGAAATGTTACAGATCAAACTTGACCTTTCTATGAGGATTAAGGTTAAGGCTGCTACAATCTATCTGTTTAAAGAGATTGAACGGGATCTTAAGCATTTACAAATTTGTAAAACATTTGGAATTCGTAACATATCATTAAACATTCAGGACGTAACATATCATACTGGTTATAATGTTTTTAGATCTGATAGAGTTGGCAGAGGAGGGGGTGTCGCCATATACATAAAGAGCAACTCAAATGTTTCTGTATCCATTACCACCTATGTCCCTAAGCAATTTGAATGTCTAGACCTAAATGTGTTATAATGCTCATTTGACACTAGTGAGACTTTATCGCCCTCCCTAGGCATGCTTTGGTGCTCTTAACAAATTGCCTGACCTGCTGTCTAACTATGCTAAATCCAAATTATTAACGGTGGGTGATCTTGTGATGGAAATGTTTATGTTTGTGCTTTTCTAACAACCCATTTCTGTGTTCTGTTTGTGCTTTTCTATAAACCAATTTCTGTTGGTCCTTTGCTGTTGTTCTGGGATTGATTTACACTTTTCGCACCAAAGTACGTTCATCTCTAGGAGACAGAACGCGTCTCCTTCCTGAGCAGTATGACGGCTGCGTGGTCCCATGATGTTTATACTTGCGTACTATTGTTTGTACAGATGAACGTGGTACCTTCAGGCGTTTGGAAATTGCTCCCAAGGATGAACCAGACTTGTGGAGGTCTACAATTCTTTTTCTGAGGTCTTGACTGATTTCTTTTGATTTTCCCATGATGTCAAGCAAAGAGGCACTGAGTTTGAAGGTAGGCCTTGAAATACATCCACAGGTACACCTCCAATTGATTCAAATGATGTCAATTAGCCTATCAGAAGCTTCTAAAGCCATGACATCATTTTCTGGAATTTTCCTAGCTGTTTAAAGGCACAGTCAACTTAGTGTATGTAAACTTCTGACCCATTGGAATTGTGATACAGTGAATTATAAGTGAAATAATCTGTCTGTAAACAATTGTCGGAAAAATGACTTGTGTCATGCACAAAGTAGATGTCTGAACCAACTTGCCAAAACTATAGTTTGTTAACAAGAACTTTGTGGTTGAAAAACAATTTTTAATGACTCCAACCTAAATGTATGTAAACTTCCAACTTTAACTGTATTAAGATTGAAATTTGGATAATAAGAGTGATTGAAATGTGAAAATTAAGCTGATTGAAATTTGGATAATAGGAGATTGAAATTTTGCTATAACGTACTGAGTGAATGAGAGCTGTCAGAGGACTAGCTCGTGTGAATTTGAGCTGAGTTTTCCAGTTCTGTGTGAGAGAGTTTTTCCATCTATAACGTTATCTAGGCGTTCCGTCCACCACCACCCATCATAGTCTGGGACTACTAATAATAGCACGTGGTGTTTTTGATGGGAAGTAGCGGTATATAGGCCTTTCTGAATTGTCTTAGTGGTCTGGGTCCACTGTCTCTGGGAGGCTATAACTGTTGAAAATACATATGGTGCATAGATGCACATTGAGTGGTGTGGGTGTGAATACCTAGGTATAGTTATATAGGGAAAATAATGAATACCCCAACCAGTTTTTCGATCTATAATGTGATCTAGGGGTTCTGTCCACCACCACCCATCGATCTACAGGTAGTGAGCACTGACAGGAGAAGCTATTGAAAAGTTTGAGAGGGTAACAGTTGAGATGGTTAAGGGCTGTAACAATGTTCATTGATGCCCCCGGACACTGTGATTTCCTTGAGAACATGATATGTGTACCTCTCGGGCTGCTGCGCTGTGGTCGTTGCTGCAGTGTGCTGGTGAAATCCTAAAGATTCATAACGTTATAAAGGAATTCTGTATGGAGATATGAAAGAAGCGAGTATTATTCCCGAATACGCTGCTAAATAGAACAGGACGCAGACGCAGGAATCAACAATGTAAAGGTTTACTTAACACTGAGCAAGAGAAAAACAAAGAGCGAGTACACGACAAGACACTAACAATCACACACAACACAACACTGAACAATCCAGGGCTATATAGGGGTGGTGATGAGGTGCAGGTGCGCTGGAGGTGATTAGGGTGCATTGGGTTTCCATTCCGGTGTTGACGAGGTGGTGCGCTCAGACCGGTGGCTCAGTAGACCGGCGAATCAGAGCGCCGGAGGGGAGCAACGGGAGGAGACGTGACAGTATGAATAGAACACTAGTCTAAAGGAGGAATTGGTGAAAAAAAGTATAATGGGTTACTAGAGATAAAGTAACATAATATTGAGTATAATGGGTTACTAGAGATCTGATGAAGTAACAATATAAATAATAATACACAACTTGCACACCCACACGTAGACGAACGTAAGTGGTGTAAAAAGTATTCTGAGAAATGTTCAGAGTGGTCCCTTTATGGATAATTTGATAAAGGTTAAAGCATTGCATGGGACTTGACTTACCCCTAACCAATAAAACTTAAACGCTTATGAGATTTCCTCCACCCACATTTTGAAATAAACCCCATACCCTGTTAAATATAACCAATTATTTTTTGTTAAATAAACTTAAGGCTACAATGCGTCTTCGTTGATATCCCAAATGATGACGTTCTAAACCAATTTGTGAGTAAGCAAAATGGAAACTACATCTGTTTCCCTGTCTATGCTGTCTCAGGTGTGACATGGTGAGGTTGGACCCAGGAGCAGAGAAGAGACCAGACGAGAAATCAGTGGTTAAGGATAAACGTAAATACTTTACTGAGAAACAGAAGGACCACAGTAACACTGGTAAAACAACAAACACTACGTCTCGAAAACTCACTCAGGAGACAAACGAAATCAAGCTTCTGCAAAGGAAAATGGAAAACACACCTCTCTTAACAGGGAAATCATAATGAGTAATAGGACACATCTGTGTCATTAATGTCTCTAGGATGGTCTCTGCCACCCTCTGGTGACAGGTGGAACCATGAAATCAGGTGCCAGATCCCTCCAAAGCATTACATATGAATCTTTAAATAATAGACATTTAATAAATATTGAAACAGAAAGTGAATATCCAACAGAGATTGGTAATACAAATATAGAGTAACTTTTTGAAGGTGACTTTGGAGTAACTTTGGAAAAAGTTATCATGTTTGTTTTGTTTTGTTTTAAACCTTCCAATAGAGGGAAAAGCAGAACGTTGTTTGAGAGTGACCCATGTGTATTAGTAGTAGTAGATTGAGAAGGTCTTCCTATTGGGAAGAAGGGAGTCCTAGTTGAAGGAAACAGATATGGAGACTAGTGAAAGTAACAAAGTGAATGGTAATTGGCTTTCAGATAGCACCCCAATAATGCAATATCTTAATCATTTGAAGAAGTAAGACAGAGGGATTGAGCGTTGGGACTGATATTAAATTAGAGGCCGCTCACTCTTCAAGGCCTGGTCCACTGCTCTAGTGTTTAAGTCATCTGTTGTTTTGGTTAGAGATAAGCTGCCTGTGGAACAATAGATAGGCGCCAGTACACACTGAACTCAAACAAGCTGTAAGAGAGACAGTGGGGAAATTTGGGACAGAGGTATGAATAATTGAATAAGACACGTTTTTGACAATTTATTTCTCAATTCTATAGTTTGGGTAGCACCAGTGATTTAAGTAAGAATGTAATGTCATCTAAAACAATATTCTGTTTCCATTACGTGGAACTGTGTCCATTGATTTAAGTAAGTAATGTCATCTAAAACAATAATATATTTCCATTACGTGGAACTGTGTCCAGAATGAAATAGATCCAAGTAAATGTTTTAGTACCGAATATTGAGCTGATAAGCCAGCACCAACTTTTTGAAGGTCCTATCAGGTTGAAGGTTTCATATTTTGACTTGTTTTATGTCCCAGGGACAGTTTATACAGAATTGTATTTCAATGCAACAGGTCAAACTGACAATGATTACAAGAGAGGGGCTCTGGGATTGTTTACTTTAGAAGGTGCCTATTCAGCTTGACGAGACACTGTATCATCTGATGTGTCTGAAGTATAATTATGTATACGACTGATGGAATGTCCGCTACCAAGTTATTTTTTTCATGTTCATCAATGATTCTCTATCTCTCCCTTTGAAAGGCTTCCAAAGGCAAGTGCCTTTGGAGAGCAGTTAAAGGTACCGTATCCAGCTGTTAAGGGAGCTCCCAAATTAAGTAAGGCCTGGCCATTTAGTTAGTTTTTACCCTACGATTTTTACCACACACACGCCAGCACCCACACACCTGTTAATTAATATTTGTTAATGGTTAATACTCTGTTTGATTTATTGTGTGGGGTCTTTTTATTTTGGTTTTAGTGGGTTCTCCAAGGGTTAGAAAGGATGCTGTACACAAATGGACATTTTCTGAAGTATCTATTGTCAGAGTTTTGGTTGCCCACATGTAAATTATCTTGATAAGAAATGTACTGAAAAACACAATGTAAACCTGATACATAAAATGTTTGAAATATCTTTAAACAATGTCTGAGGTACAAGAAACAAACACTCACTTAATAGGGCTGACTGACCTCTGACCTCTGTTCTGACTTCCTGGTGAGGCCTGATCACCCTCACTAGAAAGACTGGAGACATTGGGTGAGATTTAAATGGGCTATGTAAACACTAAAAGTTAGGAAGAAGTTTATAATTTAGCAATAGTCCTATGTGTGATTTGGACAGAGAGAGAGCGATGCCCCTGAATGAGGGACACCTGTCTCTAGTCTATTTTACCATTACCTTATGGGATACAATTATTTCCTTATGGAGTTATCTTGTAATTCTAATTTGTTTATTTTTGATTTAACAGGCAATGTTGGTGTTTTTTTGGACGCATGAATCACGATGTGAGTCATGTGTTCAAAGGGGGAATTACCAGTCCCCTGGGGCCCTGGCCCTTTGGTAAATATGCAAATTGTTTTTCTTCACATGCCTGCCAGTAAAAGGAAAAATATGTTGGTAATGGTTGACAGTTACTCCAAATTGATTGTTTTTCCCACCTCAAGTGATATATGTGTATTGCTGTTGTTGTTTTGTTTTCTTTGTTTTTGTCTTGCTTCAATGACAAATCTCACCAGATTGGGTCGGCTGGATGGTCGGGATTCCTCCCTAAGGATTAGCCTTCTAACTCCCTGACCCTGTGCCTGTAACTCTGCAATGAGATAGCCAAGATGATAGGGGAGTATAAGCCAATTTGGAAAAAAAGAAATGGTTTCAACGGTGTGTTGTTATTCTCTTTGACATTTGTTTTAGAAATCTGTATTAAGAATATTGGTAGTAGTAATAATTTGTAATTCAGTAAATAATTTGTCTAGATTTCCTGATTCAGAAATGCCCTAAACTAAACTGTTGTTCTGGTCTGTCCTTTCTCGAGGTTATGGCGAAGGTGACCACAGATGGTATCTAGATGCATGGAAGGATAATTTGACCAAGAACAGTGTGAACCTCAACCCCCCTAACCGGCTGAAGTAATGGCGAAAATGGCGTTCAATATGGTACTTCACCACTTCTACCTTGAGACCTGAGTCCGAGCCAGCAACCTGTACACAGCATCCAGTCGAAGCTATCAACTGCCTTTTCTCTCATGCCTTTTCTCTCAAGAGTGCAACATGAGTCCACGTGGAGTGAGCATGGAGAGAGATCCCATCCAAACTTGCTGGTGTACAGGTAGGAAAATGGACAAGACATAATGGACTGTAAAGGACAGTGGCGGCTCAGGTGAGAGACATTTTCAAGGGACATCCACTTTGAACATGTGCCATTAATGTTAGGCTTGGTGGGGACTCAGGTGCAGAGACGGACACACGGACAAAGAGGGTGAATTAGGATGTTGTTTATTCAGCGTGTTTTGGCAGAGAGAAACAGTTCAGGGTGGAGTAGCTTCAGACCGGGGTAGGAGCTGAGTGGGGTGGAGAGCCAGTAGTACTGAGAGCTGGATGACGAGGATATCAGACAACAGATGAGCAGGTTGCGGCGTGGGAATGGCAGGCAGGCAGGCAGCAGGAACAGACGGGATCACAGGTGGTGTAGGAACGAACTGGCGCTGGAGAGGTGTCCAGCCCGGGTAGATAACTGCTGGTTGATTGGTGACAATGAGCTGCAGCTGGATGTAACTGAGCATGAGAGAGAATGGCCACGCCCCCTGACCTAGATCCTCTGACTGGGCTGCACAGCAGGGGGAGACAGACACAGACAACACACACAGGGAAAAAAGGAAAAGGAAAACAAGCGGGGACAGGACCAACAGTGCCGGACCGTAACAGTACCCCCCCCTCAACGGGCGCCACCCGGCGACCCACCCGGCTTGTCAGGGTGGTCCCTATGGAAGTCAGCCACCAGCTGCGGATCCAGTATAAACCGTCGGGGGAATCCAGGACCTCTCCTCGGGACCGTATCCCTCCCAGTCCACCAGGTACTGAAGCCCTCTACCACGCCTCCGGACGTCCAGCAGTCTCCGCACCGTGTAGGCTGGATGGTCACACATATCTGCGGTGGCGGAGGGGGATCCACAGGCGGACACAAAGGGCTGGAGGAGACCAGCTTCAGCTGGGACACGTGAAATGTAGGATGGACTCTCATGGCCTGGGGAAGCTTCAACCGAACAGCCGAAAGAGTTGATGATGGAGTCGATCTCGAAAGGACCCAAATACCGGGGCGACAGCTTACGGGAGTCAGTGCGCAGGGGGATGTTGCTGGAGGAGAGCCAGACTCGCTGACCAGGCTGGAACTGGGGGAGCGACTACCCTGTGCCTGTCCGCCACTCTCTTGTTACGCTCTGCTGTCCGTAGAAGGGCCTCACGGGTGTCCACCCACACCTTGCGGCAGCGACGAAGGTTATCCTGAACTGACGGGGACGGCTAACTCCTTTTCCTGAGACGGGAACAATGGCGGTTGGTACCCCAAAGCCGCCTCAAATGGTGAAAGGCCGGTGGCAGATGAGGTGAGGGAATTGTGGGCATATTCGACCCACGGGAGGTGTTTGGCCCAGGTGGACGGGTTCTGGGATGTCACACAGCGTAGAGCAGCCTCCAGGTCCTGATTGGTCCTCTCAGTCTGGCCATTGGACTGGGGATGGAAACCTGATGAGAGACTGACAGAGGCACCCAGAGCAGAACAAAACTCCTTCCATACCCGAGAAATGAACTGTGGGCCTCTATCGGACACTATGTCCACAGGTATTCCATGGGGACGGAATACATGTAGGACAAAGAGGTCGGCTGTCTCACTGGCAGACGGTAATTTTGGTAATGCAACAAAATGGGCAGATTTAGAGAATCTGTCCACGATGGTGAGTATGGTGTCATTACCCTCAGACATAGGAAGTCCAGTGACGAAGTCCAAGGCCACGTGAGACCAAGGACGACTCGGGACTGGGAGAGGCCGCAGCAGGCCCGAAGGAGCCCGGTGGGAAGCCTTATTTTGGGCACAGATGGAACAGGCCGCCACGTATTCCCCGGACGTCAGTCTCGACGGATGGCCACCAAAAGTGCCTCTTCAGTAGCGACAGTGTACGGTTCATACCAGGGTGGCAGGAGAAGCGCGAGGTGTGGATCCAGTTGAGCACTTGCGGCCGCACGGCTGCGGGAACATAGAGAAGGTCGGGGGGGCCATCGGCCGGTCCAGGTTCCGACTCTTGTGCCGATCGGACGAGGGACTCAATTTCCCAGTGAACAGCCGCCACCAAACAGGAAGCGGGCAGAACAGGTTCAGGATTGCTGGAGTCTTCATTGTCTGTAAACTGGCGAGAGAGAGCATCAGGCTTGACATTACGTGTGCCAGGACGATATGTTAAAATAAACTTGAACCTGCTGAAGAACAGAGCCCATCTGGCCTGACGGGAGTTTAGCCTCTTGGATGACTGGATGTAAGCCAGGTTCTTGTGGTCTGTCCAGACTATGAAGGGTTGCTCTGCTCCGTCTAGCCAGTGCCTCCACTCCTCCAACGCCAACTTGACAGCAAGCAACTCCCGGTTACCCACGTCGTAGTTCTTCTCAGCAGGGGTCAATCTCCTGGAGAAAAAGGCCACAGGATGGAGCTTCTGGTCCGTGGGGGAACGTTGTGACAGGACAGCCCCCCACCCCGAATCAGAGGCGTCCACTTCCACAATAAACTGCAAACTAGTGTCTGGATGAATAAGAACAGGTGAGGTGGAGAACAGTTCCTTCAATGTACTCACGGCTGACTCGGCCTCAGGCGTCCACAGGAATGGCACCTTTGGGGAGGTGAGCTTGGTCAGGGGGCAACCACTCGGCTGAAACCCCTGATGAAGCGGCGGTAGAAGTTGGCGAAGCCCAGGAAGCGTTGTAGCTGCTTCCGAGACGTGGGTGTGGGCCACTCCGCAACCGCTCTGATCTTGTCAGGGTCTGGTGACACTTGTCCCCGCTCGATAATAAAGCCCAAAAAGGGGACGGACTGCCGGTGGAACTCACATTTTTCTGCTTTCACATACAGTTTATTTTCCATGAGGCGTTGGAGAACCAGACGGACGTGGGAGACGTGTTCATCCTGTGACTTAGAGAATATTAGAATGTCATCCAAATAGACAAACACAAAACGGTGTAGAAAATCCCTCAACACATCGTTAACCATGGCCTGAAACACTGCTGGGGCGTTAGTGAGACCGAATGGCATGACTAGGTATTCAAAGTGTCCGAGAGGGGTATTGAACCCAGTTTTCCATTCGTCTCCCTGCCTGATCCTAACGAGGTGGTAAGCGTTACGCAGGTCGAGTTTGGTAAACACGGTGGCACCATGAAGGGGTTCAAATGCTGAGTTGATGAGAGGCAGGGGGTACGTATTTCTGACTGTGATGTTATTTAGTCCTCTGTAGTCAATGCAGGGGCGTAATGTTTTGTCCTTCTTCTCTACAAAAAAGAACCCAGCACCAACAGCGGAAGATGAGGGACGAATGATGCCAGAGGCTAGGGGAGTCGCCTATGTAGGTTTCCATAGCTTCTCTCTCAGGACGGGACAGATTGAAAAGCCGACTGGACGGCAAAGGGGCTCCAGGCAGTAACTCAATAGCGCAATCGTATGGCCTATGAGGTGGTAGTGAAAGTGCTTTGGACTTACTGAATACCTCGGCCAGGTCCAGGTACTCTTCAGGGACGGAAGAGAGGTCTGAGGGTTTGACAGGGGAAGCAGGGGAACCTACCGAGGGCGGAATAGCCGACCCAAGGCAAGCAGAATGGCAGTGAGTGCTCCAACTGTGTATTTTGTGGTTTTGCCAGTCAATATGGGGGTTGTGAAGGCTAAGCCAAGGGAAACCGAGGATAAGAGGGGAGGCCGCGGAGGAGACTACTTTAAACTGGATGGTTTCTTTGTGATTGCCGGACAGCATGAGAGAAACGGGGACAGTTTGGTGGGTGATGTTGGCAAACTGATGGCCGTCTATAGCGGTTACTGTTATAGGCTTAGGCAGGGGCTTAACAGGGATCTCAGCCTGAGTGACCAGGTTAACGTCAAGGAAACTATCCTCAGCACCAGAGTCAATGAGAGCAGCTAATGGGAGAGACAGATTCCTGAACTGGACTGTAGCTGGGATAACTAGACGGGGTGCTGTGGGCATTGAGTCAGGTGTAGCACTGCAAGTACGCCCACCTTTACTTGCGAGCTTGGTCTTTTGGGCGAACCGGACAGTTAACCAGGAAATGAGTGCGGTCCCCACAGTACATGCACTCACCAGCCCGCATGCGCCCGTTCCTTTTCGGCAGGGGACAGACGAGCACGGCCCAGCTGCATGGGCTCGTCTAGTTCCGTGGAGGGATCCGCTGAGGTGTGTGGGCGGTGTCCGAGTGGTGGTGTTGCTCGGGTTGCAGAAAGCGAGGGGGGCCCCGCCTGCGGTGTGGACCCGACCGCCCCTCTCCTGTCTCCTCTCCCGTAGCCTGTTGTCTATTCGTGTAGCAAGGGAAACGAGAACATGAAGGTTAGCAGGCTCATCACGAACAGCTAGTTCATCCTTAATCGTGTCACTTAAACCGTTAACAAACGCTCCCTGAAGAGCGTCATTCCACTTGGAATCGGCTGCCAAGGTCCAAAAATCAATGGCGTATTCAGCCACGCTACCCGTGCCCTGTCGTAGCTTCAACAGTCTCTTTGTGGCGGTCCGGCATGGTCCGGGTGATCAAACACAACTTTCAATTGAGAGGAAAAATCGTCAAACGACAGGCTGGCAATCTGCTGAGTAGAACAAGCCGCTTCTGCCCAAATCAAAGCTTTGCCCTCAGTAACCCCAGAGCGTAATGTACCTTTGAGGATTCCGTGGAGAAAGACAGGGGCTTCTGTTGGAACACCAAGCGGCACTGAAGCAGGAAACCACGACATTTGTTCAGGTCCCCGGTGAAAGGTTCGGGTGAGGTTGTAGGGGGTTCCCGAAGGGCAGGAGCGGAAGCCGAGCCTGGAGCAACTGTAGGAGGAACAGGCGGAGGAGAAGCAGAGGGAGGAAAAGTAGTGAGTGTTACCAGGTTAGCTACCTGAGAGGTGAGCTGAGATACTTGATCCAACAACCGCTGGTTGTTATCCAATAGAGACCGGATGAATTGGTCGTGTTGTCCCAATAACATTCCCTGTGAATGGAGGGCGCGTTATGCGCCATCACCCGTTGTTTCATGTGGCATCTCTGCTGAGTCCATGTTTGGCCAGTTCGTTCTGTTAGGCTTGGTGGGGACTCAGGTGCAGAGACGGACACACGGACAAAGAGGGTGAATTAGGATGTTGTTTATTCAGCGTGTTTTGGCAGAGAGAAACAGTTCAGGGTGGAGTAGCTTCAGACCGGGGTAGGAGCTGAGTGGGGTGGAGAGCCAGTAGTACTGAGAGCTGGATGACGAGGATATCAGACAACAGATGAGCAGGTTGCGGCGTGGGAATGGCAGGCAGGCAGGCAGCAGGAACAGACGGGATCACAGGTGGTGTAGGAACGAACTGGCGCTGGAGAGGTGTCCAGCCCGGGTAGATAACTGCTGGTTGATTGGTGACAATGAGCTGCAGCTGGATGTAACTGAGCATGAGAGAGAATGGCCACGCCCCCTGACCTAGATCCTCTGACTGGGCTGCACAGCAGGGGGAGACAGACACAGACAACACACACAGGGAAAAAAGGAAAAGGAAAACAAGCGGGGACAGGACCAACAGTGCCGGACCGTAACAATTAAAAGGACGAACTGAAACACTATCTGAAGAAGAACATGAACAAACGCCAGAAGGATGAGTGCCGGGAGGGAGGGGGGTGGTCAACCCTTAATTTAAAGCGATAGAACCAACGTGAAGCACTAAGGACTGTCATTCTAAATTTGGGTTAGATAATTTATCAATAGTTATAATTATGATTTGGAAATGCTTCTAGAGACAGAGCTATGCCCCTAAAATGTGAGGAGAGCCACTAGATTGTAGCTTGGGCTACTTGCCCCAATCTCATTCTTATCAAGGTTGGTGTGAAACTGTTATAACATGTGTTCTCTCTCTCTTCCATGTGAAGGTCAATATGCATGTGCCCTAGACCAAATTCGGGAGATCTCTAGAGATGTAGAGAAAATTGGAAATGCTAAAATAATTGTGTAAATTGGCTCTGCAAAACAGAGACTATCTTTTGGCAGGTCAAGTGGGCACTTGTGCAATCATTGGAGATGAATGTTGTACTTTTGTCCCAGATCACTCTTCTAATATTACTGATTTCACCGAATACATTGCCACTGTTGCTAAAAATAATTCCCAACAACCAGAGTGGACGCCTGCAACTTGATTGGAATCCCTGTTTGGAAGTTGGGGATCCCAAATTGCCAAATGGGCTGCAGCGTGTGGTTATTTTCTTAGTTTGTCTAAATTGTATTATTTAACATGCTGTGTATGTGTGTGTATTTTTGATGAATTCACTCCCATTAATAGAAGTATAACCTTTATTATGATGATAGTATTACCATACTAATTCGATTGTACAGTGAGGGAAAAAAGTATTTGATCCCCTGCTGATTTTGTACGTTTGCCCACTGACAAGGACATGATCAGTCTATAATTTTAATTGTAGGATTATTTGAACAGTGAGAGACAGAATAACAACAAAGAAATCCAGAAAAACACATGTCAAAAATGTTATAAATTGATTTGCTTTTTAATGAGGGAAATAAGTATTTGACCCCTCTGCAAAACATGACTTAGTACTTGGTAGCAAAAACCTTGTTGGCAATCACAGAGGTCAGACGTTTCTTGTAGTTGGCCACCAGGTTTGCACACATCTCAGGAGGGATTTTGTCCCACTCCTCTTTGCAGATCTTCTCCAAGTCATTAAGGTTTCGAGGCTGACGTTTGGCCACTCGAACCTTCAGCTCCCTCCATAGATTGTCTATGGGATTAAGGTCTGGAGACTGGCTAGGCCACTCCAGGACCTTAATGTGCTTCTTCTTGAGCCACTCCTTTGTTGCCTTGCCCGTGTGTTTTGGGTCATTGTCATGCTGGAATACCCATCCACGACCCATTTTCAATGACCTGGCTGAGGGAAGGAGGTTCTTACCCAAGATTTGACGGTACATGGCCCCGTCATTCGTCCCTTTGATGCGGTGAAGTTGTGCTGTCCCCTTAGCAGAACAACACCCCCAAAGCATAATGTTTCCACCTCCATCTTTGACAGTGGGGATGGTGTTCTTGGGGTCATAGGCAGCATTCCTCCTCCTCCAAACACGGCGAGTTGCATTGATGCCAAAGAGCTCGATTTTGGTCTCATCTGACCACAACACTTTCACCCAGTTCTCCTCTGAATCATTCAGATGTTCATTGGCAAACTTCAGATGTTTTCTTGAGCAGGGGGACCTTGCGGGCGCTGCAGGATTTCAGTCCTCCACGACATAGTGTGTTACCAATTGTTTTCTTGGTGACTATGGTCCAAGCTGCCTTGAGATCATTGACAAGATCCTCCCGTGTAGTTCTGGGCTGATTCCTCACCGTTCTCATGATCATTGCATCTCCACGAGGTGAGATCTTGCATGGAGCCCCAGGCTGAGGGAGATTGACAGTTCTTTTGTGTTTCTTCCATTTGTGAATAATCGCACCAACTGTTGTCACCTTCTCACCAAGCTGCTTGGCGATGGTCTTGTAGCCCATTCCAGCCTTGTGTAGGTCTACAATCTTGTCCATGCCGTCCTTGGAGAGCTCTTTGGTCTTGGGCATGGTGGAGAGTTTGGAATCTGATTGATTGATTGCTTCTGTGGACAGGTGTCTTTTATACAGGCAACAAACTGAGATTAGGAGCACTCCCTTTAAGAGTGTGCTTCTAATCTCAGCTCGTTACCTGTATAAAAGACACCTGGGAGCCAGAAATCTTTGTGATTGAGAGGGGGTCAAATACTTATTTCCAAATGCAAATCAATTTATAACATTTTTCACATGCGTTTTTCTGGATTTTTTTGTTGTTATTCTGTCTCTCACTGTTCAAATAAAACTACCATTAAACTTATAGACTGATCATTTCTTTGTCAGTGGGCAACCGTACAAAATCAGCAGGGGATCAAATACTTTTTTCCCTCACTGTAGATGGGAGGTGTTGAATGGAGCTGAAGGATGGGACTAATAACAACAACTAATAATAACAAGATAATAGTGTAAGACATGCTGTGTCCATAATAAGTATATAGGTTATATATTGTGAGCTTTTGTGAAAGAGCACAGTTAGAAAGATATGGCATATTAGAACATCATGATGGACATCATGAAAATGATCGGAGGAAGTTCAGGAGTAAAAACAAACAAAATATAATTAATTAGTGACTGTGTCCACAAAATGTATATAGTATGTATAAGCATGAAGTAGAGGCCTAAGCATTGTTGTTCACTAGTTTACTCCAATTAGGGAGGGGATGGTGGGGTTGGAAAGTAATAAAGGGAAATATATATATTTTTAAAGGATATGTATGTACAGTGGGGAAAAAAAGTATTTAGTCAGCCACCAATTGTGCAAGTTCTCCCACTTAAAAAGATGAGAGAGGCCTGTAATTTTCATCATAGGTACACGTCAACTATGACAGACAAAATGAGAAAAAAAAATCCAGAAAATCACATTGTAGGATTTTTTATGAATTGATTTGCAAATTATGGTGGAAAATAAGTATTTGGTCAATTACAAAAGTTTCTCAATACTTTGTTATTTACCCTTTGTTGGCAATGACACAGGTCAAACGTTTTCTGTAAGTCTTCACAAGGTTTGCACACACTGTTGCTGGTATTTTGGCCCATTCCTCCATGCAGATCTCCTCTAGAGCAGTGATGTTTTGGGGCTGTCGCTGGGCAACACGGACTTTCAACTCCCTCCAAAGATTTTCTATGGGGTTGAGATCTGGAGACTGGCTAGGCCACTCCAGGACCTTTGAAATGCTTCTTACGAAGCCACTCCTTCGTTGCCCGGGCGGTGTGTTTGGGATCATTGTCATGCTGAAAGACCCAGCCACGTTTCATCTTCAATGCCCTTGCTGATGGAAGGAGGTTTTCACTCAAAATCTCACGATACATGGCCCCATTCATTCTTTCCTTTACACGGATCAGTCGTCCTGGTCCCTTTGCAGAAAAACAGCCCCAAAGCGTGATGTTTCCTCCCCATGCTTCACAGTAGGTATGGTGTTCTTTGGATGCAACTCAGCATTCTTTGTCCTCCAAACACGACAAGTTGAGTTTTTACCAAAAAGTTATATTTTGGTTTCATCTGACCATATGACATTCTCCCAATCCTCTTCTGGATCATCCAAATGCACTCTAGCAAACTTCAGACGGGCCTGGACATGTACTGGCTTAAGCAGGGGGGACACGTCTCGCACTGCAGAATTTGAGTCCCTGGCGGCGTAGTGTGTTACTGATGGTAGGCTTTGTTACTTTGGTCCCAGCTCTCTGCAGGTCATTCACTAGGTCCCCCTGTGTGGTTCTGGGATTTTTGCTCACCGTTCTTGTGATCATTTTGACCCCACGGGGTGAGATCTTGCATGGAGCCCCAGATCGAGGGGAGATTATCAGTGGTCTTGTATGTCTTCCATTTCCTAATAATTGCTCCCACAGTTGATTTCTTCAAACCAAGCTGCTTACCTATTGCAGATTCAGTCTTCCCAGCCTGGTGCAGGTCTACAATTTTGTTTCTGGTGTCCTTTGACAGCTCTTTGGTCTTGGCCATAGTGGAGTTTGGAGTGTGACTGTTTGAGGTTGTGGACAGGTGTCTTTTATACTGATAACAAGTTCAAACCTGTGCCATTAATAAAGGTAACGAGTGGAGGACAGAGGAGCCTCTTAAAGAAGAAGTTACAGGTCTGTGAGAGCCAGAAATCTTGCTTGTTTGTAGGTGACCAAATACTTATTTTCCACCATAATTTGCAAATAAATTCATTAAAAATTCTACAATGTGATTTTCTGGAATTTTTTTCTCAATTTGTCTGTCATAGTTGACGTGTACCTATGATGAAAATTACAGGCCTCTCTCATCTTTTTAAGTGGGAGAACTTGCACAATTGGTGGCTGACTAAATACTTTTTTTCCCCACTGTATATATGTATGTATGTGTATATATATATATATATATATATATATATGAGAAAAAGAAAAAAAAATGGGGGATTGGAAGTGATGCAGACAATTACATTAATGGAAGTTACAATCAATCTGCAATATTAAAGCTGATCTACCCCCTAAAAAAAACAAGAAAAAAAAACTTCCACTTAAAGTGAAAGTAGCATTTTGGCCTGCTATATAACGCACACAATCCACTGATTATTAAAAATAAAAATAAGTCCCAATACAAAGTTCCCTCTCACTTTTAATATTTCAGTCGTAATTAAAAACAAAAGATGATCATTTGATCAACCTACTAAAGCATGCCAATGAATTTAAGCATGGATCATGACATCCTCGAGAAAATCGGCAAGGAATTTCCAATGCATTTCAATGCAGACTTGCTATTGTTTCCAAATTGCCTCCACTTTAAAAATAGGAGTTCAATTTAAGCAAAAATACTGCCTGTACATGACTGAATAACTGCAGTGTATATTCAGTACAACAAACAACGTTTTGTCCTTGCAAAGCCAGCCCTTTAAATTAGCTAGCTAGCTGAGTACTATGGTCTACCACATGTGCAGCTGGCAGGCAGCTGGCAGCTAACATTACTGCCACCATTGAAAGCAAGACCGTCATCTGTCTAGCTTAACACATAGCTATAGCTGTCTCAGCTCAAGATACTAGCTACTTCAAATACAACTAAAGTATTATCTGTATTATCGATGTATACGATGATGGCGCTGAAGAGGGCACACGTCTTGTCGGTTCCTACTCGACTTTGCTTTTTTATGGCTATTTTTGAGTTAATTATTACTTTGTTTGCTCAGAATGTTCATGTAATCATTTCTTACGACCGACAAACCCTTCTGGATCATGAATAGGAAGCTACACACTTCTCTCAGCCTCCCACAGCTGGAATACTACATTCCCTCCTTTGTTCCCCGCACAGCGGGCCTACCTGTTGCTACTGACCAAGATGACTGAGGGCAACGCCGGCGACGAAGAAGAGAAAGGAAAGGGGGACTCCAAGCTGGGCTGAAATAGACGGGCTACACGGCCTTCTCTTCCTAGTATCCTGATGGTTAATGTCCAATTGCTGGAAAATAAACTTTGAACTCAGACCAAGGCTTCAATCGCAGAGGGACATCTTTGCTGTGTCTTTGTTTTTACAGAGACATAGCTTACTGACAAATACACTTGACTCTGCTAATCAACCAGACAGCGTTTCCTTTTTCCGTATGGCATGAACGGTGGCTTCTGGTAAGAGTAGGGGGAGGTGTATGCTTCCTCATCAACAATTCCTGGTGTACCATAGTTGAAAATATCTCTACCTCCTGTTCACACGACCTGGAGTTTCTGATGATAAAATGCCGACCCCACTATACGGCGAGAGAATTCACATAGGTTATTATCACAGCTGTGTACATACCGCCTCAAGCAAACACCAAGGCAGCACTCTGTACAGCGAAATGTACAAGAACATTAGCTAGCAAGAATCCTCTCACCCGGAAGCAGTCTTTATTGTCACGGGTGATTTTAACCAAACACATTTTTCAAAAATATGGCAACATGTATCCTGTCTCACAAGAGGAAACAACGTGCTGGACCATGTTATACAAACCTCTGCGACGCGTACAAAACCCATCCCCCACACCCCACACTTCGGCCAATCAGGTCACTGTCAGGTCTCTCTGTTCCTACTCCCCCGCCTATAAGCAGCAACTCAAGAGAGAGCCACCAACACAGAGAATAGTGAGGCGCTGGACAGAGGAGGCAGACTCAATGCTGCAGGAATGTTTTGAGAATACTGATTGGAAAACATTATTCAACCCAGGACTCATCCCATCAACATTGAGGAATGTACAAAACATTATGAGCTCTTTCCATGACATAGACTGACCAGGTGAATCCAGGTGAAAGCTATGATCCCTTATTAATGTCACTTGTTAAATCCACTTCATTCAGTGTAGATGAAGGGGAGGAGATGAAGGTGTTCTTAATGTTTTGTACGATATGTGTACATCATCAGTCACAGGCTTCATTAGGAAATATATTGATGATGTTCTACCAACAATAACAATCTGGACATACCCCAAACAAAACCCTGGATGAACGGAGATATCCGTACCATGCTGAGAGCCCATGCTGCAGCATTCAATGTCAGCAGGGCGAACCCTGACAACTCGATGGCGGGTGACGTGTACAAGGCAAGCAGGTACGAGCTCCCCAAATCCCTTATGGACGCAAAAAGACAATACAGACTCAAACTTGAATTGATGTTTCGACAACTCAGACTTGCGACGCATGTGACAAGGACTACAAACTATCACGGACTACAAAGGCAAATCCAGCTGTATGGTTCCCACCAAAGTCTCCCTCCCATACGAGCCTAACACATGCTGTGCTCGCTTCGAGGCAGACAATACCAAGCCATCTAGGAAGACTCTCGCTGCTCTGGACGACCAGGTGCTTTCGCTGGCTGATGTGAGGAAAACTTTCAAAAGGGTGAATACTCACAAAGCCGCAGGCCCAGATGGCATCCCTTGCCGCGTCCTCAGTGTGTGTGCTGACCAGCTGGTGGGCGTCTTCTCTGACATCTTCAACCTGTCCCTGTTCCAGGCTGTAGTCCCCACCTGCTTCAAGGAGACCACCATCGTCCCAGTGCCTATGAAAAACAAGGTGACGTGCCCAAATGACTATAGCCCCATTACATTTAACATTTACATTTAAGTCATTTAGCAGACGCTCTTATCCAGAGCGACTTACAGTTAGTGAGTGCATACATTTTCATACTGGCCCCATTACACTCACCCTAGTCATCATAAAGTGCTTCATAGCTCAAATCAAGGCAGCATGCCAGGCACCCCTCCAATTTGCCTACCGCTCCAACAGATCCACGGAAGCCATTTCCATCGCTATTCATACGGCCAATAACACATTTGGACAAGAGGAACACCTATGTGAGAATGCTGTTCATTGACTACAGTTCAGCATTCAACACTATTGTTCCCTCCAAGCTCAACACCAAGCTCAGAGCCCTGGGTCTGTCTTGCAACTGGATCCTGGACTTCCTTACGGGCAGAACACAGGCTGTGAGGATTGGCAAAAACACCTCCTCCACAATGACTCTTAACACAGGGGCCCCCCAGGGTTGTGTCCTCAGCTATCTTCTGTACTCCCTGTTCACCCACGACTGCATGGCTTTGCACTACACCAACTCCATCATCAAGTTTGCTGACGACACTGTGGTTGTAGGCCTGATAACCAACAATGACAACTCATCCTATAGGGAGGAGATAAGTGAACTGGCATTGTGGTGCCAGGACAACAACCTCTGTGATAGTCTTAGGCAAACCATCTTCATTATCTGGCATTGAACTTGGTAGTAGTAGTTTTGTGTATGTTTTAAGGATCCCATCATCTTCTTCCATACATTTCACTACCTATTACAAGGGTTGGATTTGCACAAAAAAATCCAACCCGGGGCGGAACTACACAGCAACCAGGCAAGAAGGACCTTGGTCAGGAATGTGACCAAGAGCCCAATGACTACTCTGATAGAACTACAGAGTTTGGCTGAGATGGGAGAACCTGCCAGAAGGACAGCAGTCTCAACAGCACTTCACCAATCTGGGTTTTATGGGAGAGTGGCCAGACGGAAGCCACTTCTGAGAAAAAGGCACATGACAGCACGCCTGGAGTTTGCAAAAATGCATGTGAAAGATTCTGAAATCAAAATGCAAAATATTCTGTGGTAGCCCATTGCATTTTGCGGATGGGGAGAGCGTGAGAGAGGGTTGAGGAGGAGGCTTGAAGAGCTGGGCATCTTGTTATGACGTGCTTTATCTGAATTAGTTCCACAGAATTATACCTAGGAGGAGCGGCTTCTATGGAGGAACTTCAAATGTCCTTTTGAGCTAGCTAGCTAACAAGCTTGATCTAGCTGGCTAACAAGCGTGTGCATGCAGCGCAGCACCAGAATTAAAAACAGGTCTTACCTTTTTGTAGCTAATAAATCCAATGTGAAATGTGATAACTGGGCCAAGAGTATCCTTAACTAGCATTTGAAAAAGTGAATCCATTCTTCTCTAGCTTATTAAAAATCTCTCTTCCTATCTTCTGAATCACGATTGTAACGTCAGTGCAGTAGCCTATGCTTCGGAGGCGCAGGTAGCCTAAACGCGCACACACTGGCAAAGATTTTCAGCTTGCAGGCAGACACTGGAATACGTTTCTATAGTCATTGAGTGCTAGGTATATGGGACCAAATACTAAACTTTTGACTACTTTATTTCTAAAAATCTTTAGCGGTGTCAACTTTGACCCCTACCTTTTTTGAGAAAAAAAATATATTACTTGTTAAACAAAATCTCTCTCTGAGCAACAAATATTAAATAATATAATTTCCCTTTTTTTTTGCATACAATATACCATGCAACATGCAACAATTTCAAAGATTTTACTGAGTTACAGTTCATATAAGGAAATCAGTCAATTGAAATAAATAAATTAGGCCCTAATCTATGGATTTCACATGAATGGGAATACAGATATGCATCTGTTGGTCACAGATACCTTAAAAAAAAAAAAACACTCAGTCAGTATCTGGTGTGACCACCATTTGCCTCATGCAGCACTACATCTCCTTCGCATAGAGTTTTTCAGGCTGTTGATTGTGGCCTGTGGAATGTTGTCCCTCTCTTCTTCAATGGCTGTGCGAAGTTGCTGGATATTGGTGGGAACTGGAATACGCTGTCATACACGTCAATCCAGGGTATCCCAAAAATGTGCAATGGGTGACATGTCTAGTTAAGAATGCAGGCCATGGAAGAACTGGGACATTTTCATCTTCCAGGAATTATGTACAGATCCTTGCGACATGGGGCCTTGCATTATCATGCTGAAACAAGAGCAGATGGTGGCGGATGAATGGCACGACAATGGGCCTCAGGATCTCATCATTACAATTGCCCTCGATAAAATGCAATTGTGTTCGTTGTCCGTGGCTTATGCCTGCCCATACCATAACCCCACCGCCACCATGGGTCACTGTGTTCGCTTGAGTTTGAAGTGATTGTGTTAGCTGTGTTGTTGGCTAGCTCCTCTGAACAACAACAGTGTCCTGACGAGTGAGCACATTTTCTATGCCAGGCAAATTCACGCCTCATTAGCTCATTGTTATGGATGTATCCAAATAAATGTCACTAGAAAACAGCTTAAACAAATTAAATGTGGCTACTTTGCTGTTATTCTGGCTGCACTGTTTGACATGACTAAGTTAGCCGCAGTTGGCTAGCTAGCAAGCAAGGGATAAGATCGTTGCCAGCCATTATGGCAATGGAACATTTAGAACGAACGACTGCAGCCCTCTTAAGAGCCAATCACAAAATTTCCCTCAGGCCAGGTTTCAATCCAAGGGGTGTTATGGAACAGCGCACTATACAGCCGACAATGCATCTTTTAAAGCCATTTTCCCTGGTGTTAGGAGATCACATTCATGGTAAAAGCTGAGCATGTCGGCTCAACCGAAAATTACCTTCAAAAGGTTGTTATAGTGCGCTGCTGTAATACACTAATTGGATTGTATCCTGGCCTTGGTCTTCCATTGACATCAATGCATTACTAAGTGAAAATGCTACTTTAGTGAAAGTTAGGCCCCTTAGTAACCTCATTTCAAACCAGCCTGGCTAAGACTGCACATAGCTCCCTAGCAGCTAGCACATTTATAAGGCTTAGTTTTTTATTCAGTATGTAAGGTTTCACACCAGCTTGACAATGCAACTTTACATGTGAAGTTAAATAAACAAATTGGAACCTAGACCTCACGAAGAATGCAAAGCGGAGGAAAAAAGCTTTAAAGCACTGAAAACAATGAATCCTCCTCTGTTTAAATGTTTTTATGTGTATAGTACTTCAGTTGGCTCAATAAAATCTGACGAAGAAGTTACACTTATCGTTGTGCCCTTTCCTGTTCTCTCCTAGCGTACAGAGATGCTAAGGGCTCTCCATGGGATCCTGCTGTGCGAGGACAGTATGGCACTGCATGGTTTACGAGGCCCAGGGACATTACTACAGACACTTCCAGAGGAGCGCGGGCCAGGGACAGCCAGTTGCATCCTCAGTAACGGCATGATGTGTGGGATGGACAACAGTAACAGTGGTTCTATTGCGCCTCTGTCTCATAGACTGGCACAGGAAGCCATTTTGGCTCCGCGAGGCTGTGCTCACGTCCACATCTGCCCAGAGTGCAGGGGATTAAAAGGACTGCTGATGCAACCACCACCGCCCAGAGAACACTCACCAGACCTCAGAGAGGAGAATGTGTAGGTAGGGTGGTCAGAGACAGCAGTGGATCTGAGTAGTGAACCATCCCCGACCAGTGACCCTGGGCCACATGTCTGTCTTTGCACTTGGTTTAGTTCATTAGATGAGACATCAGGTCTGACATTTTGACAAACCTGCATTTCATCCTCAGCCTTAATCTTTGACATCAAATCAAATCAAATTTTATTGGTCACATGCGCCGAATACAACAGGTGCAGACATTACAGTGAAATGCTTACTTACAGCCCTTAACCAACAGTGCATTTATTTTAACAAAAAAAGTAAAAATAAAACAACAACAAAAAAAGTGTTGAGAAAAAAGAGCAGAAGTAAAATAAAATAACAGTAGGGAGGCTATATATACAGGGGGGTACCGGTGCAGAGTCAATGTGCGGGGGCACCGGCTAGTTGAGATAATTGAAGTAATATGTACATGTGGGTAGAGTTAAAGTGACTATGCATAAATAATTAACAGAGTAGCAGCAGCGTAAAAAGGATGGGGTGGGGGGCAGTGCAAATAGTCCGGGTAGCCATGATTAGCTGTTCAGGAGTCTTATGGCTTGGGGTAAAAGCTGTTGAGAAGTCTTTTGGACCTAGACTTGGCACTCCGGTACCGCTTGCCGTGCGGTAGCAGGGAGAACAGTCTATGACTAGGGTGGCTGGAGTCTTTGACAATTTTGAGGGCCTTCCTCTGACACCGCCTGGTATAGAGGTCCTGGAAGGCAGGAAGCTTGGCCCCAGTGATGTACTGGGCCGTACGCACTACCCTCTGTAGTCAACAGATGTCACAAAGTGCTATACAGAAACCCAGCCTAAAACCCCAAACAGCAAGCAATGCAGATGTAGAAGCACGGTGGCTTGGAAAATCTCCCTAGAAAGGCAGAAACCTAAGAAGAAACCTAGAGAGGAACCAGGCTCTGAGGGGTGGCCAGTCCCCTTCTGGCTGTGCCGGGTGGAGGTTGTAAGAGTACATGGCCATTAAGGCCAGATTTTTCTCCAAGATGTTCAAACGTTCATAGTTGACCAGCAGGGTCAAATAATAATCATAGTGGTTGTAGAGGTTGCAACAGGTCAGTACATCAGGATTAAATGTCACTTGACTTTTCATAGCCGGGCATTTAGAGGTTGAAATAGCAGGTGCGGTAGAGAGAGAGAGTTGAAAACAGCAGGTCTGGGACAAGGTAGCACGTCCGGTGAACATGTCAGGGTTCCATAGGCGCAGGCAGAAGAGTTGAAACTGGAGCAGCAGCACAACCATGTGGACTGGGGACAGCAAGGAGTCATCAGGCCAGGTAGTCCTGAGGCATGGTCCTAGGGCTCAGGTCCTCTGGGAGGGGAGGGAGAGAGAGAGAGAGGGAAATTAGAGGGAGCATACTTAAATTCACACAGGACACCGGATAAGACAGGAGAATAACACAAGATATTACAAACTGACCGTAGCCCCCCGGCACATAGACTATTGCAGCATAGATACTGAAGGCTGAGCTGCGATCTCCACAAACGCGGTAACATTGCCTCTTGAAACCGCATTGTCTATGAGCGCGGTTGGATTGAATCCTTGCCATTGTTGTTCTTATACAACTGTTGCCATCACACACACACACTTGAGAGGATCCATAAATTTTTTCCCCTGAAATCGTTTTTTTCATGGTTTCCAAACCAAAGGTAGGAGTTTTTTTTCCAAACTGATCAATCCATTTCATTCTGAAACATTTCTCAATAACTATGTACAATACATACTCTATTTACAATACAAATCAATAGTGTTCATTCAATGTTGTTCAGGCGGTTTGGGTTTCTTCGTTCCCTCGGCACAGTGATCCCTCTCTTTTATCTGTCCCTCTTCCTCTCTGAACTGGTGCCTAGTAGAGCAAAACAGAAAGTTAACTTCACACAAGATAGACCCTCATTTACTATACACAAGAAATACCCCTATTTGCTTTTCACAAGAAATAGCCTCATTTGCGATCCACAAGGAATTACCCTCAATTGCTATCCTCAAGCACTCCTTGGGTCCGAGATCATTTCACTTCCATCCCATGCATGTTACACGTAAGTGCTATGTAAATTGAAACTGTATGGTTAGTTTTTGTAGCTGCAGAAAAAAAGTTAATCACCTGGATTGCCAGCGGTGACCGCTGTTCCACACCCGGCCAAAAGAGGGCAGCCAGTTGGCGTCGGTCTGGGAGCTGTGGTAAAAATTGGCCCCCACCCAGTTGGGGGGCAGTTTCCTCAGCTTCTGCTGCTCCTCTGTGTGGGTAAAGATGGCAACCTGTGTCAGGGGTCATATTCATTTGGCACCAAATGGAAGAAAACTGACTGAAAGGACTACCTGGCCTTGTCCAATAAGAAATGCTCATTTATATTTTTACATTGCAAAACATCAGTCATGTCTCCTGTTCTACAAATTGAACATGACCATGGTCTACAAAGGACAAGATGGGCTGTGGTCAAAGAAAGCCAAACCTAGTTTGGACTAATGGACTGAATTTATAGAGCCCTTTTCACCTAGTGGTCCCAAAATTACCTGTGTGAACGTTTCCACTGGTGGAAGAATCCTGTTGTCCAAAAGGAAAAAAACATTAGTCAAGAATTTTATTATTTATTGACAGATCACTTACACATTAAGAGAAAGTATATAGTTGTCATGATTGACACGCAACGTGTCAGCGTACCTGGTAGCCAATGAAGGTCAGGTCTTGTCCAGGACCCGCCCACTGCTTGTCCACCATTTGGTCTACCCGGCTAGGCCTGGCCTGATTATCGGCTCAAGGGGCCCTAAATAAAATTCTCATTAACGTCACCAGAGAAATGTATATACAGAACTCACACAAAGACACAATACAGATTACCAGAATAACAATAGATGCAGCCCATTTAAAAGTGCATCCTGTAAGATTTCCAAATGTAAGGAGACCCCGATGTCTATAATATATCTGCCATGGTCTAATGTGTACCAACAGCTTCTTAGCAAATTCTAACAATATCCATGCAAATAATGGATGTCAAATGAGTTATACTAAGCCAGTGGTACCAAGCTAGGTTAGACATTCATACGTTATATTCTGCAAAACATATAGGGGTTTATTTAAGTCATTTGGAAAGACCATTGAGTAGAGGGATATCTTACAGGTTGCAGTTTCAATTTGGGAATACATCTGAGTCATATTTATTTTGGACTAAATGAAACACAGGCCCAATCCCAAATCGACCCCTAGACCCTATGCACTTGTGGAGATCTGAAAGATTTTGACAGGTGTAAGCAACATAGAAATAGCTACACTTGCTTACCGATAGGCTAGGTTGAAGTTTAACCATATTGCTTATACCTATCAAATCCTCTTAAAACTCCACAAGTGCATAGGGTGTAGGGTTCGATTTGGGATTGGGCCATCGACTGAAACAGCAAGGGACTACCTGGACTTCCAACAATAAACAATTTTTAGTTTGCTTGGCCCTGTGCTTTCGATAGCGCTGCCTCATGCTGAGGTTGATTCAGGAAAAGCCAACAGTGGTTCATACACCAGTTCTCATCACACAACGGGGCCCTGACTCCCACAATATGAAGTTATTTTTCTTTCAATATGTGACAAAATGTGAATTTACATCAGAGCATATATATACAAAATATCAATGAATGAATAGAAAAAAGTAGATGACATTTTGCCCTGGTCAAAAGTGGTGCACTGTGGAGCGCAACCTTGGATACCTTCTCACTACAAATACACAAGTGTACAAAACATTAGGAACACCTGCTCTTTCCATGACAGACTGACCAGGTGAAAGCTATGGTCCCTTATTGATGTCACTTGTTAAATCGACTTCAGTCAGTGTAGATTGGGGAGGAGACGGGTTAAATAAAGATTTTCAAGCCTTGAGACAATTGAAACATAGATTGTGTGTGTGCCATTCAGAGGGTGAATGGGCAAGACAAAATATTTAAGTGCCTTTGAACAGGGTATGGTAGTGGGTGCCAGTGTGTCAAGAACTGCAACGCTGCTGGGTTTTTCAAACGCCCTGACTCTGGGGACTCTTATTTGTTGAGTCAGGGTGTGTATGTTCTATGTTGTGATTGTCTATGTTGTTTATTCTAGTATGTGTATTTCTATGTTGGCCGGTGTGGTTCCCAATCAGAGGCAGCTGTCGCTCGTTGTCTCTGATTGGGAACCATACTTAGGCAGCCTATTGGCACTAGTGGGTTGTGGGATCTTGTTCCGTGTGAGGTATGTTGTTTGTGTACCGTGGACGTCACATTTAGTTTAGTTTGTTGTTTTGTCGCTTGTTTATTCGTTCCAAATAAACATGTATGCATATCACGCTGCGCCTTGGTCTGACCCGTCGATGAACGAACGTGACAGAAGATCCCACCACCCACTAGTGCCAATAGGCTGCCTAAGTATGGTCCCCAATCAGAGACAACGAGCTACAGCTGCCTCTGATTGGGAACCACACCGGCCAACATAGATCTACACATAATAGAACACCAACATAGAAATACACAACATAGAACATACACACCCTGACTCAACATAAAGTCAGGGCGTGACAGCTGAAATAGGCTACTGAGGATGGCGTCATAATTTCAATCACTGAATTAAATATTAATAATATGTATATGACCTGAATATGCTTGTCAACAACAAACTGCTGCCACATAGTGGCCAAAATCTAAATTGTGCCTAAACTGCAATATTATATTGTGGCCTTTCTCTTGCATTTTTCAAAAAAATAAATAGAAAACGCATATTTTTTGTTTGTATTATCTTTTACCAGATCTAATGTGTTATATTCTCCTACATTAATTTCACATTTCCACAAACTTCAAAGTGTTTCCTTTCAAATGGTATCAAGAATATGCATATCCTTGCTTCAGGTCCTGAGCTACAGGCAGTTAGATTTGGGTATTCCATTTTAGGTGAAAATGGAAAAAAAGGGTCCAATCCTTAAGAGGTTAACACGGAACGCCTGCTCCCTCTGACCAGCAGAAAAATAAACAATTATCACTAGCACCCAACTCTGTTTTCACCCACACTGAAACCACAAATGGATCAGCCGAAAGGCAAGGGTCCACTTTTTCCAAAAACTTCTCTTCTACTGTCACATACTCATCTTTATGCTGACCCTCAGTGCAAGCCTCGGGCTCCGAGAACTTCACCACACCTACCACCTCCGATACTTCACCCTCATTCACTTCCATTTCTCCTCCTGTCTTCAACTCACTCTGCTTACACTTTCTACCATTCTTCTTTGACAAACCATCTCCCTTTTTCCCGCCATTCTTAACCAACTCAAGCTCACCCTCTTTCTCCCTCTCTCTCTTAGACCTCCTCTGCCTCTCTTTTTCCCTCCATTCCTCCTCCATATTCCAAGTATATGTCTCCTTATGATAATACTGCACTTCTCCTGACATACATCTTGTTCTTGCCTTGTCAAGGGACGCTATTTAACAGGCTGTCACAATCTCCATACAATCAGCACGAACCACTCGGGATGTAGTGCTCAACAATGCATCCCACTTGTAGATCAGCTTCTTCGTCTTGATGTTCTTCTTTATCAATAGTTACCGCGACGCTGTTCCATTTCAAACAAGCGCACTCTCTTTCTCCCGGATTCCTTGATTCGCTTGCCCCCGGATCTCTTTCCAGGAGTTCAAACTAATGTGTCTGAAATCTCTACGAGGTATTGTTTTTTGTATTTGTGAACTTGTTCTAATAGTCTTTTGTGAAAGCTTTCCATATTTCTTGTCAAGGAAGTCACTTTACCGCCCCCACCTACTGTCAACCAATCATATCAAATGCGGAGCTATATGGAGCCCTCCGCATTGTTAAAACATTTGGGAGGCGCCAGGCGATGCGGTACAGAGCTCGATTTGGTCTCCGCAAGCCTCTGGAGCAGGCAACCCTGTTCCTGGAGTGCCGCAGGTACTGCAGGATTTTGTTCCAACTAGACACCACACCTGACCAACTGAGGTAATTGAGCAGTTCTGTGATTGCCTTCTTCTTTGTCTTCTTCTGTGGATTTTATATGGCAGTTGGCAACCAACTTTAAGGTGCATTACCGCCACCAACTGAACTGGAGTGTGGACCAGAGACAGCGAAGGTCTAAATCCTACCCAATAATCTAATCTCCCTAAGGAAACAATGATCACACCTCCCAGTCGGATGTTTCGCCACCACTTTCAATGTACTATTCTGCCTTGTGTGTCCAGTCTCAGCCTTGTGACTACACTTTCCTCCCTTCTCTCTTGGCCTGAGGACCTCCCTGCCCCCACCTTTTCCTGGATCTTATACAGGTGTCTTCCCTTACTCTCCCTGTTCCACAACTCTTGCCACTTATTTTTAACCACTGTTCTTATTAATCCCTTGGCTTCTGCTTTACTGATTGACAATTCCATCTCAACATTAGGATGTTTAAGAGCCTGCTTGGCAATAATATCCACTTCCTCATTCCCCTCTACTCCCACATGAGCTGGTACCCAGAGGAACATCACAAATACCCAATCTGTTTCACCCTATGCAAACACTGCAAAACCACATACAATATATCCTGTCTGCTCTGAGACAATTTAAGCTCATCAGTGCTGCACAGCAGTCAGAGCAGATGACTACCCTGTCTGGCCTCACCTCCTCCACCCACTCTGCAGCCAATAGTATGGCCAACAACGCCATTGTGTAAACAGATAAATGATCTGTTGCTCTTTTTGTCACTGCCACATTTAACACCGAAACACTAAAAGCTGCTCCTGTCCTCCCTGTTTTAGGGTCCTCAGATCCACCTGTGAATATATTCAAGAAAGCATAGTATTGTGCTCTTAAATGTTCACTTACAACTGAATCTACTCCTTCCTCAACATCTCTTACCCTCTCAAGCAACCCTAGATCTATCACTGGTTGAGGGAGAAACCAAGGTGGGATAGCAGGAAGAACCCCATCTCTCTCGCCATGCAATTGCCTATCCACCCAAAGCTTGCTTTCTGATTTTGTTCATGTTCCCAGCACTTTAGGAGCACCTTTGTTGTAGGATGAGTAACATTATGTCCTTGTAGATTTACCCAATATGTTATGGTTAGCTGTTGTCTTCTTAACTATAACAGCATCTCTCCCAACTCTACCTGCATCGCTGCCACCGGGGAGGTCCTGAGTGCTCCACAACATATTCTTAGGGCTTGGGCCTGGATAACATCTAGCTTTTTTAAAGATGTCTGAGCTGCTGATCCATATGCTATACTTCCATAATCCATTGATGACCTTAACAGCGCTATTTATATATCATTTTCAACTGCATTCTAGCTGCCCCCCACTCCATTCCTGACAAGCAACGCATTACATTCAATATTTTATTTCCTTTGACAACTAAAATTAATATGCTCTGCCCTTGTCATTCGAGTGTCAAACCAGACCCCCAGGAACCTAAACCCTCCCAGCCTCTCTAGATTCCTTCCATACCACTTCAAGTATATTTCCTCCCCAACCTTCCTTCTAGAAAAAAACACAGTCTGTGTTTTCTCAACTGAAAACTTGAAGCCCCAAATGAGGGACCATTGCTCTACTTCACTAATCGCTTCATTAACTATTTTGGCTGTATGGGTAATATTTCTCCCTCTCTTCCACAGCGTTCCATCATCCGCAAACAATGACCTCCCAATATCAGGTCTCACCTGAGAGAATACATCGTCAATCATAATGGAGAACAACAAAGGACTAATAACACTTCCCTGGAGGGTACCATTTTCCACCTCATAGCTTTCTGACATAGAGCTCCCCAACCTCACTTGTATTGATCGCCCAAAAAGAAAATCCTTTATCCAGTTAAAAAAAAAAAACTTCCTCCAACCCCCATGTTATTCAGCTTGATAAGTAGGCCTTCCTTCCACATCTTAAGCCTTCTCTACATAAAAGAAAACGGCTACCACCTCCTTATTTGTCTGTGCCTTCCGTATGACTGACTCAAGGCACAGTACAGGATCCATCGTTCCCCTGCCTTTCCTGAACCCACTTTGATCTTGTGACATTAGTCCTCTACTCTCCAGAAAGTAAGTCAGCCTTTCCATTATCATCCTTTCCATAAGTTTACATACGTGAGACGTCAACGCTATCGGCCTATAGCTTGAAGGACTAGTAGGGTCTTTCCCTGGTTTCTGTATTGGCACCACTAAGGCCTGCTTCCAACTTCCAGTCAGTTTCCCTTCCTGCCACACCTTATTGTAAAGGCCCAATACTTTCCCCATTGCAGTGTCACTGAGATGAGCCATCATGATGTAACACATCTTTCCCAGGAGATGTTACCCCAGCTTTAGCTAATGCTCTCTTAATCTCAGCCAATGTAAAAGGGCTATTCAATGTATCCCCCACCATCTCTCTCTGATCCAGGACCCCCGGATGTTCTCCTCTGACCCGCTCTCTCCCACGCTGCCCCTCTTCTGTCAGATTATTTGAGCTGTGCACCTTCACATATGCCTGGGCTAACATCTCTGCCTTCTCCATATCTCTCACTGCAACAATCTCCCCACTTTTCAGCACAGGGAGATCCCAATCGCTTCTGACCCCACTCATCCTATTAATCATCCCCCAAACCTCTCCCACAGGAGTGGTCCTGCCTATGTTTCCACAGAACCGGCACCAATACTCCCTCTTAGCTGTCCTAATGGTCCTCCTTACTACTGCTTGTGCTTGTTTATACTGAAACAGGTGATGGTAATTATGGAACCTTTTCAACATTCTGAAAGCGCTGTTCCTACTCTTCACTGCTTCTCTACACTCCTCAGTCCACCAGGGGACTGCGTTACCCTTTCTCCCCCCTGTCCCCATAGGAATCACCTGGCTTGTGGCCCCTACTATTGCTCCTCTTATTCCATCATTGACTGTTTCTATATCCGAATTCAGATCTACCTGAGACAGCTCCTGTTCACTCAACTCCACAAACTGACCCCACTCCGCTTTCCCTAATATCCATCTCCTCAATCCATTTCCTACTGATTCTTCCTCCCTCAATCCTACAGTACACATGATAGGATAGTGAAAAATATATATATATAATAATATGTATTCACTAACTGTAAGTCGCTCTGGATAAGAGCGTCTGCTAAATGACTAAAATGTAAAATGTAAAATGATCACTACCCACTGTAGATTCCTCCAAAACCTCCCAACTACATCTGCCTGCCATTGAACTTGAGATCAAAGTAAGATCCAGAGCAGATTCATTTCCAGTTACTGGGTCAATCCTTGTTCCCCAGCCGTCATCACAAGCCTTTTCTCATCCAGTAGTTCTTCCAACACTTGTCCATTTACATCAGCCCGTAACCCTCCACAGAGCGTACTATGAGCATTAAAATCCCCACACCACATTACCCGTCTCCTATCTTGACCTTCTACATTCCCAAAGGCCAGCAACTCCAGTCAATTACACGGGTTGTAAAAGTTCACTATTACCATATTTCCCCCTCCCAACTACACCTCTACCACTATATACTCCTGTTCCACTCCCTCTCCCACACACCTATATGGGATCCCCCGCTTTATAAAGGTAGCACACCCTCCCCCTGCCACCCTATCTCTACGGACTGCAACATAACCTTGTAATACAAAATCTAGAGTAGGTTTTAGCCATGTCTCCTGGAGACATATCACATCAGGTTTGGCTGGTAACTCCTCAAGAAACTGTTTGAACTCTTGCCCATTAGCCATAATGCAAATTAACCAATACATGATTCCTGGCTGGACTGATTCTCAATCTTATTGAGGTCATCCTGTACAATTTCCCATGTCAGCCCTGTGATCCCAAGATACCTCACTGCCTGCTCCACTATGACCTTTATCATCTTAGTCCTCCATTGTAATTTTTCTGCGCAATTGATTGATGCTGTCACAAAAGTAACAACCTCCCCCATTCTGCACACCCAACCTGCATCTCAATCTGCCCTGGAATACCTGCTCTTCTAGGTGCCCCGATTGTATCTGCGTGAACTACCTTCACTGCTTCTGAGATGTTACGCTCACTCCTCACCTGCTGCACTTCCACGTCTTTTCATCACTGAACAACCCCCATACGCTACACTATGGGCGCCCCCACAGTTACAGCACTTTAACTGGACCCCATCTCCACATATGCATGTTCTCCCCCACACATCTCCTTTTGCCTTTACACACCGCCACCACATGCCCAAACCATTGACAGTATGACTATGCTCGCACCTAGTAACTCAAATACCCAATCCTAACTTTTCCTGGCAATACCAGATCCTCAAAGTTTAGTAGCACTGACAAGCTATCCACCTTTTTCCCATCTCATCTGGAGGCGCCTTGCCTCAATAAGAGAGCCTCCCTTCAAGTGGTCCTTTATTTCTTGCATGTTAACAATTTATGGAACTCCTGTAATAACTCCCTTCACCCACTTCTGTCCAGTTTGATCCGGCATGCTACTATCAACCACACGTTTACATACCTGCTTGAGTTTGAGCGCCTTCTCATACTGTTTAACATTGAAACACACCACCAAACTTCTATCACTAAGAACTTTAGCAGACAAGCTTTTCCTACTTTAGTCTCCAAATCCCTAGCCAACGCAATCGGACTCACCGTGACTCCACCTTGATCCTTAAATTTCACTAATACCTTGAACTCCACTTCTCTCAGTACAACACTGCGACCCGAACCTCCCTCGTCACTACTCTCCTCTGACAATACCTGCAAAGGCTCCTCAGACTTCCTCTTCACCTTTACTAGACCTCCATCTTCCACTCCGCCACATTGTCCTCAACTCCTAACCCCCCTACCTTTCCATCCATTTCTGCTCCAGTCACAGCCCAGAGTTGCTCAACCACCTCCACCGGATTTCCTGTTTCATTTATCTTTGTTCAAATCTATTAACTTAGTTATATTGAATAATTGTTGTTTATCTATCCTAATTCACCAAACGGGGACAGCTTCTCAGCCGTCGTTTCTCCAGAAGCCTCCATTCGCTCCTCCCACTCGGATCTTCAGTGATTGCCTAAATTCAACACACCTGGTATTCCAGGCTGGTTAAGTCAAAAACATGAAGTTCCTGTGGCACCCCAGGACTAGGGTTGCCTTCCCCTGTTCTGGAGGCGCCGCATTGCATCACACCCTCCAGATCAAGCATAAATTGGCTTTAAAACTGGTACAAAAAGTATATTCTGACAAAAGCTGGATCCCTTCTAGCTATGATCAAAGTCTGTGAGTTGTGATTCTGGATGGCTAGATAGCTACCAACAAT
The DNA here is from genome assembly GCF_020615455.1 of Coregonus clupeaformis. Taxonomy (NCBI): domain Eukaryota; kingdom Metazoa; phylum Chordata; class Actinopteri; order Salmoniformes; family Salmonidae; genus Coregonus; species Coregonus clupeaformis. Next base: position 3,713,302 of record NC_059215.1, read on the forward strand.
GACAAGAATCTACCATGTGGGGAATCGTAAATGCCTAATTTCAGCTGGTTTCATGATACAATGTCTATTGTAGATTTTTTTTTTTTACTATCCATCATTATATATGCAAAACAATTTTTATATTTATTAATAATATCTCCATCAGCCAACTGAGAAAATATTGAATGGGCAACTTGTTTGGAGTCGTGGCATTTGCCCAAAGTATTATTTGAAACATTTTTATTTTCAAAACAAATAAATCCAAAAGCACAGTTAGTGATAAATTCATAAAGGATATCTGAAAAACATTAGCACACCCCCAAAATCCATAATTACCCAAAAATATACAGTCTAAGGAAAACATAATTGAAGTGCTCCTGTTCGCGTATCCATTAATGCCCCTTGCATCACAGCCAATGTCCCAAGGTCCCACCTTCTCAGTTTGGGGTAACCTCTAAGGCACAGATCATAGCTCGAACAACGTCTGAATCATATCTGTCAAAGAGGGGAAAAAACCATTTCAGTCATGTACACGTTGCCACACCCATGTAACTGACACCATTTCCAGCTCGGTATGAAAATCCTCATTGTCCACCCACTTCCTTAGCCTCATTTGAAAGCCTGGCCCATACATTAGTATAAAAACTACCGGTATGTACAATGGTGGACATCATTGGACCATCGACATCCAATAATAATCAAATACAGCCCTACACATGTAAATAGTAAGAAAACAAAAGGTCCTGTGTCACCCCCTAATAAGACAGCTCTGCACATAGAGGTCCTATAATCTACTTCTATGGCTCTATATGTAATTTTATGGCTATGCCCCTGAAACGCACCAGGATTATTCATGCTTCTCTTCAACACTCGGTACGAGTCCCCAGTAAGGGTGTGGATTTCATCCCTCAGCCTCCGGCGCCCTTCCAGAGTCAGGTGCCACAGACAGGACTTCCTCTTCCCCTCGCTGCACACCTGCTGGGGAGTCTTGCGAAAGCTGTTGCTGAAACACAGGTTGTGGCGGATAGTGTTCTTCCAGCCATCAGGGGCTGTCTGGAAGAATGGGAAGTGCTCTCTGGGAGAGGGAGCCGTGAGAATTTCACACAAAAGCATCATCCATTACACATTCAAGGACTGCGACCTCAAAAGTGTTCCAACACAGACAGATGGAAACGTTAGATGGTACAATCACAAATCCATCCCTAAACTCTATTCTGTATGCGCTTGTGGAGAGCTGAGAGGATTTTATTGGTATAAGTAATATGGTGAAACCTCCACCCTTGGGCTATCAGAGGACAAGGTGACTCCATTACCATACTTACACCTGTCGAATCCTCTCAGATCTCCACAAGTGCTTAGGGGTCGATTTGGGAATAGTCTCTCCAGCTTCAACCCAGCGTCAACAAAATAGTAACTGTAGTGTTACTGGTCTGGTAATCTCCACCCATCAGTTCAAAAACACATTCTCTGTGGTTCCTACCTTGTGAAGTTATAGATCTGCTGGACATTGAGGCTGCCAGTGCGGTTGCTGCCAATAGCCATGGCGATTAAGATGCAGTAGTTGACAGGGGGACGCAGCCAGGCTCCGCTCTTTAGGTTGTTGCTGTCCTGGAGGACTCGCTGGAGGCGCTTGCTTTGGGCCAGACTGAGCTTTCGTGGTCCACCCTTAAGGGCCTTTGCCTTGTGGACAGTTTTGGCTTTCCGACAAACGGAGACATCCACCGAAGAGGAGTCATCCTCATCTGTAAGCTATGAAAAATATGTCACAAGATGTAGTTATTGAAGCAAGTGATCAATTGAGTGCAAGATGTCCAATGTGCTCTTAAATGCTTATACATATTGCACTGATGTAATCTTGTTTGAAAACCCTGAACTAAATACATATATTTTTGCATTATTAAAGTTTGCTCTCCTGATCAGAGTTTACCTACCATGTACTCGCTGGAGGAGGCATCATGTAGAGAGTCGGCCAAGCAGGTGTCCGCAGTAGGTGAAACTGGGAGCACATTTGGGATGGACTTGGGTTTGACATGGGTGACTGTGGGCTTGGGTACTGGTGCCAGGTGTTTCAGTGGCATCTTGGGACTCAATATCTTTGTTACTGTTTTGGGATACTTAATTGGGCAGGCTAGGTTGGGGTTGACCATCAACCATAGATTTGGCTGCATTGGAGATTCTGAAATGCAAGTACATTTTAAGATAACATTGAAGCACCAAATACATACATGAAACATTCATGGGGCTAAGACTAAAGTTAATAATTCACTTCTCCATTAGGCATGTTACTCTCACCTGATTTCTGATAGTTTTGACAAGAGAGGTCATCCTTTCTTCTCGATATTTTTGCATAGTGCCACTGAACCAGATACTGATCATTCCGTTTATCACCTGCCAATGAGTAATGTGCAGACTAATGAAATACAAATGTTTAAAAAAAAGTATACCACAACTGTTTTGGGCGGCATGACATCATTAATCCCGTTCCGAGTGTAAATTGCACACAGGTGATTTGGGGGGGATCAAAATGTTCAAAATGTTTTTCTTACCTTGGTAAAATTGGTCAGTTGTTGTGGTCAGCTTGATCTCTTCATCCATATCCCAGTCATTAAGGCTGGTTGAAAGATGGAGCTCAAGAAATCTGCTTCGGGTTTGGAATTGTAGACACATTCTCGTTGATATGAGTAGCGTAAACACCACTTTTCTAAATGAATCACACACACCAAAATACCCCCCTCTTGAAACTCATGAGAAGTTCTGACTGAATTCACTCAAATCTCCAATTATAGGTAAGGCCCTTGCCACAGCATTTATGCCAGGTGTGAAGAATTAGCCGTTAGTGCCTTGATCATTTCTGGCTTTCTCTCCTATATAATGTCGAAATGACATTTGGTTAGGCCTCATAAAAAAGATGATCATAATTCCTAAATAAATACAATAGTGCTATTTGTCATCAAGAAATACTTTAAATGTTTTATAAAATGTATTACCACATTTGTGTTTTCTAATAGCCGTCATCCACAGGAAGCCGGTGGCACCTTAATTAGGGAGGACGGGCTCATAGTAATGTTTGGAATGGAGTAAATGGAATGGTATCGAACACATCAAACACATGGTTTCCATATGTTTGATACCATTCCATTTACTCCATTCCGGCCATTATTATGAGCCGTCCTCCCCTCAGCAGCTTCCTGTGCCGTCATCACTGCAAAAGAGATGCTCAATTAACTTCCTTGATACTGTAGCGAACGGCAAAGCAGGTAAGCGAAGAATCGCTTGTGTGAAAGGCAAAGAAATTGTAACGTGGCTCGCTACATTGCCCCCTCAGAACAGGAAGGCATGGCCCCATGCTTCAACTTCTCAGCCCCCTTACACATCCAGGCCTAACAACCGCCATCCCGCTTCTGACACCACTGTAGGGAATGGTGGGGCAGAGAAGTGAACCCGGGCCGCTGGCATGAAAGGCAAACATCCTACGCATAGCGCCAATAGGGTTAACCTACTTGGTGGAATTTGGAACATGGCTCATACAAGGATCACTACAGTACAATAACTTATCATTGTCAAGCATATATAAACAAAAGAATGTCATGGTACCGATATTATAATTTTTTGCGCATCATGTATCGAAAAATGCTAATATGGATACCATAACTTGAATGGGATTTGTGCCACAAATGCAAAAATGTTAGCATTTGGAAAATATGCCAGGGAAATAAAACCAAAAAATGGATTGCTATCATACCTTGTCAATAGAACTGCTTACAGTGTAAGGAAACCAGTGTGTCATTTTGTAATTGTAATTTGTAATCTCTTTAAAGATTCTTGTTTTGAGAACAGAAAACTGTATTGAGATCTGAAACATCCATGAGAAAATGTGCAGAATGCCGACCCAGTTTTATCTTGCTCTATCTTCTCCCTCTGCCTGTCACTGGATTTCCTCTCACCACTATATTTGGTGGGGAGTGGAATCCCCAACCAGATGCTTCAGGCTTTTACCCATAGTGATGTAAAGAGATCATTGAATGGAAATAAACTGTTTTTGCATGGCCATTGCGACTGAGGGCATTCGACATTTTAAAGTAGTCAAGTGGGTGGGGATTCTTATGGGTTGGGAGCGATCAGTCAATGATCAGAGCATTGTCTTCTTCAAATTGGTTTGCCTAGTTTGTATTGCCTTTAAGCAATATGACCGCCATCTAGTGGCTACAATAAATGAATGACACAAGATTTGGTTCAACTCCATTTGGTTCAACTCCAGCACTGCATGTGGCGTTAAATCACCAATATTAACTTTACACTTTTTCAAACATCAAAAGAATAAGAAAATATACTACTTTAAAATGGAGATAGCCTCAATGGCGCTTCCCATGCTGTCACAGACGCCATGATGCCACAGACCCCTCCTCTCTCTCCCTCTCTCTCTATGTCTCCTTATTTATCTCTCTCTCACCTGCTGTCTCAACCTCTGAACGCTCGGCTATGAAAAGCCAATTGACATTAACACCTGAGGTTTTGACCGGTTGCACCCTCTATAACTGTGACTATTATTTGACCCTGCTGGTCATCTATGAACGTTTGAACATCTTGAAGAACGATCTGGCCTAAATGGCCATGTACTCTTACAATCTCCACCCGGCACAGCCAGAAGAGGACTGGCCACCCCTCGGAGCCTAGTTCCTCTCTAGGTTTCTTCCTAGGTTCCTGCCTTTCTAGGGAAGGTTTCCTAGCCACTGTGCTTCTACATCTGCAATGCTTTCTCTTTGGGGTTTTAGGCTGGGTATCTGTATAAGCACAATTCCCCTTTCATTGTGGTTAAAGCAGAGTCGGAAGAGGAAGCGAACTAAGTCAATAAACTAAGCAGACCAGACCCAGCTGCTAATGCATTTGTGCCTATGGGAGAGCCACCCCGCTAAAAGCCAATTTATGCTTGATATGAAAATGTGCTCGGCTCCGTATGGAGGGTGTGATGCAATTGCGGTGCCTCCGGAGGCATGCAGAGGCCAAACTGAGCTCCGTACTGAATCACTGTGCTCCTACAAAATGTTTTAACAATGCGGAGGGCTCCGTATAGCTCCGCATTGACATGTCTGGATGACAGTAGGTGGGTGCGGGAGGTCCTGTATAAACACAAACTCACTTCCTTGACAACTTCCTTCATAAAAGCTCTACTCAACAGCTCTGCGCTGCTCCGCGAAGCGCAAGAAGTATGAATGCCCTGAGTTCTGCAGAGGCCATATCACCCTAAATGCTGCACGGCCAATGCAGATGTCGGATTGACCATGCAGCACCTTTAAGCAGACCGGAACTGACCATTTTTGTCAATGGTAAACAGTGGGACATCTTCATTTATCCACCATCTTTGGTCAAATTTTGGCCTCCAGGAAGTTACATGCACTGGCAGGAATGACCACTCCAACTGCTGTGTGTGAGAAAACTAAAGTACCTGTTCTGAGCCCGGTTTCCCGATAGTGATGGAACTTCTGCTTACCAGTGTTTTAATGATGCATCTTTCCTACAACGGCCAAAGATGCAACATGCATTTCCCAAAACACCATGCAGGCACAATGGTCGCTAAGTGTATCGTTGGAGCATGTGTCGATACTGATAGGATCGAAAGAAAGGGAGTGCTGCTCTCGTATCAGTTTTCTCCATTCAAATCTTTCCTAAACATTATAATTATTTCACAATACTGACGACGAATCAGCTCCTAGAGAGATATTATAGGGTCCCTGTAGCTCAGTTGGTAGAGCATGGCGCTTGCAACGCCAGGGTTGTGGGTTTGTTTCCCACGGGGGGCCAGTATGAAAATGTATGCACTCACTAACTGTAAGTCGCTCTGGATAAGAGCATCTGCTAAATGACTAAAATGTAAATGTAAAATATTACCACCTACAGCTGCAAATATTGATGCGGCTTATTCTAATGCTTACCCAATAAAAATGCACTAAATCACAGATTTAGCTCATCATTGCACACATGTTAGGCTACACATCATGAAATATATTGAGACATATTAAAGACAGTAGCCTACAAGTACCCCATTTATAGACGCTAACGACTTTAGCGCCTATTGATTTGTTAAGAGCCCCGACGCTTGCTGTAAACATTAACATGCATCGCTTGCGGTACTGTTTTGGAAACTGTATCTTTCATATCATTGAGAAATAATTTTCAAAAAACACAAGGTAAATTACTGTACACCTTGATAGGGTTAGTGTTGCCACACGGCCATATCTCCATGTTACAGCGCTTGTTTACGGAAGACAGACAGAAGACATGGGCCGCCACCTGTTCTAATTAGCTATCTAGCATGCTCCGAACACCTATGTGTAAACTAACTGCTACAGTAAGTGTATATATTTTTTGGGGGAAATCTTATTTCTCGCTGACATGAAAGATAAGGGGTATATCAGCATATGTTTTGACATTTCGAAACGTTCAAATTGTAGTTTACATAGAGCCAAATGTGGGTGAATGTAATGGCTGAAAACAATACATACAGAGAATAATGGTTTTCAAGAGCTAGCCTATAAGAAGCAAAATAGGACTCAACTGATGAAACATTAAATGTATTTCAATATGATTGAAATAGGCTTATAGACTACTGTTTCTATTTTATTGTAGTCATCTCAGTTTTCATTTGAAGCATATTTTTATACGTCGCTTGTTTGTACCAATTGTAAAGATATTGTCAACTTTGTATTTGTAGTCAACTTTGTTCTGAAGTTATCAGAGGTCACAGAGAGATGGATAAACCATTTGATTCTATGTTTAGCGGACATCTTCTGTTTATAAAGTGACGTGGGAGGGCAAAAAAAGCATCTAACGACGCACTTAGCTGTTCAATGAGTGGTCTGAGGCTAGGGTGACCACAGTCCCGCATTTTGGCCCTTTGTTCCACATCCCGCGTCTTTATCAACAAAATAAAATATTGATTTGTCCTGTATTTGTCAGACATTCCAACCCATCTCTTGCAATCCCGTTGTGCTTATGAAAAGATACAGTATCATTAGGATATGGTAGCCTAAGCCTACTGGTGATGTTAAACACGGCAATCATTGTTGAGAGCTGATATCTTGTGAAGCGCAAGATGAGACGTAGGCCAATATCATAGGCCTATCGTCAACCAATCATATTTCTCAAATCCTTTCAGGCTAAATTCCAGCTAAACTTGGAGAGGATGGTTAGGCCTCTTAACTACTTATAAAGAGCGTGCTTCTGAGGAAGATCTACTAAAGTAAGTAAATAGCTGTATTAGACTGAAAGATATAAGGTAATTTCGTCAAACTTGTGAGGCTCTCCATGCTCATTAGTTGCTCATTCAACATATTTGCTGCTACTTCACTCAATCCCGTTTTAAAAGACTCCCATCCTAACTGTTTACATTCCCTGAGACCAACCAGAAATGTTTCATTCGCCAAATATTCAGAGATTTCCATAAAACAGCCACACATGGTCTCTCGTTTCCACATCAAGAGTAGGCTACACTTCAATTGCTTGGTTGGTGCAGCGGACTGCAGGGGTGCTGGAGTACAACAAAGAGCCACTTCTCACAATGGTCCTTGTTTAGTTAGATCAAAGCTGAATCAATGTCTTGGAAGATCACATTGATAGTATAATGTTACTGTTACACCAAAAACACCACCTAATTTCTTGAGATTTTAGGATGGTTAGCTGAATAGTCCCAAAAAAGTATAATGCGGCCAAAACTCAACAGCGCGCGCACACAGTGGCGTGTATTCATGGTTGCCAAGGGAAGCCAGGCTTCCCTCAAAAATGTACCACGAAAAAAAACATAGAAACTAATTTATCTTTCGTCTCTCTGTGTTTCATAACTTTTCCATCAATTCGCAGGAGGCTGAATGTATCTCACTGGAGAAGGCATCCAAGCAGGCGAAACAGCGCCCCTCTGTCTCAGTATGTGTAGCCCATCTATCTTATGCTGTCTGGTCAAAAAGAGTATGACATTGATGCCGCCCATAGCACTGAATGCAAGGGAAGCCAGTGAGCATTTGGCCTCCCTTGATAATTTTTTGGGGGTCTTTTTTTTTTATAGCCAATCAGCTAAACTGAGTGAGCCCAACTGTGAATGGCCTTGGTGCACCAAAATAAAATTTCAAGGGAAGACAATTTGGATTTGGCTTCACACCAATCACATCAAAAGCAAAACATAATTGACAGAAAAAACTTGAATTCTTGCATCTCGTCCTCCGGTGGCTGGCTAGCTAGCTAAAATTGTCCCTTTCCTAAATTAGCCATCGATGGAGATAGGGATTTGGACTTGTGGTTTTACTTAATTATCCATTCCCGGCAAATGATTATTCATACATTGTGCCCCTGGCCTGTGAGGATGTAAATTCAATATGTAGCTAGATGTAGCTAGAAGGCTAATGTTAACTAGCTAGCTCGTCGTTGCCCAAGAAAGGAATTTGGTTAGTGAGCAGGCATTTTAGACAGGTATCCCAGGACAACAAAAACTGAAAGCATGTACTGTATGACAGAGTCATAGACCGTTTCGGTCTATGGCAACATGAAAGTGGAGGATGGCTTTGGCGTTTCTCTGCATGTTGGGTGAGTCAACATTACATTTACATTTACGTCATTTAGCAGATGCTCTTATCCAGAGCGACTTACAAATTGGTGCATTCACCTTATAGCCAGTGGGATAACCACTTTATAAAACGTTTTTTCTTTCTTTGGGGTGGGGAAAGGGGGGGTAGAAGGATTACTTTATCCTATCCCAGGTATTCCTTAAAGAGGTGGGGTTTCAAGTGTCTCCGGAAGGTGGTGAGTGACTCCGCTGTCCTGGCGTCGTGAGGGAGCTTGTTCCACCATTGGGGTGCCAGAGCAGCGAACAGTTTTGACTGGGCTGAGCGGGAACTGTGCTTCCGCAGAGGTAGGGGGGCCAGCAGGCCAGAGGTGGATGAACGCAATGCCCTCGTTTGGGTGTAGGGACTGATCAGAGCCTGAAGGTACGGAGGTGCTGTTCCCCTCACAGCTCCGTAGGCAAGCACCATGGTCTTGTAGCAGATGCGAGCTTCAAATGGAAGCCAGTGGAGTGTGCGGAGAAGCGGGGTGACGTGAGAGAACTTGGGAAGGTTGAACACCAGACGGGCTGCGGCATTCTGGATGAGTTGTAGGGGTTTAATGGCACAGGCAGGGAGCCCAGCCAACAGCGAGTTGCAGTAATCCAGACGGGAGATGACAAGTGCCTGGATTAGGACCTGTGCCGCTTCCTGTGTAAGGCAGGATCGTACTCTCCGAATGTTGTAGAGCATGAACCTACAGGATCGGGTCACCACCTTGATGTTAGCGGAGAATGACAGGGTGTTGTCCAGGGTCACGCCAAGGCTCTTCGCACTCTGGGAGGAGGACACAATGGAGTTGTCAACCGTGATGGCGAGATCATGGAATGGGCAGTCCTTCCCCGGGAGGAAGAGCAGCTCCGTCTTGCTGAGGTTCAGCTTGAGGTGGTGATCTGTCATCCACACTGATATGTCTGCCAGACATGCAGAGATCCGATTCGCCACCTGGTTATCAGAAGGGGGAAAGGAGAAGATTAGTTGTGTGTCATCTGCGTAGCAATGATAGGAGAGGCCATGTGAGGATATGACAGAGCCAAGTGACTTGGTGTATAGCGAGAATAGGAGAGGGCCTAGAACTGAGCCCTGGGGGACACCAGTGGTGAGAGCACGTGGTGCGGAGACAGATTCTCGCCACGCCACTTGGTAGGAGCGACCGGTCAGGTAGGGACGCAATCCAAGAGTGAGCCGCGCCGGAGATGCCCAACTCGGAGAGGGTGGAGAGGAGGATCTGATGGTTCACAGTATCAAAGGCAGCAGACAGGTCTAGAAGGACAAGAGCAGAGGAGAGAGAGTTAGCTTTAGCAGTGTGGAGAGCCTCCGTGACACAGAGAAGAGCAGTCTCAGTTGAATGACCAGTCTTGAAACCTGACTGGTTTGGATCAAGAAGGTCATTCTGAGAGAGATAGCAAGAGAGTTGGCTAAATACGGCACGCTCAAGAGTTTTGGAGAGAAAAGAAAGAAGGGATACTGGTCTGTAGTTGTTGACATCAGAGGGATTGAGTGTTGGTTTTTTGAGAAGGGGTGCAACTCTCGCTCTCTTGAAGAAGGAAGGGACATAGCCATTCAAGGATGAGTTGATGAGCGAGGTGAGGTAAGGGAGAACGTCACCGGAGATGGTCTGGAGAAGAGAGGAGGGGATAGGGTCAAGCGGGCAGGTTGTTGGGCGGCCGGCCGTCACAAGTTGCAAGATTTCATCTGGAGAGAGAGGGGAGAAAGAAGTCAAAGCATAGGGTAGGGCAGTGTGAGCAGGACCAGCAGTGTCATTTGACTTAACAAACGAGGATCGGATGTCGTCAACCTTCTCTTCAAAATGGTTGACGAAGTCATCCACAGAGAGGGAGGAGGGGGGAGGAGGGGGAGGAGGATTCAGCAGGGAGGAGAAGGTGGCAAAGAGCTTCCTAGGGTTAGAGGCAGATGCTTGGAATTTAGAGTGGTAGAAAGTGGCTTTAGGAGGAGGGTTGAGGAGGCAGAATCAGGAGATTGGAGGGAGAAGGATTGAGCAGAGGGAAGAGATGATAGGATGGAAGAGGAGAGAGTAGCGGGAGAGAGAGAGAGCGAATGTTGCGACGGCGCATTACCATCTGAGTAGGGGCAGAGTGAGTAGTGTTGTAGGAGAGCGAGAGAGAAAAGGATACAAAGTAGTGGTCGGAGACTTGGAGGGGAGTTACAGTGAGATTAGTAGAAGAACAGCATCTAGTAAAGATGAGGTCAAGCGTATTGCCTGCCTTGTGAGTAGGGGGGGACGGTGAGAGGGTGAGGTCAAAAGAGGAGAGGAGAGGAGTGGAAAGAAGGAGGCATAGAGAAATGAGTCAAAGGTAGACGTAGGGAGGTTGAAGTCACCCAGAACTGTGAGGGGTGAGCCATCCTCAGGAAAGGAACTTATCAAGGCATCAAGCTCATTGATGAACACTCCAAGGGAACCTGGAGGGCGATAAATGACAAGGATGTTAAGCTTGAATGGGCTAGTGACTGTGACAGCATGGAATTAAAATGAGGAGTTAGACAGATGAGTCAGGGGAAAAAGAGAGAATGTCCACTTGGGAGAGATGAGGATTCCTGTGCCACCATCCCGCTGACCAGATGCTCTCGGGGTATGCGAGAACACATGGTCAGACGAGGAGAGAGCAGTAGGAGTAGCAGTGTTTTCAGTGGTAATCCATGTTTCCGTCAGCGCCAAGAAGTCGAGGGACTGGAGGGTAGCATAGGCTGAGATGAACTCTGCCTTGTTGGCCGCAGAACAGCAGTTCCAGAGGCTGCCGGAGACCTGGAACTCCACGTGAGTCGTGCGTGCAGGGACCACCAGGTTAGAGAGGCAGCAGCCACGCGGTGTGAGGCGTTTGTATAGCCTGTGCGGAGAGGAGAGAACAGGGATAGACAGAGGCATAGTTGACAGGCTACAGAAAATGGCTACAATAATGCAAAGGAGATCGGAATGAAATAAACATCTGGGAAAGCGAGAGAGCGGGGCCTCCCTCACTTACGTTTCACTGAAACACCCAAATATAACTCTCCCAACTTCCACCTCAGAAACTATAATTGTTGTAAACTACAGCGGTTCAATGTTTTCTAGGAATATACTAACTTAGTTTATTCAGCTAGCTAACTTGGTACAGTATTCTTCTGTGAAAACCATCCAGGGCACCTAGTCATATGACGCTACAGCCAGCTAGTATGCCGGCCTCCAACAACACGGTTTAGCACCAATACTCGGCCACAACAAACCACCAGTGTGTCAACACGCCAAGCAGATCATTCGTGTCCGTGTCTAACATTGTGGGTTAGTCCCGACAGCTTGAGCGAGTCCGTCGTCAACTTATTCAGCCAGTTAGTTAGCTAGAATAGTTAGCATACTAGCTAGCCATTGCTTTCTGCCAACGAAGAAACCCGTCCTCCCACGGCACAAACACACAGAGAGAGCCAAGCTAACGTTAACTAGTCACCCATGTCCCGAATTCCCTTGAACGACTCTGGCTACCAGTATGTAAAAACAAAACACAAATGTAGGTTATAACTTACCCCTAGCAGCTACTGTTAGCTAGCCAAGTGCAAAGCTAGCCACTGAATTGACTCAGCCAGTTCGCGTCTGTTAGCTAGGTCGTTCCAGCTATTGTTTAGTAGCTATCCAGGTAGCAACAAGCTAGCTACATTTCGAGCACAGAAGCTACTTACTACCTAACGTTAACGCTTCAGACAGTGAGGTTAGAAAAACAGCTGAATGGTAGGCATTATTGTATGTAATTATTGTAGGCAGCTAGCTGGCGTAATTACAGGTACTCTCAGACGTGAAACAACTATCCACAGTTGCTAATAGTTACCAGTAGCTAACCGCTAGCTAGTCCAGGTAGTGGGTTAGCTAGCTTCGTGCTTCACCGGGCTCAGCCGAATACAACACTTACCTACAATAATTACATACAACAACCCACGATAACTACCTACAATACCTAACTACAATCTAAATACATAGTTTAAGCTTTACTCGACAAAGCCATATAAGTATATAAGCCATATAAGCCAAGCTTACCTCCCGCCAGAGAGAGACACAACCTCACCCGACGACGACGGCTCAAATCACAGATTTTTCCTACCCACCCCATGCCCCCCACTCCCGCAAAGAGGGCCTCAACATGTTTCTTTGTACTTACATGCATGCATGCACACACACATAAATTAGTACCATGGACAGCCACATCATATATAGCTTACGTTGATTGGACTACATTGTTTTTGGCATATTTTAGTTGTCACTGTATAAGACTAAGCATAGGTGATTTGATTATGTTGACATTTTGAAGTTGAAATGGTGCTGGAATAATGGAGGCAGCTCCTGTTTTTTTTGTTCGACTTGCGGTAACTCTCCATGGTTCTAAATCAATAGTTTTTTTAGTAGTCCGAACATTTCGGAAATATTAACTTGCTTGTAGGTTATGTAACTGTTTGTTACATGCAATATGCTTTGTGGACTTCACCGGACAGATGTTGCTTTCTGGTTTTGTGGTTGAATTTATTCTGCCACTTCTTATTTCCTTGGCCCTAGGCCTATCACGGTGGCAAGGCATATGAACTAACAGGTTATAGAGTAAACAACGCAATTATCACAACACATAGGTTGTAATATGGCTTTTTTCCCTGGCTTGGCTTCCCCAGTGATTTTACCCACGCACCACTACTGCCTCCAAACTCCCAAGGACCCACAGTTTACATTAAGTTGCTGTTAAGTTGCACCGCTACTGTGCGCATACTAAGCATAATGTGTTTTGATTGAAACAAAATACAGGAAGGATACATAGTTTGTTAACACCGTCTGCTGTAATTTGCTCACAAAACATTAATTCAAAGAAGATCTAAATGCATATTCCCATGAAACTGATTGAGATCAAATGATTGGCATGCAGACAGTTTGGACATTTCACTGGTAAAACGTGAAGAAGTATCTATTTTGGTGTTTGAAGTTATACAAAAATTATTCATGTAGGTTACACTGGTCCTGCAAATGTCCTGCAAAATCATCCTGTTGTCCCGCATTTTGGTATTTTAAATGTGGTCACCCTATCTGAGGCAGGTGTTAGATTATGAGCGTTTTCAAGTGCAATGTTAATAACAATGGTTTTGGAAAACAGCTCTGAGATTTAACGATGCTCTTACGAAGGTTCTAACGATGGACTTAGCCTTAAGATGCTTTTGGGAAACTGGGCCCTGAACGGTAAGTTGTATTATAGCTTTCTTTGGTTTTCTATAACAATATTGTCTCAAAAACACACAGTATCACTGAACAATGTGTATCATCTATGGAATTCATGCAATTTATGGCAGGCTGCATTGCAGCATAACATTTGAACTAATGTACTATAATGTACCTACTTTCTGCTCTGTCTCTGTGTGTGTGTGTTCAAGATGGCAGAGACTACAGAACAGGAATCAATCATTGTCCGATCGGTTTGGATGCACTGAGAGATCCAGTGACCATTCCCTGTGGACACAGCTATTGTATGGGCTGCATTAAAGGGTACTGGGATCAGAATGATCTGAAGAGGGTCTAGAGCAGCCAAACTCAACTGGTGGACCACGGTCCGGGTCCGGACCCAGAGAAGGGTCAATCTGAATCAGACAACATCACATTTTGTTATATAAAAGTCAATAAATCATTTTTAGACAGCTTTAAAAAATCAACTGGACGCAGCGGCCTCTTTAACTCAGCAACCTCTCTTTCTAGCTCTCTCTCGAAGCAATGCCCACCTCTACTAGTGCCCCGTCTAATCCAATCAAGTGGTTATATGCAAATACAAGAGGCCACGTCTTACCCAATCACATTAATCCAAATATCCTCAGTGGAACCTTGGGACAAGCAGGCAGAAAGAAACATAAAGATTTGACTGCGGTTCACTGTTAATATCACAGATAGAAGGAGCTTAGTTACCAGTATCTTTGTTAATATGGCTTGTTCAAAAAAGGGAAAAGTTGACTCTGAAAACCGTATATTCAAAGACGAGTGGATGGAACAGTAATTATTCATTCTCCCCATAACTAGCACAAAACCAATGTGCCTGATATGCAGTGAGTCTGTAGCTCTCGTGAAAAGTGCCCATGTTAAGCTCCATTATGACACGAGGCATAGTAAATTCGATCAGACGTATCCCCTAAACACAGAGGTGAGAACAAACAAGATTAACCAACTCAAATCCCAATATGAGAGGTCTACCAAAGTCCTTGCCAATTCCCCGACAGCCCATCAACGTTCAATGGAGTGTTCACTGAGGATAGCTTGGGTTTTGGGAAAACACAAAAAACTATTTTCAGACACTGAGATGGTAAATTAATACATGTGTGAAGTTGCTGACACCTCGCTTGAAGGTAAACAAAAAGATGAGCTCAGGGAAAGATCAAACTGATCCCACTGTCAGATTCCACAGCAATGAGGAGAACTGAAATATTAGCTGAAGATTTAACTTCACAACTTGATGAGGCCATTCATAATGCACCGTGCATTTCATTAGCTGTGGCTGAATCAACAGATAACACTGATAATGCTCAGCTTCTGGTGTTTGTCAGATTTTATAACGAAACAAAGAAGGAATTCTGTGAGGAGCTGTTGGGCTTAACAAATCTAGAAGCACACACACGGGGAGAGGATATCCATGAGGCCATCAAAGGGATTCTGACAAAAAGGGGGATGGATCTGAAGTCAGTGGTCTCCATCACCACAGATGGAGGTCCAGCCATGATAGGAAGAGGGAGGGGACTGGTTGCACAATTGAAAGAGGACCACCCTGACCTGACATCATATCACTGCATCATCCATCAATCTGTCCTGTGTGCCAGTCTGGGAAAAGACATATTCTGAGGTCATGACAACGATGATGAAACTGATCAGCTTTTTGAGGGCAACATCATCCCTACAACACCGCCTGCTACAAGACACTCTGACAGAGGCCAATACCAGTTTTGATGACTTACTACTGCACAACAATGTCAGATGGATCAGCAAAGGCAGGGTTTTGGAATGCTTTTGGGCCATTCAGGAAGAAATCAAAGCATTCTTATCAGAGCAAAAGAGTGACAAAGCAACTCAGTTTTCAGAGTTTTTGGAAGATGATGAGAAGATGGAAACAGTTACATTTTTTACAGACTTTACATCACACCTTAATCAACTGAATGTTAAGCTGCAGGGACAGGACAACACAGTGTGTGATATGATAACAGCAGTCCGGGCTTTCCAGAATAAATGTGAGCTTTTCAAGAATGATCTCCAGGGAGAACTTGTCCACTTCTCCAATCTTCTGGTGCAAACGCAGGGAGACAAAGATGTTCCCAACCATGTTGATTTAATCCAGAAGCTTATGGATAACTTCAAGGCTCGCTTTGATGACTTCACTGTTGGAAGAAAACTGCTGCTGCTCATCCAGAACCCCTTCTTGGTCACAAATGTGACAAAGTTGTCAGAAGAAGCAAAACAGATCTTCAGATGGGTATATGTTGCATCACTGCACATGGAGTTGATTGAGCTGCAAGAAAATGTGACTTTGAAGGAGCAGGCTGGTGATTGTGACCCTGTCACTTTCTGGGGAAAGATGGTGCCTGCAGCTGATGTCCCTGTTCTCAAGAAACTGGCTCTATACATCCTGACCATGTTTGGCTCCACATACAGCTGTGAATCAGCCTTCTCCACAATGAACTTGATTAAAAACAAATACTGCACCAGGCTCACCAATGAACACCTGCACCAGTGTCTCAGAGTTGCTCTCACACCATTTGTGCCAAAGTTCAAAGCATTGGCAGGAGACAGAAAGTGTAATTTCTCTCATTGATGCAAGGGCAAGGCCCAGAGTGACTTATACATGAATATTGCATGGCCCACAGTGACGTTCTGTGTATTCAGATTATAATTTTTATTCAACTCTCCTTTGTTCTCCAGAAAACATGCACTTTATTTAATTTAAAAATATATATATTTATTCAAGGCCGATATACAATGGTTCACAGTGCACTTTTTGCATAGACAATTACACAACAACTTTTGTTCTTCAGCAATGTTGATGCAATGTTGCACATGTTTACATTCAAAAGAAGTTGTAATTAATTCAAATTCTTAGTCTCATTTAATGTATTTAATGTACATTTTATATAACACCATGTTTCCTAAGTCGTAGACGACTATGTTTGTTACTACGCTGTACCACAGCGCCAATAAAGGACAATAACTATCCAGACCTTTGCCACCTAGGAAATTGTGTCACTGGACCTTCTCAAATAGTAGTTGAGTACTACTGGTCTAGAACTCCCCCAGTGCAGACAGAAATTCATTCCACTGCCTGTTTTGAGGAAAAGCACCATGCTAGCCGAATTGGTGGATAAACTGAAGAAGACAGGACTATAAACTGCTCCTCTTGTTCACTGTTATGTTGGACCTGGAGATGTGGTGTATGACGTCTGCAATGGGAGAAAACTCAAAGCCGTCAAGTCCTGTTTGGTGTGTCTGGCCTCTTACTGTGAGACTCACCTAACTATGAATCTCCTGCTTTTAAGAAGCACAAGCTGGTCAAAGCCTCCACACAACTACAGGAAAATATCTGCTCTCGTCATGACAAGCCGCTGGAGATTTACTCCCATACTGCAGTGTATCTGTCTGCTGTGTCTGATGGATGAACATAAAGGTCATGAAAGGCAGCTGCATTAGAGACTGTCAGAATCTGTTGGATCTGAAACAGATGACGTACCAGCAGATGATCCATGAGAGGGAAAGGGAGCTGCGAGACATGAAACTGGGTGTGTTCCACATCACATGCTCTTCACATGAAGCAGTGGAGAACAATGAGAGGATCTTTGCTGAGATGATCTGCTACATTGAGAGAGAGTGCTCTGAGGTGAAGGAGCTGACCAGAGCCCAGGAGAGGGCAGTAGTGAATGAGGCTGAAGGACTCCCGGAGCGACTGAAGCAAGAGGTTGGTGAGCTGAGGAAAGATGCCGAGCTGGAGCAGCTCTCACTCACAGAGGATCACATCCACTTTCTCCAGAGTGTCCAGTCTCTCGGTTCTGTGCTGGACCCCAAGGTTGTACCTAGCACTTCCTGTTGCCAACTTCTCTGGTTTGTTTTGGTACTGTCCATTTGTAGCTTGTTTTTGGACACAGGTCCAGGAATGGCTAAAGGATTGCAATATTTACCTGGAGCTAACCTTGCAGATAGCATTACTGGGTGATCTGAAAAGTCATAGTCAATCGATCAATAATATAATAATACTTTTAGCAAAAAAATATATTTTCAATTCACAATCTGTAGAAACAATGAGAATAGAAAGGTTCAGAACTTTTGTAAGACATCACAGTACAGTTGAAATATATATGGCAAATAGAAATCCTATATGGATGGTGTTAAGAGATAGATGGGAGGTGTTGAATGGAATTGAAGGATGGGACTAATAACAACTAACAACAAATTATAACAAGATAACTAATAACGTAACCATACTGTGTCCATAATAAGTATATAGGTTGTAGGTTGGGAGATTTTGTGAAAGAGCACAGTTAGAAAGATATGGTGTCAGACTGGGGTGATGTGTATGTGGCAGTGAAGTCAGGCGCAGGACACAGAGGTTCAGGAATGACTACTTTACTTCCAGTAATACGCACAAAACAAAAGTCTCCAACACTAGAGGAGTAACACGCGGAGTGCGTAAATAACGAGCTAGCAATGCCGAACATACGACAGGACAAAAGGACAATAACACACAAAGGCAAACATAAAACAAGGGAACTTATATGTTACATAATCAATACAAAATAAGAAACAGGTGTACAAACTAGACAACACAAGACAAACACCGAAACATCGATCGGCAGTAGCTAGTACTCCGGGGACGACGAACGCCGAAGCCTGCCCGAGCAAGGAGGAGGAGCAGCCTCGGCAGCATCCTGTCAGGGCGTGTGTAGGTGTAGTGTAGGAAATCAAATGCAGGACGCCGACTGTAAGTTCCAAATGCTGTATTTCTGGCCCAACACAGGCAACAGGACAACTAAGCCCAAACAGCTAAACTACGCACAAGGCGAAAAGGCAAATGCGCACAAACAGGTGCGACAAACGAAGTGGTGCACGAACAAGTGCAACTGTGCTCCAGCGCAGTGGAGAAACTATGCTCAACCGAGCAAACACAACACTGACGAAAAACAATCATACACAACACATGACAAACACAACGAGAAACTTATAGGACACTAATTACGTAAAACAGAAACAGGTGTGACACAAACAGACAAAAGCAAACGAACATGAAACATCTATCGGTGGCAGCTAGAATTCCGGAGACGACGAGCGCCGAAGCCTGCCCGAACAAGGAGGAGAGGCAGCCTCGGCCGAAACCGTGACAGTACCCCCCCTTGACGCGCGGCTCCAGACGCGCGCCGACTCCGGCCTCGGGGACGGCCAGGGGGACGCGGCGCAGGGCGCGTCGGATGCCTCCGATGGAACTCCGTCAGGAGCGACGGGTCCAACACGTCTCTCCTCGGCACCCAGCACCGCTCCTCCGGACCGTACCCCTCCCACTCCACTAGATACTGGAGACCCCCATCCGGCGTCTCGAATCCAAGATGGATCTCACGGAGTACGCCGGTGCCCCCTCGATGTCCAACGGGGGCGGAGGAGTCTCCAAGATCTCATCTTCTTGGAGTGGGCCCGCTACCACCGGCCTGAGAAGGGACACATGGAACGAGGGGTTAATACACTTATACTCCACAGGAAGCTGTAATCTATAACAAACCTCGTTCAACCTCCTCAGGACTTTAAATGGCCCTACAAACCGCCGACCCAGTTTCCGACAGGGCAGGCGGAGGGGCAGGTTTCTGGTAGAGAGCCAGACTCGATCACCAGGTGCGTACACCGGTGCCTCACTGCGGTGGAGATCAGCGCCGCCTTCTGACGTCGGAGGGCCCGCTGCAGGTGGACGTGTGCAGCGTTCCAAGTCTCCTCCGAGCGCCGCGCCCACTCATCCACCGCAGGAGCCTCGATCTGGCTCTGCTGCCAGGGTGCCAGAACCGGCTGGTAACCTAACACACATTGAAATGGGGTTAGGTTCGTGGAGGAGTGGCGTAGGGAATTCTGGGCCATCTCGGCCCAGGGAACGTACCTTGACCACTCCTCCGGCCGGTCCCGGCAGTATGTTCTGAGAAACCTACCCACATCCTGGTTTACGCGTTCCACCTGCCCATTGCTCTCCGGGTGGTAGCCCGAGGTGAGGCTCACCGAGACCCCCAACCGCTCCATAAACGCTCTCCAGACCCTGGAGGTGAATTGGGGACCCCGATCAGCCACAATGTCCTCGGGCACCCCATAGTGCCGGAACACATGGGTAAACAGTGCCTCGGCAGTTTGCAGGGCCGTAGGAAGACCCGGCATGGGGAGCAAACGACAGGCCTTAGAGAACCGGTCCACAACGACCAGGATGGTAGTATTCCCTTGGGAAAGGGGAAGGTCAGTTATAAAATCCACCGAGAGGTGGGACCATGGTCGTTGTGGAACGGGCAGGGGCAGTAACTTACCCCTAGGCAGATGTCCAGGCGCCTTACACTGGGCGCACACCGAGCAGGAGGAAACATAAACCCTCACATCCCTGGCCAACGTGGGCCACCAATATTTGGCACTAAGACAGTGCACTGTCCGGCCGATACCCGGGTGTCCAGAGGAGGGTGACGTGTGAGCCCAATAGATCAATCGATCCCGACACTCGAGCGGAACATACTTCCGACCCTCCGGGCATTGTGGTGGACTAGGGTCGGGTGCGTAATGCCCGCTCGAGCTCAGAATCGAGCTCCCACACCACCGGTGCCACTAGACACGACTCCGGCAGTATGGGAGTGGGCTCCACGAACCTCTCCTCCCCGTCATACAGCCGAGACAGCGCATCTGCCTTCCCGTTTGTGACCCAGGGATGTAGGTGATCTTAAAAGAGAAACGGGTCAAAAACATACTCCATCTAGCCTGCCGAGGGTTCAGCCTCCTCGCTGCCCGGATGTACTCCAGGTTACGGTGGTCCGTCAAAATGAGGAAAGGGTGTTGAGCCCCCTCAAGCCAGTGCCTCCACACCTTAAGGGCCTGTACCACAGCTAACAGCTCCCTGTCCCCTATGTCATAATTTCGCTCCGCTCGGGCTGAGCTTCTTGGAATAGAAGGCACAGGGGGCGGAGTTTAGGTGGCGCGCCTGACCGTTGTGAAAGCACGGCGCCAATACCGGCCTCAGACGCGTCCACCTCTACCTGAAATGGTAAAGAGGGATCCGGATGCGCCAGCACCGAGCCGAGGTAAACAGGTCCTTCAGCCTCCTAAACGCCCTGTCCGCCTCGACTGACCACTGCAGACGCACCGGACCCCCCTTCAAGAGAGACGTGATGGGAGCTGCCACTTGCCCAAAACCCCGGATAAACCTCCGGTAGTAATTCGCAAACCCCAAAAAACTGCTGCACCTCTTTCACAGTGGTTGGTGTTTGCCAATTACGCACGGCCGACGCTTCGGTCTACCTCCATCTTCACCCCTGACGCTGACAACTGATACCCCAAAAAAGGAGATCGACTCCTGGAAAAACAGACACTTCTCTGCCTTCACATACAGGTCATGCTCCACCAGCCTCCGCAACACTCTGCGCACCAGGGCCACATGCTCGACACGGGTAGGTGAGTACACGAGAATGTCATCTATGTACACAACGACTCCCTGTCCCTGCATGTCCCTGAAGATCTCATCCACAAATGATTGGAAAACCGACGGAGCATTCATCAACCCGTATGGCATGACTAGATACTCGTAATGGCCCGAGGTGGTACTAAAGGCTGTTTTCCATTCATCATCCTTCTTGATGCGCACCAAGTTGTGCAGCGCTCCTGAGATCTAATTTCGTGAAGAAACGCGCCCCATGCAACGACTCAGTCATGGTCGCAATCAGCGGGAGTGGATAACTATACTTCACCGTAATCTGATTGAGACCACGGTAATCGATGCACGGACGCAAACCACCATCCTTCTTCTTCACGAAAAAAAAACTCGAGGACGCGGGGGAAGTGGACGGCCGTATGTAGCCTTGTCTCAGCGATTCGTCTATGTAAATCTCCATAGCTTTCTTCTCCTCCTGAGACAGAGGATACACATGACTCCGTGGGAGCGCAGCTCCTGCCTGAAGGTTTATCGCACAATCCCCCTGCCTATGGGGTGGCAACCGCGTCGCCCTCGCCTTACTAAACGCGATAGCCAAATCCCCATACTCAGGTGGAATGTGCAATGCGGGCACCTGGTTTGGACTCTCCACCGAGGTAGCCCCTACGGAAACGCCCAAACATCTACCCACACACTGAGCAGACCACTCCATCAGAGCCCTCTCCTGCCACGAAATCACTGGGTTATGGGTACTCAACCAGGGCATGCCCAGCACCACCGGATACGCAGGAGAGTCAATCAGGAACAGCTGAATCATCTCCTGATGATCCCCCCTGCGCACACATCCTAAGTGGCGCCGTGACCTCCCTGATCAAGCCCGTACCCAACGGACGACTATCTAGGGCGTGAACGGGAAAAGGAACATCAACAGGAATGAGGGGAATCCCTAACGCTAAACAAAACTTTTTATCAATAAAATTCCCAGCTGCGCCTGAATCTACCAGCGCCTTATGCTGGGCATGAGGTGCTACCTGTGGAAAACATACAGGCATACAGAAATGGGCAACAGAGAGCTCTGGGTGAGTGGGGCGCCTACTCACCTGGAAGGAATCCCCCAGTGCGGGGCCTGTCGTCATCTTCCCTAGGAGGCCATCCCCAGCACCTAGCCGCGGTGTGTCCTCCCCCGACCACAGTTGGTGCAGTGGATGGACCCCCTAGCCTGCCGACCCCTCCTCTCTCTAGCGCCAGCGCCCCGAGCTCCATGGGACAAGGCTCGGAGGCGCTGGAGGGTGGAATGGACGGACCCTCCGCAAGACGTCCCGCGGGTAGCCAGCAGGTTATCCAGCCTGATGGACATATCCACCAGCTGGTCGAAAGTGAGACTGGTGTCCCTGCACGCCAGCTCCCGACGGACGTCCTCACGTAGGCTGCATCGGTATAGATCGATGAGGGCCCGATCATTCCACCCTGCATCTGCCGCCAGAGTACGGAATTCGAGCGCGAATTCCTGGGCACTTCTCCTCCCCTGTCGGAGGAAGACCAGACGCTCCCCCGCCGCTCTCCCCTCCGGGGGATGGTCAAACACCGCCCTGAAGCGGCGGGAGAACTCGGGGTACGTGATGGTCGTGGCGTCGATCTTCCTCCACTCCGCGTTGGCCCACTCCAACGCTTTTCCGGCCAGGCAGGAGATCAGGGCGGACACGCTCTCATGCCCTGAAGGTGCCGGGTGCACGGTGGCCAGGTATAGCTCTACCTGGAGCAGGAATCCTTGACACCCAGCCGCTGTCCCGTCGTAAGCCCTCGGGAGAGATAGTCGGACTCCTCGAGGTTCCGGCGCTGGAATGGGCGGGCTGGCCGATGGTGCTGGCAGGGCGGGCGGTGGTGGAGGCGAACCCCAGCCTCGGAGTGTGGTAATCACCTCCTGCAGGGCGTTCCCCATCTGCAGGAGTTGCTCTTGCTGGTCCCGAACCTGGGCTTCCAGTCTTGTCTGGGCTGCTTCGGCTCCTGCTGATTCCATGAGTGGTGTATGATTCTGTCAGGGCGTGTGTAGGTGTAGTGTAGGAAATCAAATGCAGGACGCCGACTGTAAGTTCCAAATGCTGTATTTCTGGCCCAACACAGGCAACAGGACAACTAAGCCCAAACAGCTAAACTACGCACAAAGCGAAAAGGCAAATGCGCACAAACAGGTGCGACAAACGAAGTGGTGCACGAACAAGTGCAACTGTGCTCCAGCGCAGTGGAGAAACTATGCTCAACCGAGCAAACACAACACTGACGAAAAACAATCATACACAACACATGACAAACACAACGAGAAACTTATAGGACACTAATTACGTAAAACAGAAACAGGTGTGACACAAACAGACAAAAGCAAACGAACATGAAACATCTATCGGTGGCAGCTAGAATTCCGGAGACGACGAGCGCCGAAGCCTGCCCGAACAAGGAGGAGAGGCAGCCTCGGCCGAAACCGTGACACATCCGTGACATATGGCATATAGAAGCAAACCGGATGGACATCATGAAAATGATCGGAGAGGTTGAGAGTAGAAGAAGTTCAAGAGAAAAAACAAACAAAATATAATTATTGTAAAATTGACTGTGTCCATAAAATGTAGATAGTAAGTATAAGCTGGAAGTAGAGGCCTAAGCATTGTTGTTCACTAGTTTACTCCAAGTAGGGAAAGGGTGGCAGGGTTGGAAAGTAATGAAGGGGAATATATATTTTTTAAAGGATATGTATGTATGTATGTATGTATGTATGTATGTATGTGTGTATGTATGTGTGTGTGTATGTGTGTATATATGTATATATACTGTATATATATATATACAGTGGGGAGAACAAGTATTTGATACACTGCCGATTTTGCAGGTTTTCCTACTTACAAAGCATGTAGAGGTCTGTAATTTTTATCATAGGTACACTTCAACTATGAGAGACGGAATCTAAAAACAAAAAATCCAGAAAATCACATTGTATGATTTTTAAGTAATTAATTTGCATTTTATTGCATGACAAAAGTATTTGATACATACAGAAAAGCAGAACTTAATATTTGGTACAGAAACCTTTGTTTGCAATTACAGATATCATACGTTTCCTGTAGGTCTTGACCAGGTTTGCATACACTGCAGCAGGGATTTTGGCCCACTCCTCCATACAGACCTTCTCCAGATCCTTCAGGTTTCGGGGCTGTCGCTGGGCAATACGGACTTTCAGCTCCCTCCAAAGATTTTCTATTGGGTTCAGGTCTGGAGACTGGCTAGGCCACTCCAGGACCTTGAGATGCTTCTTACGGAGCCACTCCTTAGTTGCCCTGGCTGTGTGTTTCGGGTCGTTGTCATGCTGGAAGACCCAGCCACGACCCGTCTTCAATGCTCTTACTGAGGGAAGGCGGTTGTTGGCCAAGATTTCGCGATACATGGCCCCATCCATCCTCCCCTCAATACGGTGCAGTCGTCCTGTCCCCTTTGCAGAAAAGCATCCCCAAAGAATGATGTTTCCACCTCCATGCTTCACGGTTGGGATGGTGTTCTTGGGGTTGTACTCATCCTTCTTCTTCCTCCAAACACGGCGAGTGGAGTTTAGACCAAAAACCTCTATTTTTGTCTCATCAGACCACATGACCTTTTCCCATTCCTCCTCTGGATCATCCAGATGGTCATTGGCAATCTTCAGACGGGCCTGGACATGCGCTGGCTTGAGCAGGGGGACCTTGCGTGCGCTGCAGGATTTTAATCCATGACGGCGTAGTGTGTTACTAATGGTTTTCTTTGAGACTGTGGTCCCAGCTCTCTTCAGGTCATTGACCAGGTCCTGCCGTGTAGTTCTGGGCTGATCCCTCACCTTCCTCATGATCATTGATGCCCCACGAGGTGAGATCTTGCATGGAGCCCCAGACCGAGGGTGATTGACCGTCATCTTGAACTTCTTCCATTTCCTAATAATTGCGCCAACAGTTGTTGCCTTCTCACCAAGCTGCTTGCCTATTGTCCTGTAGCCCATCCCAGCCTTGTACAGGTCTACAATTGTATCCCTGATGTCCTTACACAGCTCTCTGGTCTTGGCCATTGTGGAGAGGTTGGAGTCTGTTTGATTGAGTGTGTGGACAGGTGTCTTTTATACAGGTAACGAGTTCAAACAGGTGTAGTTAATACAGATAATGAGTGGAGAACAGGAGGGCTTCTTAAAGAAAAACTAACAGGTCTTTGAGAGCCGGAATTCTTACTGGTTGGTAGGTGATCAAATACTTATGTCATGCAATAAAATGCAAATTAATTACTTAAAAATCATACAATGTGGTATTCTGGATTTTTGTTTTAGATTCCGTCTCTCACAGCTGAAGTGTACCTATGATAAAAATTACAGCGCTCTACATGCTTTGTAAGTAGGAAAACCTGCAAAATCGGCAGTGTATCAAATACTTGTTCTCCCCACTGTATATATATATATATATATATATAAAAAACATGGGGGATTGGAAGTGATGCAGACAATTACATTGATGGAAGTTACAATCTATCTGCAATATTAAGCTGATCTACCCCCAGAAAATAACAAATAACAAAAATAAAAAAACATATCTGGTTCGAGGATGTGACGAAGAGAGTGTCTGAGCTGAAGGAGAGACTGGAGCAAATCTGTCAGGAAGAGGTGGAGAAGATATCTTCTAAACCCCTGCTTGCCCCCCTGCACAGCCCCTAGCCCAGCTCCAACCTCAGGAGAGCATCCTGCTTGACCCACACTACCCTGAGCCCTTGGGTCTTGACTCTGTGGATGTAAGTATGGGCAGCGATCAGTTCGAGCATCTGGAGGTGACTCTGTATAAGTCAGATACAGACACCTGCGTTGGATTTAGAATCTATAGTGAACAACTCACCAGCCCATGGGTGTCTGCAAGTAGGGGATGAGGTGATGACTGTGAACAATGTGCCAGTGGGTTATTATGATTTGTTTGAGCTCCAAGATGAGATTGAAAGGGCTGATCATTATGGTCTGCTGACCCTGACCGTGTGGAGAAAGGACTAGATAGCATGTCCTGCTGTAGTCTGGTCTCCACCTGGTCTCGCTCTATACTCTGACCCCTTTGACTGTGTGCGTACGCCTGCTCAGTGCACTTTGCAAGGTGGTAGAGTGGAACAAGGGCTCAGATATGACAGATAATAATTTATTAACTATATTTTTTATTTTTTAAGTTTTATAATTCAATGAAGTTAAATTTATCTACTTCCCTAGAGTCAGATTAACTTGTGGATAGCATTTTTATGTCTCTGTGTCCAGTATGAAGGAAGTTAGAGGTAGTTTCGTGAGCCAATGCTAACTAGTGTTAGCGCAATGACTGCATGCTAGCAGATACCCATAGACTTCCAGTCATTGCGCTAACAGGCCTGATAGAAACAACAAATATGTCGGTAAACTTTCCAAATGTTGACAAACTAAATACGCTACGCAAGGTGGGATCTTTTTGTGTCGGTAAAATTAATTATGTGAGAAATGGCGGCTGAAACGCTTTTATGCGCAAATATTGATATAATAACTATCATATTGAAGTAAACTTAGTCACGCGATGACGTGTTGTGTGGTCCTTCCACTACGACTCGGGAAAGCATGCAGTTTATTAGGCTACCGCTGAAATAAATGATGAACTTCACAAGGTGGTGAAAATGAAGTGATGAGCTTGATGCTCCTTTCCAATAAATATCAACGGTTTTATCCTGGTGACATGATGAACGACGCTTGGCTACCATTGGACAAATAAAAATAATCTTGCTCTTTTGTCCATAATAATCTCATAATGTAGGCTATACCCACACTGTATCTGCGAGCTGTTGGCTATGGCGCACCTGCCAATACAAGAGTGGGCACATTCGCTATATAACGCAATTTTTTTTGTGACAAATCCATCAGTAGAGTTGAAAATTCTATTTTTTATCCGGTACATAGGAATTTAACCCGCAAAAGTTATTTTTATGTGCACTATGTCATCACGCACAGCCTTTTATCCGCAACAAGTCAATTTGATGTGAACACATCTCTGGTGGGAAAATCTGCATATTGTTTTTATGCAGATTTTAGAATATTTGCATGAAAATCTGTCACCAATTGGATGGAAACCTATCTACAGAGACATAAAAATTGTATCCACTAGTTCATCTGACTCTGGGGAAGTAGACAAAGGGCCTCATTGCCAAAATCGGGAAGTATCCCTTTAATGTAGGCTGACTAATGATGTTTGTTACTATTAATAATCATGAATTGTAACTTTTGAATGTTGTTTAATTTAGCTTCCACATAGATATCATATACACTGCTCAAAAAAATAAAGGGAACACTTAAACAACACAATGTAACTCCAAGTCAATCACACTTCTGTGAAATCAAACTGTCCACTTAGGAAGCAACACTGATTGACAATAGATTCCACATGCTGTTGTGCAAATGGAATAGACAACAGGTGGAAATTATAGGCAATTAGCAAGACACCCCCAATAAAGGACTGGTTTTGCAGGTGGTGACCACAGACCACTTCTCAGTTCCTATGCTTCCTGGCTGATGTTTTGGTCACTTTTGAATGCTGGCAGTGCTTTCACTCTAGTGGTAGCATGAGACGGAGTCTACAACCCACACAAGTGGCTCAGGTAGTGCAGCTCATTCAGGATGGCACATCAATGCGAGCTGTGGCAAGAAGGTTTGCTGTGTCTGTCAGCGTAGTGTCCAGAGCATGGAGGCGCTACCAGGAGACAGGCCAGTACATCAGGAGACATGGAGGAGGCCGTAGGAGGGCAACAACCCAGTAGCAGTACTGTTACCTCCGCCTTTGTGCAAGGAGGAGCAGGAGGAGCACTGCCAGAGCCCTGCAAAATGACCTCCAGCAGGCCACAAATGTGCATGTGTCTGCTCAAACGGTCAGAAACAGACTCCATGAGGGTGGTATGAGGGCCCGACGTCCACAGGTGGGGGTTGTGCTTACAGCCCAACACCATGCAGGACGTTTGGCATTTGCCAGAGAACACCAAGATTGGCAAATTTGCCACTGGCGCCCTGTGCTCTTCACAGATGAAAGCAGGTTCACACTGAGCACATGTGACAGACGTGACAGAGTCTGGAGACGCCGTGGAGAACGTTCTGCTGCCTGCAACATCCTCCAGCATGACCGGTTTGGCGGTGGGTCAGTCATGGTGTGGGGTGGCATTTCTTTGG
Organism: Coregonus clupeaformis; assembly: GCF_020615455.1. NCBI lineage: Eukaryota > Metazoa > Chordata > Actinopteri > Salmoniformes > Salmonidae > Coregonus > Coregonus clupeaformis. Next base: position 3,741,705 of record NC_059215.1, read on the forward strand.
GGGGCCGCACAGCCCTCCATGTGCTCGCCAGAGGTAGCCTGACTGCCATTAGGTACCGAGATGAAATCCTCAGACCCCTTGTGCTGGTGCGGTTGGCCCTGGGTTCCTCCTAATGCAAGACAATGCTAGACCTCATGTGGCTGGAGTGTGTCAGCAGTTCCTGCAAGAGGAAGGCATTGATGCTATGGACTGGCCCGCCCGTTCCCCAGACCTGAATCCAATTGAGCACATCTGGGACATCATGTCTCGCTCCATCCACCAACGCCACGTTGCACCACAGACTGTCCAGGAGTTGGCGGATGCTTTAGTCCAGGTCTGGGAGGAGATCCCTCAGGAGACCATCCGCCACCTCATCAGGAGCATGCCCAGGCGTTGTAGGGAGGTCATACAGGCACGTGGAGGCCACAGACACTACTGAGCCTCATTTTGACTTGTTTTAAGTACATTACATCTAAGTTGGATTAGCCTGTAGTGTGGTTTTCCACTTTAATTTTGAGGGTGACTCCAAATCCAGACCTACATGGGTTGATAAATTTGATTTCCATTGATAATTTTTGTGTGATTTTGTTGTCAGCACATTCAACTATGTAAAGAAAAAAGTATTTAATAAGATTATTTCATTCATTCAGATCTAGGATGTGTTATTTTAGTGTTCCCTTAATTTTTTTGAGCAGTGTATAATTTGTAAAGACTAAGCAGCGCAGTAAAACAAATAACATGTCATATTTAACATGTGAATGGTGTTAAAAGGGTGTTATAATAATCAGTTTATAACAATCAAATTCACAATGTTTAAGTGGGATTCTTAGTATGATTATATATATTTTTTAAATACAATACACTTTTTAAATCATTTTAATTCAGTCATAATCCAAATAAGCAAATGATAGACAGCAGTTGAAACTACATAAAAACACTCAAATTCAAAGTTTTAAATGTACTAGAAAGTGCTGGAAACAGATTCCTAATAGAAAATAACTAATTCAACAATGTGCAGTACTGATGCTTGTTTGCATATAAATTATAATTGTATACATTTATCCATATACATGTATTTTTATGTATAGTTTATCATTACATGTTTTTTTTATGTAAAGGGCAAAAGTGACAATGCGGAATACAAGCAAAGTGAACATGGACACAGACAGTATGACAGTGATGAACACCATGGCTTCACTACGTGCTGGCAGGCCATCATCTATTTGATTGTGGTCCTTGACTGAAATAAAGAACATACAAAAAATATGTATCAGGTTTTGTTTACTTAAAAGAGTCAGAAACCTGTGTGTGATGGTGGTATATATAGACGTCATTAGAGGTTAGTAGGACATAGAAAGACAATGGGTACTACGGTCATCAAATACCTTGCCTTGTAGAGTCCTCCTGAATGTTGCTCTTCTCTGCTCCTACCACATACTGAAGCCAGGAAATAAATAGAACAGCAATTTGATTGTGGTCAATTGTCAAAAATATATGTAAAAGAAAAATACAGTAGCTCAAGCTACCAGTATGTTGACCCAGTGGTGAGATTTGTCAGTACAGTAGCCCAGTTTTCTGCTGACAGTGAACTGGCCATATTCTCAACGGTTGAGATGACGTTCCTTCTGAGCCGACATGGGGGCACATTGAATATATTGGCCAAAGTTTCTGTGGAATGAGACGTTCATAGCCCAGTACTATAAATATTACTAATGACCACAATAAAAACAATTACATCACTGGTTTAGTATATTTCAATTGACCATGGTTAACAATTGTCTAGTCAGAATAACATCTACAGAGTTAATAGTTCTAGAAATTGAATGGAACGTTATGCAAGACTGTCACACCAGCCTTAGCTTTGGCTCCCCCTCCTGTCCAGCTCAGGCGTTCGGCATCGCTGGCGTTCAACTGCTGCCTAACCTGCTGCTGGCAAACACCCTTCACTCATCAACCCTTGAATCCCCACTCTATCACTGTATATATACTCCCTCTGTCATTTGTCTTTGTTGGTCATTGTATATGTTGCTTGTTTTCCTGATAGGAATCGCGCCTACTATTTCCTGAGTACTTTATATTTTGCACTGTGGGTTTCGTCCCGCTTTAAGCGATGGTGCTTTAATAAATTCAGTCATTCTAAACCTGCGACTGCCTACTCCTCTCTATACTTGTGACAAAGATTCCTCCCGTAGTCATATTGATTACAAAACAAAAGGCCAAATCAAACACTCAATGCTCTCGTTGGTGTCAGGGCTGTACTCCAAAGTCACACTCTGTGTTGCCAAAACACATGGAGGCCGACTCAAAAGTAGAGTCTGCCAACCTGCCTGTTACAACTCCTTCTGACTCTTTCAGAAGACTCACTTGGAATTCTGGAGTAAAGTAACAGTTTGAAGAAGGATTAACCACACATTATGAATCATCAGCAATATTTGTATTTATTTATTAAACCTACAAGCTTTGGGGTCCCTCTGGTGGTCGGGCCCCCCAGATAGCATATGAACACTTCATAAGCCATGAAAAAAAAAGTTTTGAATTACAGGAAAATGGCTTTAAAACTGCAACATTTGGAGCAGCAATTTGATTGTGGTCAAAAATCTTGAAGGAAAAAAAAGATAAGTGCAGGACATTGGAAATGTAAAGGAGAAATAGATCTACCTACCTGTACGTTGACCCAGTGGTGAGAGGCACGGAACTGTGCTACACCACGTTAATATGAAATATGTAACATTACAGTAAATGGGTCAATAGGTAAAAAACATACTGTAGTTAGAGTATTTCCACTACAGATGACATAAAAAAAAAAAAATGCCATTTAGCAGACGCTTTTATCCAAAGCGACTTACAGTCATGCGTGCATACATTTTTGTGTATGGGGTGGTCCCGGGGATCGAACCCACTACCTTGGCGTTACAAGCGCCGTGCTCTACCAGTTAACAAGCTCTTATTTAGCTCTTATTTAATGTGGGGGAAATTATTACACTGCTCTGAAAACTATTCCTAACTATTCCTTAGATATTTAACTATTAGAAACTATTTGAATATCAATCTCACAAAAATGCTAATTAATTGTGATGGTTATTCTAATGGTAGACATTTTGAAGAACCAGAAGAAAAAATGATCAAGGTGGCAACCCCGCACATGTGATATCATTGAAAATCCCAGAATGTCCTCTCAAAGGTACAGCAGGACCTAACACAGTGGCAGACATATCACAGTGGCATGTATGGCCTTAGAGATACGGACCAAAAACAAATGTCCATTAGAGAGGACAAAAATTAGTTGCTGGGTCTCAGGAGGTGAAGATAGGCTTATGAGGATATGTTCGATCAAATTCTGACACCAATGTGCCTTTGTGTGTATCAATTTTAAATATATTCAATATTATAGACATTTAAATTTGTTTCATAGATCAAAAACATACCACACCTGCATTTGAGAGGGTGAAAAGCAGTCCAAGGGAGATGAACATTGTCCTCATTGTTTTTGATAGTTATCAATTTATATAATATAGCCAATTTTGACTTTGTGGCTGTGGTAACTAGTGGAAATGCTCATTTTATGCTTTACTGACTGTAGCTCCAGATTGGATTAGATTCAGGCCGGTGATGCCATTACGGGTTTGTTGCTTCTAGTTCACTATATAAGTCAGACTCAGACATGAGTTAGCTACCACCATAGCTGCATCCGTTATTTAGTTTTGCCCTAGACAATACAGAATACGCTTGTATAAGCTACGAACTAACTTGCAAAGCCGACTTGTAGGCTAATGTTAGCTAGCCTGTAGCTAGCTAGCGTGCCTCGCTACTATTATAAAATGATATTGATACATATTACATAACCAGCAGTATCTAGACAATACACAATAAACTTGTATGAGCTACGACTTAAGTTGTAATGAGCTAGGTAGCTAGCTATGCTAATGTTAGCTAAAACATTAGCAGCCTGTCTCACTAGCTAACGTTAGCTAGCCTGCCACACTTTATGAAAAGATAGCTACCTACATAGCCAGCAATAACCTTATCTAACATCGTTAGCTAAGTTATACCAGAGAGGTCATTATATTCCAGTAGCTCTGCTTATACTCACCACCACTAGCGTTACTGGTGCAGACTTGGGGGCCAACGAACTCCAAGCACCTATTCCGCATACTAGCTAGGGTTCTTTGGCAGGGCATGCAAACTATAGAACGTTGACTGTGGAGGCATGGTCAATCCATATAGGGCCCATTATCCTTTGAACGAGTTGGGGGTGATGAAACAACGGAGCATTCAATGAAGGGAAGTGGAGAGGCGATTTGCACGTGGAGCTTGGCAAATGGGGGTATGATTTGACATAATTGCAATCCAAACCCAACCTTCATTTACTCATTGTGACGCACTGATGTTCCAAACTCCGTTTTAGATGAGACTGACTATAACCCAAATTATCCTATTTTACACTTTGTAGTCAATTTTGACACCAGAATAAATGTTTCTGATTCATATCGATGCCACATTGGCTGTTTTCAAAGGGATTAGTTGCTTTTTAGGGCCAACTAATCTGATTGGCCACTCTCTGATTGGCCACTCTTTAAACACAACATACAGGCAGTTATGTATGGTTCAATATTGTAATGACCTGACTAGATCATAACAGAACAACTGTCCAGACAGAGGATTGAGTTTACGAATGGACGGTTTATTAAACCAACTTTACACAGGCTACTGTTTGGCCGTAGCCCATGCCAAATAAATGAAAGATAACCCACAAACCAATCGTGACCTTCTCTTGTGAAGCCCAGACGTAAAAAAAGAGGGAGAACAAAAGCTAAACCTGGTCTTAACTTCCAATGCTCCATCCCCCTGCCCAACCCCCCTCCACGCCACTCCGCCAACCGCCAGGATGCCCGGCATCAGAACATTCCAGGCATTCCCGTGATTGGCAGATAGCAGGTTGATTGACATGTCGGACCCCGCAAACACTGGGTACTGGTAGGTACAACACAACCATCTACTAGCCTAACACATAACACACAGCTGTCTGTGCGGGTCGCTACACAGCCCCCCCACCACAAAGTCCCTCGTCCCCGAGGGAACAAACAAAGTCTCTGAAGCGACCCGGAGGTCTCCTTTGCCTGCGTGGCTGTGATGGCCGCAGAGTGCCCCTCTGGGAACCAGGGGATGAAGGCAAGGACATGGGGGGACAAGGAAGCGGGAACGGGTAATACAGTCCGTGGCTCTGGGGAACCACGCGGTGACACAGGGGGAGTGGGCTGTCTGGAGCCTTGTCTGCGGCACCTGGGGGTGGGTGCCTGGAGAATGTCATTGCCAGAGAGGGGAATTGTGGGGGTTCCTGGGGTTTTGGGAGAAGAGGCCCCTCTATATGGGGCTAACCTGTCCCGGTGCAGTGTCACCTTTCTCCCCCTGGGAGGAAGCTGCACCCGGTAAACAACCTCCCCTACCCTCTCCAGGACACTGCAGGGTCCCACCCAGTGACTGTCCAACTTGGGGCATCTGCCTTTTTTCCTTAGCGGGCTGTAGACCCAGACCAGCTCCCCAGCCACAAAGTGCCTTCCCCGGGTGTGCACGTCATAGTTCCTCTTCTGCCTCACACCTGCATTCAGCAGCTGCTCTCTGGCGAAGGTGTGGGCTGTCTCCAGGCAGTCCTGGAGTCTCCGGGCATACTCCGGCCCCGGGGAAACATGAGGGCTATCCAGGGGCCGACCAAACGCCATCTCCGCAGGGGTACGGATCTCTCTCCCCAGCATGAGGAGGGTAGGCGTGCAGGAGGTGGAGTCTTGGACAGCGGAGCGGCATGCCATGAGGACCATAGGCAGGTGCTTGTCCCAGTCACGCTGGTGTTTGGAAGAGACGATGGCCAGCTGCTGTCCAAGCGTTTTGTTGAAGCGCTCCACAAGGCCATCAATTTGAGGATGGAGAGGAGTAGTGCGGGTCTTGTGCATACCCAGCCTCTCACACATGGTGGCGAACACACGGGACTCAAAGTTTCTGCCTTGGTCGCTGTGGATGGACTCTGCAGCTCCAAACCTGCTGAACATCCCCGCTGTCAGGGCGTCGACGATGGTCTCTGCCTCCTGGTCAGGCAGAGCATAGGCCTCGGGCCATTTTGTGAAATAGTCCATGGCCGTGAGCACCCAGCGGTTTCCACTGTCTGTGGTGGGGAACGGCCCAACTACATCCACTCCCACCCTCTCCATGGGAGCCCCCACTGGGAACTGTTGGAGCTGAGCATGAGAGCGGCCTGGGGGGCCCTTTCTCGCTGTGCAGTTGTCACAGCGGCGGCAAAAGTCTTCCACATCCCTCTTGTGCTGCCCCCCAGTAAAAGCCCTGACGGAGGCGGCGCAGTGTTTTTGTGACCCCCAAAGTGTCCAGTCCCCACCCCCCATGAGTACTCTGGAGCACAGCCTCCCGCAATGCTTTTGGGACCACCACCTGCCACCTCTCCTCCCCCGTAGCTGACTCCTTCCATGCCCGCTGTAACACGCCATCAGCCAGCCGCAGTCGCTCAAACTTTGACCACAACCCTTTGGTCGCGAGTGAGAGCGCTGTCACCTCTCCCCATGGTGGCCTCACCTGCGCCTCTACCCACTGTAGCACTGGCTGTAGGTCTGTGTCCCGTCCCTGCTGCTGCCCCCATTCAGCCACGTCGACAGTCTGCAGCTCACAGCAGACAGGCCCGCTCGCCCGACACACTGTGGCACAGACCCCCTCCTCTGCACACAGCTCTCTCTCCCGTCCCTCTCTCCGTTCACAGTGGCGGCAGCCGTCTGCAGTACAGGGCCGACGGGACATGGCGTCGGCGTTGGAGTGGCGTGCCCCTGCCCTGTGCACCACCGTGAAGTTATACGGCTGAAGCTCCTCCAACCAGCGTGCCACCTGCCCCTCTGGCTCTCTGAAAGACATGAGCCACTGGAGAGCAGAGTGGTCAGTCCTTACAGTAAAGGGCAGACCACCCAGGTAGTACTTGAAGTGTTTGACGGAAGCCACAACAGCCAAGAGCTCCCGCCGGGTGACACAGTAGCAATTTGCAAATTAGCAATTTGCAAATAAATTCATTAAAAATCCTACAATGTGATTTTCTGGATTTTTTTCTCTCAATTTGTCTGTCATAGTTGACGTGTACCTATGATGAAAATTACAGGCCTCTCTCATCTTTTTAAGTGGGAGAACTTGCACAATTGGTGGCTGACTAAATACTTTTTTTCCCACTGTATGCAATCATGTGATACTTCACACCAAACAAAGCTGTTTAGTTTTGTATTTTGTGTGTTATGGACTGCTGGTGACTAATTCATAGTATCATAGTATTTGTGTAACGGGTAGCCCATGGGTTCATAGGGGTGGGAGTTGGGGATGGTTTTACAATTGACTTCACAACGTGGGCATCACATGAATAAAAAGCAGAATGAGGTTGCATTGAGTGTATCAATTTGGCTCAACAGCTAGCACTCCTGTGTGTGTGTGTGTGTGTGTGTGTGTGTGTGTGTGTGTGTGTGTGTGTGTGTGTGTGTGTGTGTGTGTGTGTGTGTGTGTGTGTGTGTGTGTGTGTGTGTGTGTGTGTGTGTGTGTGTGTGTGTGTGTGTGTGTGTGTGTGTGTGTGTGTGTGTGTGTGCGTGTGTGTGTGTGTGTGTGTGTTCTGCACCACCCTTTCAAAATAAGTTACCTCCCCAAAGATCCTGCTGCATCCTGTGAGTGTAAACTGTTTTACTTTACAGTTAATTAATTTGTGCTTGGTCAATTTAAGTGTCAAAACCCAATTCTCAACTTCTCCTTTACTGATAACAATGTTGACAGGACTGCACATTCATCCTGAGAGTGGATGTCTCTACAGAAATCCAACCTAATTCTATCATTAACTGAACAACACAACTAGTATTTGAAAGAGGAAGCACACAGCCAATATGAGTTTATTTAGGTTTCCAAACAGTCTGTTGTTCCTTTTTCCAAAATTACTAAACTTTTTGAAATTACAAGCCTTGCTGACATTTTGCATTGCAAAACTCCTGTTGAAACCCCACATTTGTGTGGTAAGGAGGTTGCTATGAACAACACTGACGAAAATAAAAGTGAAGTCAGTGCTACTATGACCCTCCTGATTCATTCATCATTGTTATATAAAATCTGCCGATGTGCCCTTAAGCAAGGCACTTAACCCTAATTGCTCCTGTAAATCGCTCTGGATAAGAGCGTCTGCTAAATGACTAAAAATAAATAAAATAAATTATATCCTCTTCTGCATTTTGATCAATGATATGAATTGGATTCCCTCCCTTGCCTCTACCATGGCGTAGTCAGCTATGATCTATGGATGATGTATTCATTGTATTTTTTTTATTAAATGACATTTTAACAATGATCAGAAGCACATATATTTGTTTTAGCTCCAAGAGTCAGTCACCCCTTTGTATTCACTTGCCATGTTTCCATATCATGAAAATCCTTGACATTCCACATTTTGTTGTGTTACAGCCTGAATTTAAAACGGATTAAATGTAGATTTTTTTCGTCACTGGCCAACACACAATACCCCATAATGTCAAAGTGGAATTATGTTTTTAGAGAAAAAAAATAATGAAAAGCTGAACTGTCTTGAGTCAATAAGTATTCAACCCCTTTGTTAAGGCAAGCCTAAATATGTTCAGGAGTCAAAATTTGCTTAACAAGTCAAATCTACGCTGGAGTTGCTTACCAAGACGACAGAGTTACAGTTTTGACTTCAATCTACTTGAAAATCTATGGCAAGACCTGAAAATGGTTGTCTAGCAATGATCAACAACCAATTTGACAGAGCTTGAAGATTTTTGAAAATAATAATGGGCAAATTTGCACAATTCAGGTGTGGAAAGCTCTTAGAGACTTACCCAGAAAGACTCACAGCTGTAATCGATGCCAAAGGTGCTTCTACAAATTATTGACTCTGGGGTGGGAATACTTACAGTGAGGGAAGAAAGTATTTGATCCCCTGCTGATTTTGTACGTTTGCCCACTGACAAAGACATGATCAGTCTATAATTTTAACGGTAGGTTTATTTGAACAGTGAGAGACAGAATAACAACAACAAAATCCAGAAAAACTAATGTCAAAAATGTTATGAATTGATTTGCATTTTAATGAGGGAAATAAGTATTTGACCCCTCTGCAAAACATGACTTAGTACTTGGTGGCAAAACCCTTGTTGGCAATCACAGAGGTCAAACGTTTCTTGTAGTTGGCCACCAGGTTTGCACACATCTCAGGAGGGATTTTGTTCCACTCCTCTTTGCAGATCTTCTCCAAGTCATTAAGGTTTCGAGGATGACGTTTGGCAACTCAAACCTTCAGCTCCCTCCACAGATTTTCTATGGGACTAAGGTCTGGAGACTGGCTAGGCCACTCCAGGACCTTAATGTGCTTCTTCTTAAGCCACTCCTTTGTTGCCTTGGCCGTGTGTTTTGGGTCATTGTCATGCTGGAATCCACGACCCATTTTCAAAGCCTTGGCTGAGGGAAGGAGGTTCTTACCCAAGATTTGACGGTACATGGCCCCGTCCATCGTCCCTTTGATGCGGTGAAGTTGTCCTGTCCCCTTAGCAGAAAAAAACCCCCAAAGCCTAATGTTTCCACCTCCATGTTTGACGGTGGGGATGGTGTTCTTGGGGCCAAAGGCAGCATTCCTCCTCCTCCAAACACGGCGAGTTGAGTTGATGCCAATGAGCTCGATTTTGGTCTCATCTGACCACAACACTTTCACCCAGTACTCCTCTGAATCATTCAGATGTTCATTGGCAAACTTCAGACGGCCCTGTATATGTGCTTTCTTGAGCAGGGGGACCTTGCAGGCGCTGCAGGATTTCAGTCCTTCACGGCGTAGTGTGTTACCAATTGTTTTCTTGGTGATTATGGTCCCAGCTGCCTTGAGATCAATTAACAAGATCCTCCCGTGTAGTTCTGGGCTGATTCCTCACCATTCTCATGATCATTGCAACTCCACGAGGTAAGATCTTGCATGGAGCCCCAGGCCGAGGGAGATTTACAGTTCTTTTGTGTTTCTTCCATTTGTGAATAATCGCACCAACTGTTGTCACCTTCTCACCAAGCTGCTTGGCGATGGTCTTGTAGCCCATTCCAGCCTTGTGTAGGTCTACAATCTTGTCCCTGACATCCTTGGAGAGCTCTTTGGTCTTGGCCATGGTGGAGAGTTTGGAATCTGATTGATTGATTGCTTCTGTGGACAGGTGTCTTTTATACAGGTAACAAACTGAGATTAGGAGCACTCCCTTTAAGAGTGTACTCCTAATCTCAGCTCGTTACCTGTATAAAAGACACCTGGGAGCCAGAAATCTTTCTGATTGAGAGGGGGTCAAATACTTATTTCCTCATTAAAATGCAAATCAATTTATAACATTTTTGACATGCGTTTTTCTGGATTTTTTTGTTGTTATTCTGTCTCTCACTGTTTAAATAAACCTACCATTAAATTATAGACTGATCATTTCTTTATCAGTGGGCAAACGTACAAAATCAGCAGGGGATCAAATACTTTTTTCCCTCACTGTATGTAAATGAGATATTTCTGAATTTCATATATATATATATATATATATATATTTGTTAAACTTATAAAAAAAACATGTTTTCATTTTGTCATTATGGGGTATTGCGTGTAGATGAGTAAGTGCATACAGATCTATAACCACAACAACAATAACAAGATGCTCAGTGATCTGTTTATTTCTTTGAATCAAATGTTATCTCAGTGAGATTTTAAAAAGTATGTTGTGAAATGCGCTGTATCTATTCTTGACTATGACAGCTTTATAACTTAAATAAAGAAAATAGCTTTGAGATGATGGCCTTTGAATGAACTCTGAACTCATGGATGATGCATAAAGAAAATAGCTCTGAAATGATGAATTGACCCAATGAACTCATGGATGATGCAATTGAAAGGATCTATGCAACCAAAGTTATTTATGTTTCTCAGTAAATGACCAGTGATAGCTACGTGAGGATCCCAAGGTATCTGTTGGGGACCTCCTACTACAGGGGCTGGCTGCTTTCTGAGTGCACACTGTTGCTATAAAAGCCCTCTTCCCTTTTCACTTTTCACTCAGTACATTTGAGGACTTGATCATTACTCTTCTGCATCTCACAATGGAGGAAACCTATGTCAGGCATGTGGAGTTTCTGGGCTTTGAGAAACGCTTCTTCCCCAGTCAGCGCTATGTGAGTTTGAGTTTGATCATTGTTGACCAAAATACCCAATGGTTCAGTGGAGGTTAATGCATGGGGTTGTTTTCCCAGACACAGATTAAGCCTAATCATAGACTTAAAAAGCATGCTCAATGGTGATTCTCTATTCAAAGTGCTTCTTAGTCAGAGTCTCTTCTTAATATTAAAGACAATTGCTTAAAAAACTTGAATGACCAAGATTATTAGTTAACATTAAATTGCTTTGATAACATTTTAATTGAGCAAAATAGCTTTTGAGCATTTGATTGTTCTTCACTTATCTTTTTGACTACTTTCTCGGAAGGTCTACATGCTGATGGTGAAATGGAACAACCTGTCTGAGAAGTTGATCTATAGAGGGTATCCGGAGATCTACACATTTCACGTGAGTCTCTGCCTCACTCAACTTAATAGTCTGGAGGCAAAAAGTAGGAAAGTTGGACAGCTGTGTATGTCTAGTGTTTATCTGTATGCAAATAGCAGTCGAAGGGATTTCATTGCTACCTCAATAACTGAAAGCTTGTAATATAGTTAAAGGCTGTGAAATGCCTGCCTTACTGTTAGCCCCACTGATCTGCAGTCAGTTGATATGGTGCCTGACTGCCTAGGTTATATAAATCCATGATGAATAACTGCCTCTCTACTACCCCCACTGATATGCAGTTAGTTGATAATGTGTTTGGGTTATAGAAATCCCTAATGGAGATGTTCCCCATTGAGGCCGGTGACATCGATAAGAAAGACAGGATCATCCCTGCATTACCAGGTAAGGACATGTATCTGCTCTATGGCTTACCTCTCCAAAATGATAGCTGGTGTGTGGTTAGCGTTCTGGCACAAATGGTTGCTGTGCATCACAAACGTGGGTGCCACACATTAGTGGTGGATGAGGTGAGCTTCCACCTTACCATGTAAAGCGCTTTGAGCACCTAGGTGGAAAATCATGGATAAAGAAAGTATTGATCTCTCTACAGTTTACTATAGCAGTGATGCTGTAATTCTAGTATCCTTTGCCTTTTTGCTTCATTTGAAAACAAAAAAAGTTTAGGCTTTGTATGCACTTGGGTGAACAGACTAGGTAGTGTTTGTTGTCAGTTAATGCTTTGCGTAAGGAAACACCTGCTGCTGCAATCCACATGTGACAAATGTACTTCTCTTTTTTTGTATAAATGCTAATCAGTAAACCATAGCATCCTGTCTCATTTTGATATTTTTTGAAAATAACCTTATTCAATATAAACTCAACAAAAAAAGAAACGTCCTCTCACTGTCAACTGCGTTTTTTTTGAAGCAAACTTAACATATGTAAATATTTGTATGAACATAACAAGATTCAACAACTGAGACATAAACTGAACAAGTTCCACAGACATGTGACTAACAGAAATTGAATAATGTGTCCCTGAACAAAGGGGGTGTCAAAATCAAAAGTAACAGTCAGTATCTGGTGTGGCAACCACCTGCATTAAGTACTGCAATGCATCTCCTCCTCATGGACTGCACCAGATTTTCCAGTTCTTGCTGTGAGATGTTACTTCCACCAATACACCTGCAAGTTCCCAGACATTTCTGGGGGGAATGGCCCTAGCCTTCACCCTCAGATCCAACAGGTCCCAGACGTGCTCAATGGGATTGAGATCCGGGCTCTTCGCTGGCCATGGCAGAACACTGACATTCCTGTCTTGCAGGAAATCACGCACAGAACGAGCAGGATGGCTGGTGGCATTGTCATGCTGGAGGGTCATGTCAGGATGAAACTGCAGGAAGGGTACCACATGAGGGAGGAGGATGTCTTCCCTGTAACGCACAGCGTTGAGATTGCCTGCAATGACAACAAGCTCAGTCCGATGATGCTGTGACACACCGCCCCAGACCATGACGGACCCTCCACCTCCAAATCAATCCCGCTTCAGAGTACAGGCCTCGGTGTAACGCTCATTCCTTCGACGATGAGCGCGAATCCGACCATCACCCCTGGTGAGACAAAACCGCGACTCGTCAGTGAAGAGCACTTTTTGCCAGTCCTGTCTGGTCCAGCGACGGTGGGTTTGTGCCCATAGGCGACGTTGTTGCCGGTGATGTCTGGTGAGGACCTGCCTTACAACAGGCCTACAAGCCATCAGTCCAGCCTCTCTCAGCCTATTGCGGACAGTCTGAGCCCTGATGGGGGAATTGTGCGTTCCTGGTGTAACTCGGGCAGTTGTTGTTGCCATCCTGTACCTGTCCCGCAGGTGTGATGTTCTGATGTACCGATCCTGTGCAGGTGTTGTTACACATGGTCTGCCACTACGAGGACGATCAGCTGTCCGTCCTGTCTCCCTGTAGCACTGTCTTAGGTGTCTCACAGTACGGACATTGCAATTTATTGCCCTGGCCACATCTGCAGTCCTCATGCCTCCTTGCAGCTGTCACGCCCTGGCTCTGGGGACTATGTTATGTTGAGCCAGGGTGTGTAAGTCTATGTTTTGTATATCTATGTTGGCCTGAGTGACTCCCAATCAGAGGCAACGAGTGTCAGCTGGTTGTCTCTGATTGGGAGCCATATTTAACTATCGGTCTTTTCACTTTGTGTTGTGGTTTCTTGTTCCTTTTGGTTTGTGTGTATCGAAGGACTTCACGTTTCGTTCGTTGTTTTGATCGGGTGATCTGTTTAATAAATAATATGTACGCATTCAACGCTGCGCATTGGTCCTCCTCCTTAAGCGAACGTGACAGAAGAAACCACCAAGGCAGGACCAAGCAGCGTGAAGAGGAGAGTGGATGGACCTGGGATCAGTGGAGTAGGAGTCTCAACTGGGCCCAGCCAAGCGAAGAGCAGAAAGGTTGGACTTTGAAGCAGTGGAGTGAGAGTCTGGCGAGAACTAGGGAGGCCTGGTCCACGGGGAGGAGAGAACCCCAGACATTTTTTAGGGGGGGGCTCACGACGTGGACGACGGGGCAGCCGGAGGCCGCGATGGAGGCGGTCCAGCGGGTGTGCAGAGGAGGCCGCCAGGTTAAGGGGGGCCACTGGTCACAGAGGAGAGGGAAAGTGTGGAGGCACGGCGAGAGGTACTGGGGTGTATTACCAGTCCGGTCCGGCCCGTTCCTGATCCCTGCATAGGGCCAGTGGCGTGTGTCCCCAGTACGGTTCGGCCTGTTCCTGCCTCTCGCACCGAGCCTGTGGTGCGCGTCGTCAGCCCTGTCCGGCCCGTTCCTGCTCTCCGTGCCAAGACGGTGGTGCGGCTGCGTCGCCAGCCCGGTCCGGCCCATTCCTGCTCTCCGCACCAAGTCTGTGGTGCGCGTCGCACAGCCCAGTCCGGCCCATCCAAGCTTCCCGCACCAAGCCAGTGGTGTGCGTCGCCAGTCCGGCACGGCCCGTGCCTGCTCTCCGCACCAAGTCTATGGTGCGTTTCGTCAGCCCTGTCCGGCCCGTTCCTGCTCTCCGCACCAAGTCTGTGGTGCGCGTCGCCAGCCCAGTCCGGCCCATCCAAGCTCCCCGCACCAGGTCAGTGGTGCGCGTCGTCAGCCCGGTCCGGCTCATTCCTGCTCCCCGCACACCAAGTCAGGGGTGCGCCCGTCAGCCCGGTCCGGCCCGTTCCTCCTCCACGCATCAAGCCAGGGGTGTGCGTCGTCAGTCCAGCACAACCCGTGCCTGGGTCATGTCCGGGCCGGATCCGCGCCGAGGCGGAGTGCCCACCCGGTCCCTCCCCTGTTGTGGTTGTTTGGCGCGGCCGGAGTCCGCGCCTTTGGGGGTACTGTCACGCCCTGGCTCTGGGGACTATGTTATGTTGAGCCAGGGTGTGTAAGTCTATGTTTTGTATATCTATGTTGGCCTGAGTGACTCCCAATCAGAGGCAACGAGTGTCAGCTGGTTGTCTCTGATTGGGAGCCATATTTAACTATCGGTCTTTTCACTTTGTGTTGTGGTTTCTTGTTCCTTTTGGTTTGTGTGTATCGAAGGACTTCACGTTTCGTTCGTTGTTTTGATCGGGTGATCTGTTTAATAAATAATATGTACGCATTCAACGCTGCGCATTGGTCCTCCTCCTTAAGCGAACGTGACAGCAGCATGCCTAAGGCACGTTCACGCAGATGAGCAGGGACCCTGGGTCTCTTTCTTTAGGTGTTTTTCAGAGTCAGTAGAAAGGCCTCTTTAGTGTCCTAAGTTTTCATAACTGTGACCTTAATTGTCTACCGTCTGTAAGCTGTTAGTGTCTTAATGACCGTTCCACAGGTGCATGTTCATTAATTGTTGATGGTTCATTGAACATGCATGGGAAACAGTGTTTAAACCCTTTACAATGAAGTTCTGTGAAGTTATTTTGATTTTTACTCATGATCTTTGAAAGATAGGGTCCTGAAAAAGGGACGTTTATTTTTTTTGCTGAGTTTATTTTTATTTTCTAGATTTTAATTGAATTTATATATAAATTATTTATCTAAAATATATTATTTAAATTACAATGTATCTTATTCTTATGCAGTCTAAATAGTTATATAGTATATAAACAACTTCAATTATAGTATATAAACAACTTCAGTTAAAAGCTGATTGGTAGGGATTCTGTATGTGTAAGACCGGCATATTACATATTTGACACTTTACATTTTGGTCAAACAATTTGCCCTATCAGTTCTCCCTAAAGGCAGCATATTTTTAATCCAAAGGCTGTGACCACTAGTGGTTATTTAGCACAAAAGAAAAATGAACTAACACAACAAGGACCCTCAACAGGGCTCAAGTGGTTAAGCTTGTGTTGATACAACATGGGGAAGCAGAAGTTGCAAACAAACCTCAAAGTACTATGCAATACCAGAATCTTCCCCAGAAATCATAATACCTATGAAGATTTTACTCTAACCAATATCATGTATTGACTGGATTTGGCCAATTTGGAAGGTGTAGGATCAGGATCTGATTTTAGCTACAAAACAGGTTTAATTACAGTGTCAACACATTGAAAAGCAGACCCTGGTTTGTAAGTATCTTCTCTGGTTCCCTAAATCCTATTTGCTTAGCATTCATTTACAAGTAGCTTTAATGACAGTGTGATACATTAAGAGGAAACTGCAATGTGCAATTTACGTTTAGTTCCTTGTCCAACGCAAAGTTCCACATTTTCACAGATAAACATATAACATCTACATCCACCACTGTAGTGTGCTATTTTGAATATTCCATTTTAAGAAATGAGGGTTCTCTGTTTTCAATTGGCCTGCTAATTTTTTCCCTTTCCTTCTGTCCCTCCTATCCTCAGCGCCAAAGTGGTTGGACAGCCAAAAGAGCACCGAGACCAGGCAGAGCACTCTGGCTGAATACTGCCAATCTCTCATCAACCTGCCCCCCAAGATCTCCCACTGCCAGCTGGTATGCAACTTCTTCAAGGTCCGACCGGAGGATGAGAACCCACCCGCTCAACAGGTGTAAGTACAACTACAAGCAATGTCTCACTACTAACTTGTAAACACTGTGGCTACATTATGATTCTCTACCCTTCTCCTGAAGTGTGCATTCGTAGACTCCCCTTCCTGGATTTAAAAGGAATGGACTGGTGTGAGGAATATGGTGGAAACTCCCTCCAGCCATGTATGCGCCAATCCAATGTTGTAGATCTAAGCCCTTAAATCACAATATCTACTAAGCTAACATATATAATTGTTTTAAGATGGTCATTACATTTATCATTTAACCATTTGATTTAGAATTTTAGGACCCCTGTAGGTATATCTTTTTTAAATGAAATATTGAATTTGGCCTTTACTGCTATAGCCCATAGAAATGCATTGAATAACACATGTACATGGCAAAACAGACAGTTAAAAAATGTATCATAAGGAATAAGGTTTTGAAGTGTTTGTCCTATATCTGAGAGAGATAAGAAAACTCAGGGGTGGGGGGAGGGGGGGTCACTTTTTTCATGGCACTTTTTACCCACAATGCACATTGTGCAATTTTTACAGCCCACTATTGGGTTACCTTCAGATGACTCCCCTGAAGCTTAGTGTAGTCTGATTACTTTAGAGCAACTTGCACCTTTTGGTAACATGATACTTCCCTCACCTATCCAGACTCCCAAATAGCAACATTCACAAGGGGTTTTCTTGTTGCAAGTTGGCTTAACACTGCAAGCTAGCTAGCTAGCCTTTTTGCTTCCCACATCGCCATGTGAAATAATCGGATTTATAATGAAACAATATGCCCTGGAAAATATTATTTTACTTGCCGGTGCAACAACATTATCCCAATTTGATATGCTGCTTCAATGTATTCGCTCCCATATCAGCTAATAATAGAATGTCATCATTTTTTGTCGTCACAGAGGGAAAAAAACACATGGCCATCTGTTTTTACATTTCCAAATATCCTAGAGTAACCTTATCACTTCTAAACAAAATAACTTTTGGGGGGATTCTAATAAGGCTACAATGTTGTTTAGTTTATTGTTTGAACAGTCGCTGAGATTATATTTCGTTATCAATGCAAAATAGGCTGCTTATTTAATGCCAAGCTAAGTTTAAGTGATTTTGAAGTTGATTAGCTTCCCACATCGCCATGTGAAATAATCAGATTTATAATTAAATAATATGCCCTGGCAAGTATTCTTATACTTGCCGGTGTAATTTACAACATTATCCCAATTTGCAACATTGATGGGGCTGTAGTGGAGCGGGTCGAGAGTTTCAAGTTCCTTGGTGTCCACATCATCAACAAACTATCATGGTCCAAACACACCAAGAAAGTCGTGAAGAGGGCACGACAACACCTTTTCCCCCTCAGGAGACTGAAAAGATTTGGCATGGGTCCCCAGATCCTCAAAAGGTTCTACAGCTGCACCATCGAGAGTATCCTGACTGGTTGCATCACCGCCTGGTATGGCAACTGCTCGGCATCCGACCGTAAGGCGCTACAGTGGGTAGTGCGTACAGCCCAATACATCACTGGGGCCAAGCTTCCTACCATCCAGGACCTATATACTAGGCGGTGTCAGAGGAAGGCCCAAAAAGTTGTCAAAGACTCCAGTCACCCAAGTCATAGACTGTTCTCTCTGCTACCGCACGGCAAGCGGTACCGGAATGCCAAGTCTAGGTCCAAAAGGCTCCTTAACAGCTTCTACCCCCAATTAATTAAATAGCCACCCGGACTATTTGCATTGACCCCCCCCCACACCTGTACCCCAGCACATTGACTCGGTACTGGTACCCCCTGTATATAGCCTCATTATTGTTATTATTATTTTATTTTTGTAACTTTAGTTTATTTAGTAAATATTTTCTGAACTGCATTGTTGGTTAAGGGCTTGTAAGTAAGCATTTCACGGTAAGGTCTACACCTGTTGTATTTGGCACGTGACAAATGAAATTTGACTCGATTTGAATTTGATATGCTGCTTCAATGTATTCACTTCCAAATCAGATAAAAATAGAATGTCATCATGATTTGGTCACAGAGGAAAAGCACATATCTCGCAGCTGTTTTTACCAATAGCCTGGAATCAATACTTATTACTTCTTTTTTTTGGGGGATTCTAATAAGGCAACATTTTTGTTTGGTTTATTGTTTGAACAGTCGCTAAGATTATTTATTTATCAATGCAAAATAGGTTACTCTGATGCATAGCCTATACAGTGAGGGAAAAAAGTATTTGATCCCCTGCTGATTTTGTACATTTGCCCACTGACAAAGAAATGATCAGTCTATCATTTTAATGGTAGGTTTATTTGAACAGTGAGAGACAGAATAACAACAAAAAAATCCAGAAAAACGCATGTCAAAAATGTTATGAATTGATTTGCATTTTAATGAGGGAAATAAGTATTTGACCCCCTCTCAATCAGAAACATTTCTGTCTCCCAGGTGTCTTTTATACAGGTAACGAGCTGAGATTAGGAGCACACTCTTAAAGGGAGTGCTCCTAATCTCAGCTTGTTACCTGTATAAATAATAATAATATGCCATTTAGCAGATGTTTTTATCCAAAGCGACTTACAGTCATGTGTGCATACATTTTTACGTATGGGTGGTCCCGGGGATCGAACCCACTACCCTGGCATTACAAGCGCCATGCTCTACCAATTGAGCTACAGAGGACCGGTGTAAATACCATGTTGACTACCATGCTTCCCACAGTTGTGTCAAGTTGGTATAAAAGACACCTGTCCACAGAAGCAATCAATCAATCAGATTCCAAACTCTCAACCATGGCCAAGACCAAAGAGCTCTCCAAGGATGTCAGGGACAAGATTGTAGACCTACACAAGGCTGGAATGGGCTACAAGACCATCGCCAAGCAGCTTGGTGAGAAGGTGACAACAGTTGGTGTGATTATTCGCAAATGGAAGAAACACAAAAGAACTGTCAATCTCCCTCGGCCTGGGGCTCCATGCAAGATCTCACCTCATGGAGTTGCAATGATCATGAGAAGGGTGAGGAATCAGCCCAGAACTACACAGGAGGATCTTGTCAATGATCTCAAGGCAGCTAGGACCATAGTCACCAAGAAAACAATTGGTAACACACTACGCAGTGAAGGACTGAACTCCTGCAGCGCCCGCAAGGTCCCCCTGCTCAAGAAAGCACATATACAGGCCCGTCTGAAGTTTGCTAATGAAAATCTGAATGATTCAGAGGAGAACTGGGGGAAAGTGTTGTGGTCAGATGAGACCAAAATTGAGCTCTTTGGCATCAACTAAACTCGCCGTGTTTGGAGGAGGAGGAATGCTGCCTATGACCACAAGAACACCATCCCCACCGTCAAACATGGAGGTGGAAACATTATGCTTTGGGGGGGTTTTTCTGCTAAGGGGACAGGACAACTTCACCGCATCAAAGGGACGATGGACGGGGCCATGTACCGTCAAATCTTGGGTGAGAACCTCCTTCCCTCAGCCAGGGCATTGAAAATGGGTCGTGGATGGGTATTCCAGCATGACAATGACCCAAAAGTGGCTCAATAAGGAGCACATTAAGGTCCTGGAGTGGCCTAGCCAGTCTCCAAACCTTAATCCCATAGAAAATCTGTGGAGGGAGCTGAAGGTTCGAGTTGCCAAACGTCAGCCTCGAAACCTTAATGACTTGGAGAAGACCTGCAAAGAGGAGTGGGACAAAATCCCTCCTGAGATGTGTGCAAACCTGGTGGCCATCTACAAGAAACGTCTGACCTCTGTGATTGCCAACAAGGGTTTTGCCACCAAGTACTAAGTCATGTTTTGCAGAGGGGTCAAATACTTATTTCCCTCATTAAAATGCAAATCAATTCATAAAATCTTTGACATGCGTTTTTCTGGATTTTGTTGTTGTTATTCTGTCTCTCACTGTTCAAATAAAACTACCATTAAAATTATAGACTGATCATGTCTTTGTCAGTGGGCAAACGTACAAAATCAGCAGGGGATCAAATACTTTTTTCCCTCACTGTAGATCAGATCAAGGAACCAAGTAAGCTTCATTGCTTACACACCACTGCCCCCATGGCTACACAAGGAATGATATGGCACGTTACAATTTTCATGTGGCACGGGAGTACGTAGAATGTCAGAGCATACTACAAGGAGCCGGCCCTTTTGTGATGAAAAACAACATTGCAACACTGAGCTACACTCCGTTGGGTCCGTCTCCATAGGGTATAAATAGCCCTTTAAGGGGGGGTTAAATGCATTCGGGGGAAGAGGACAGTGTGCACACTTCTGAAGAAGGGTAATGAATCAGAATGCAGCCTGTTTCATTCCAGGAAGATGTTCCCTCCCCTCTCCCATCGTTCACTCCCCTTCCCAGATCTGATAGGACTGGATGGGTCAAAAGCAATATGGCGATAACTAGGTGGAGTTATTGCTTACACCTACCCAGTTGTATCAGATCCATTAATGAAAATGAACGAGGGAAGAGGGAAGTGGACAACTTTCTGGAATGTGTTACCTTTGCTTCTGGATTGATATGCACTGAGTGTACAAAACATTAGGAACACCTTCCTAATATTGAGTTGCACCCCCTTTTGCCCTCAGAACAGCCACAATTCGTCGGGGCATGGACTCTACATGGTGTCGAAAGCGTTCCACAGAGATGCTGGCCCATGTTGACCACCATGCTTCCCACAGTTGTGTCAAGGTGGCTGTATGTCCTTTGGGTAGTGGACCATTCTTGATACACAGGGGAAATTGTTGAGCGTGAAAAACC
Source organism: Coregonus clupeaformis (assembly GCF_020615455.1). Classification (NCBI taxonomy): domain Eukaryota; kingdom Metazoa; phylum Chordata; class Actinopteri; order Salmoniformes; family Salmonidae; genus Coregonus; species Coregonus clupeaformis. Next base: position 3,763,048 of record NC_059215.1, read on the forward strand.
CAGCAGCGTTGCAGTTCTTGACACACTGAAACCGGTGCGCCTTGCACATACTAAGGGATCATAACTTTCACCTGGATTCATCTGGTCAGTCTATGTCATGGAAAGAGCCGGTGTTCCTAATGTTTTGTACACTCAGTGTAGAATAATGAGTGAGTTATCCATGTTTCCCCTGTAGAGTCAAAATAAATGAGACCTCCACGGATAAGGCCAGAGGCAACACTTCTGGTAAGACCCTGTCTTTACCTTTTTATTAACCCATTAATAGACACACTTTTATAGCCAAACTTGTGAGGGAATATGGGCTCTAGTGTACTATAGTCCTGTTATAAAGAGATCTGACCATAGTGATTTAAAGCGGCAATCAGCAGTTGAAGCAATAACAAGGCCTCTGTTTCTATAAAAAGCTGAAGTATAGGGCTGGAGAAATGTAACCATTCTCAAATTCATATATGGATGCAAGGACTGACATTGGAGTAAAACAAGCTTATATTTTGGGTTCTGATGGGGTACGCCAGTTAAACTAAGCTCATGAGGCCTTTATAAGTTAAATTCTTCAAGAATCTATGGCTACACATCATTAATTTGTAGGTCCAAAAATGGATGTAGCTACTGCAGATTGTCATTGTCATTTTGTCTTCTGATCAGAAATCTCTGGCCCCATCATATTGGAAAGCTACAGGGTGATCGCTGAATACAGCAAGACCTCCAAGTATGAGATCAACCTGCATACTGGAGACTTAGTGGAGATTGTGGAGAAAAGCCTGAACGGTGAGTGACAATAAGACACAACATCACTCACCAAATGAATGGTCCCAGTCAGAGCAGAAGCCATCTGAATCTGAGCCAAAGTGTGCATGTGACAATGTGAACTGGATGCAACATACTGTACATGGGCCTTTTCTCCTCCGTGTCAAGGAGATGTCAATTCGTTAGTGTCTTCCTCTCCTCGATAGCCACCTTTCATGCACACGTTTAAAAACAATATGCTACTTGTTGTTTTATCTATAAAATGTGTTGCACAACTAACTTCATTCGTTTTTATCACTTTACACGTTTATTTTGGGGTCCAACCCTGTAAACGTAATTTGCCTGATGAAGCGCGAGTGGAGAAGGAGTCTTATTTCATAAAAGCGCATTTTCGGCCACGTTCCGTCTCCTCGCCGCCTCTCCTCGATTACCTTTGATATTTTTCAAAAGGAGGCGAGAGAGGATGGAGGAGTTGAGCAAATCCTATTGATAAAAGGCCCTAGTGTGTTCCTGATTAACCTACTGCTGCTCCTCCTTGGTCGTGTTTAGGAGGCATGAAACAAAAGACAACAGACTGAAAAAGGGAGAGAGTACCTGCTACCCAATAAGAAACACACATTTTTGTTTTAAAAAGTTTACCATTGCATGCCCTACTGAACATGAACATGGTTTCTGTGCTTAGCGCTCACTTGACCTTTGACCCCTCTACCATGGCAGGTTGGTGGTTCTGCCAGTGTGAGACCAAGCGGGGCTGGGTGCCCGCCTCTTACCTGGAGCCCCTGGATGGACCAGAGGAGTCTGAAGAAGCTGATCCCAACTACACAGGCAAGTCTCACCACCTGCTTGGGCTCCAGCTAAAATAAGAGCAAGGGAGGCTGGTGACGGCCATCTTCTGTCACAATCTCAATTTTAGTCCTTTATATTTTTATCTAATATCTATTGGTATGTGACACCATTTTCAGTGAGGTCACAGGTGATTTGTTTGTTAGGTTTTGTGTTGGCTGTCGACATAGTATAATATTAACCTAATTCTAAACCAACTTTGAGAAGCTAGTGAAGCCTTAGAGCTCATAATTCTAATGTGTGTTTGTCCCCACAGGAGAACTCTACATCACCACCAAAGCCTACAAGGCAGCACAAGATGATGAGCTGACTCTTGAGACGGGGGAAACTATTGAGGTCATTCACAAGCTCCTGGATGGATGGTGGGTGGTCAGGTATGTAGGCTGATTCTGTACTCTTCCCGCTCTCTATTAATCTCTGTAAGAACGTCGGACCACCGGCAGGCAGCTGTGTGGATCAGTAGTAGCTTACATATTAGCTACTGTTGTATCATGTAGCCACACACACGCACACACACAGTGTTTCTAAGTGCATCTCGTCTTGGATAGGAAAGGAGAGGAGACAGGACACTTCCCCTCCATGTTTCTCCACAGAACTGGAGAGAAGAAGGAGATGGAGCCGGAGGAGAACGTAACAAGAAGACAGACACCACCACCCAGACGGTAGGCCTACAAACTTCTGGACATTTATTTTGGATTACTTCCTCTATGGATAAAGACAAAGCGCACTACGCTTTTTTTACGGGCGACAGGTTCAGTACACATCACTGCATTCTGTCTCAGAAAGTAGGCTGGCCCTCTTTGAAGTCTCGTAGATTGATGCATTGCACTCTTTTTGTTTATAAAGCCCTCCTGCATCAACTTCCGCTGTACCTTACTTCATTACTAACTTGAAATAAGGTACGTGAAGTAAGGTCCACCACGTATGCAGTGGTGGAAAAAGTACTCAATCGTAAAAGTAAAGATACCTTAATAGAAAAAGACTCAAGTAAAAGTCTCCCAGTAAAATACTACTTGAATACAAATCTAAAAGTATCTGGTTTAAAATGTACTTAGGTACAGTGGTGAAAAAAGTGCTCAGTTGTCACAAAAGTAAATTCTACCTCAAATTCCTTAAATTAAGCAAACCAGACATCACCATTTTTTATTGTAAAATCAAAACAAAAAACAGACAGACAGACAAGGGCACACTCCCACACTCAGACATAATTTACAAACGCAGTATTTGTGTTTAGTGAGTCCGCCAAATCAGAGGCAGTAGGGATGATGCGTTATATTGATAGGTGTGTGAATTGGACCATATTGCTGTCCTGCCTTAGCATTCGAAATGTAACTAGTACTTTAGGATGTCAGTGAAAATGTATGGGAGTAAAAAGTACATATTTTCTTTAGGAATGTAGTGGAGTACTGTGGAAGTAAAAGTCCAAAATATAAATAAAGTACAGATACCCCCCAAAAAATACTTTAGTACTTCAAAGTATTTTTACTTAAGTACTTTACACCACTGGACGTACGAGATACCAGACCCGGTCTCAGGGATGGCTACCTCTGGAGATCCCTTCAATTTCCACTGAGTTGGGTAGATCTGCTTGTAGTTTTCTTGCACCTTACATGTGGAATGATCTCCAATACACTTTATAATTGGAGGAATTGGTACCTCTAAGGCATTTCAGATGGCTGATATTAGATATTTTTACTGAAGAATGTCTGTTTTTTATGATTGTGTTTTGCTTGTCATGTATTGTTGTGTATAATAACGTGTATTTCAATGTTTATATGGATGTGAAGTTTAATGTGTATATTATATTTTGATATGTATTGTTGTTCAAAAACAGGACTCATCTGGAAAAGAGACTTTGGTCTTGGCATTGACTCCCTGTCAAAATAATGGTTAAATAAAATATTGATAATTCTCTTTTTAAGGGTTTGTTTTAACTTCTCACTTCCTCTTTCCACATATATCTCCTCTTGGCTTTTAGGTCTACAATCCGCAATACTCAGAGTATTCACGGTAAACGGCGCAAGGGCATCAGCCAGGACACCTACCGCAGGACCAGTCGCCGCTTCCTGCAGCAGAAAGGCGACTGGCCCAACCAGCCCAGGAAGACCTCCAATGCCTCCACACAGTCCCTCCTGCAGGAGAGGAAGAACAGAGGTATACCATTTTGATACAGGCAGACATTTTTATACAGTATTGTGGCAGACCTGGGTTCAAATATTGCTGTATTTGTTTTCTTTCAAAGCTTTATTGAGCTTGCCTGGAATGCAGAATGGAACCAATGGAATAGTCCCAAAAGTTCAAACCCCATATATGTAGCACTCCAGGCAAGCTCAGCTCCAGGCACTTTGTGACAACTGCTGATGTAAAAAGGACTTTATAAAATCAATTTGATAGATTGATTGAGCTCAAGCAAATACTCCCAAGAGTTTGAAAGAATACAGATACTATTTGAAGCCAGGTCTCCGGTGGAGTAGAATTGGCTATGGCTTGCTCCCACAGTAAAGGCCTTCAATCAGAGAGCAAAGCTGTATATTGCCAACTCCATAAAAGCAGCAACGCGCATGCCCCGATCACCTAAGGATTTCTCATTTTCAGCCATCAATGTCCTGTGTTTGAGGGGTGCAAATTCCACAATTTCACTGGATTGATTGCTTTCATTTTATTATTGCGACTCTTTCCTACTCTCACTTGTGCCATTTGTTTTTTCCGTTAACATTACAACCGTGAAAACGTTTGTAATGACCTTTCAAACACTCCGGTAATTACTGAAATGGGCTTAATGGAATACAATTGTTTTCTGTTACATCTATAGGGGGACACTACTCATCCGGGACTGGGGTACGCGCCAATCTATCCTCATTGAAAACAGTTAAACTTCGCCTGAATTCAAGCAACAACGACACAATCTTTTTAATATTCTTTTTTTCGTTTTTTACCGGATTATAGCTCCCGTCGAAATGTCGTGATGAATATTCATATTATAGTCACCAGTCAACTCCATTAAACTCAAATGTTTACCAGTGATTACCATTAAAATCAACTTCAACCAGTGATTGCTAGCAATGGCTAGCTGTGCTAGCTATGCTGCCAGTCTGTCTTAATGACTGTTAGCATGCTAATAGCATAACCTGCACACAACATTTTTTATTTCTAAGGGGCAGTAGGTTATTGATATCAGCCAAATTATGTTGTATCAGACATTTCAAACAACATTCCCAGCTAATGAGAAAACAGTCATGGTATTTAGTTTAAGACACAAATGAGAGAACATCACTCTAACCTTTTTACTCTCCCTAGCAGACTGTTTTCAAGTTATAGACGGGTGAGTGACTAACTGTGTTACTGTTTTGCCAGAGTGAATGTACGAATGCTTCCCATGTGAGGAAAAAAAAACACAAGAAACACACCCACATCAAAGCACACCTCCAAGACGCAAATCTTGTCTTTTCAGTTGCATTTCTTAATGAGGAGGGCAGAAACCCGAGGTGAAATCAGCAAGTTCAGCCCCAATTGAATGATTTGTCTCTGCCAGTACAATGTTGTATGTGCTATAATTCAATCAATATATGTGGGAATTCAAAAAGTTCCAACCGTTTCTAATATAAGGCCTTCATAGTTCTCTACCAATTGACTTTCATTAACTAAAGCCTGGTTTATTGTGTTGCGTTGTTTCAGACAACATCCCAAAGCCAGCAGGCTCTAGTCCGGGGGGCGAGCTGAAGGAAGGGGCTCCCCTCATTCCCCCTCGGCCCAGTCCTGAACTCATCATGGAGCGCTGCACGGAGAACACCCGCAAAAAAGTCAGCGTCCGCAAGTCGAACTGAGCTTTAAACTTTGTGGATCTGGGCTTGTGTCAGTAATGCAATGCAAGCAAAGAGGGGTTAATGTGCGCAATACAACTGAACAGCAGATAAAGCCAACCATGTGTGCCGTAGAGGGCATTTTGTTCTAAATGTAACCACTTAGGACTAGCTAACTGCTTGGAGAAAGTAAAACAATAGTGAAATGTGAATGTACACTCCTCTACGTATTTATTTGGACATTGACGCAAAAATGTTTAATTTGGCTATATAAATATGAGGCGACAGTACAGAATGTCACCTTCTATTTGAGGGGATTTTCATACATATCTGTTTACTTTATGTATACTGAACAAAAATATAAACGCAGCCATTTCAATGATTTTACTGAGTTACAGTTCATATAAGGAAATCAGTCAATTGAAATAAATTCATTAGGCCCTAATCTATGGAGCCAGGCCCAGCCAATCAGAATGTGTTTTCCTCACAAAACGGCTTTATTACAGACAGAAATACTCTTCAGTTTCATCAGCTGTCCAGGTGGCTGGTCTCAGACAATCCCGCAGGTGAAGATGTGGAGGTCCTGGGCTGGCCTGGTTACACGTGGTCTGCGGTTGTGAGGCCGGTTGGACGTACTGCCAAATTTTCTAAAACGATATTATGGTTTATGGTAGAGAAATTAACATTCAATTCTCTGGCAACAGCTCTGGTGGACATTCAGCATGCCAATTGCACGCTCCCTCAAAACCTGAGACATCTGTGGCATTGTGTTGTGTGACAAAACACATTTTAGAGTGGCCTTTTATTGTCCCAGCACAAGGTGCACCTGTGTAATGATCATACTGTTACCAGCTTCTTGATATGCCACACCTGTCAGGTGGATGAATTATCTTGGCAAAGGAGAAATGCTCACTAACAGGGATGTAAACAAATGTGTGCACAAAATTTGAGAGAAATAAGCTTTTTGTGCATATGGAAAATTTCGGGGATCTTTTATTTCAGCTCATGAAACATGGGACCAGCACTTTACATGTTGCGTTTATATTTTTGTTAAGTATAAAATAAGTTACTCTAAAATGACACAGGTGTATTACTGATTTTTAAGTGTCCATTTTCTCTTTGTTACTTTTACATGTGCAGTTGTAATATTTTTTAAATAAAGTGTGTGGTTAGTAAATGTGTTTCTGACGCCGTATGCAGTTTTTGGAACATAAGCTTAGTTATTTGTTTGTTGAAATAAGCTATTTGTAACCTACAAAATAAATAATATATTCCAAAATTATTTTGTGCAGTCTGCTGTTTCATCTTGTTTGCAACGACGTCCCCACAGTGACTATATGAATGTATCCAAACCAAAAACCATGGATTACAGGCAATATCCGCACTGAGATAAAGAGCTACCGCTTACAAGGTACGGGACACGGACATGGAAGCATACAAGAAAGTTCACTACGACCTCCGAGGAGACATCAAATATGGAAAATATAGGAGGAAGGTAGATTTAAAAAAATTTAAACAAATATTTCACCTTTATTCAACCAGGTAAACCAGTTGAGAACAAGTTCTCATTTACAACTGCGACCTGGCCAAGATAAAGCAAAGCAGTGCGATAAAAACAACAACACAGAGTTACATATGGGGTAAAACAAAACAAAGTCAAAAATACAACAAAAATAAATATATATACAGTGTGTGCAAATGTAGCAAGTTATGGAGGTAAGGCAATAAATAGGCTATAGTGCAAAATAATTAGAATTAGTATTAACACTGGAACGATAGATGTGCAAGAGATGATGTGCAAATAGAGATACTGGGGTACAAATGAGCAAAATAAATAACATTATAGGGATGAGGTAGTTGGGCAGGCTAATTTCAGATGGGCTGTGTACAGGTGCAGTGATCGGTAAGGTGCTCTGACAACTGATGCTTAAAGTTAGTGAGGGAGATAAGTGTCTCCAGCTTCAGAGATTTTTGCAATTTGTTCCAGTCATTGGCAGCAGAGAACTGGAAGGAATGGCGGCCAAAGGAGGTGTTGGCTTTGGGGATGACCAGTGAGATATACCTGCTGGAGCGCATACTACGGGTGGGCGTTGCTATGGTGACCAATGAGCTAAGATGAGGCGGGGATTTGCCTAGCAGTGATTTATAGATGGCCTGGAGCCAGTGGGTTTGGCGACGAATATGTAGTGAGGACCAGCCAACAAGAGCGTACAGGTCACAGTGGTGGGTAGTATATGGGGCTTTGGAGACAAAACGGATGGCACTGTGATAGACTACATCCAATTTGCTGAGTAGAGTGTTGGAGGCTATTTTGTAAATGACATCGCCCGAAGTCAAGGATCGGTAGGATAGTCAGTTTTACGAGGGCATGTTTGGCAGCATGAGTGAAGGAGGCTTTGTTGCGAAATAGGAAACCGATTCTAGATTTAACTTTGGATTGGAGATTCTTAATGTGAGTCTGGAAGGAGAGTTTACAGTCTAACCAGACACCTAGATATTTGTAGTTGTCCACATACTCTAGGTCAGACCCGCCGAGAGTAGTGATTCTAGTCGGGTGGGCGGGTGCAAGCAACGTTCGTTGAAGAGCATGCATTTAGTTTTACTAGTGTTTAAGAGCAGTTGGAGGCTACTGAAGGAGTGTTGTATGGCATTGAAGCTCGTTTGGAGGTTTGTTAACACAGTGTCCAATGAAGGGCCAGATGTATACAAAATGGTGTCGTCTGCGTAGAGGTGGATCTGAGAGTCACCAGCAGCAAGAGCGACGTCATTGATATACACAGAGAAAAGAGTCGGCCCAAGAATTGAACCCTGTGGCACCCCCATAGAGACTGCCATAGGTCCAGACAACAGGCCCTCCGATTTGACACATTGAACTCTATCTGAGAAGTAGTTGGTGAACCAGGCGAGGCAGTCATTTGAGAAACCAAGGCTATTTAGTCTGCCAATAAGAATGCGGTGGTTGACAGAGTTGAAAGCCTTGGCCAGGTCAATGAAAACGGCTGCACAGTACTGTCTATTATCGATCGCGGTTATAATATCGTTTAGACCTTGAGCGTGGCTGAAGTGCACCCATGACCAGCTCGAAACCGGATTGCATAGCGGAGAAGGTACGGTGGGATTCGAAATGGTCGGTGATCTGTTTGTTAACTTGGCTTTCAAAACTTTTGAAAGGCAGGGCAGGATGGATATGGGTCTGTAACAGTTTGGATCTAGAGTGTCACCCCCTTTGAAGAGGGGGGATGACCGCGGCAGCTTTCCAATCTCTGGGGATCTCAGACGTTACGAAAGAGAGGTTGAACAGGCTAGTAATAGGGGTTGCGACAATTTGGTGGCTAGTTTTAGAAAGAAAGGGTCCAGATTGTCTAGCCCAGATGATTTGTAGGGGTCCAGATTTTGCAGCTCTTTCAGAACATCAGCTGTCTGGATTTGTGTGAAGGAGAAGCAGGGGGGCATGGGCAAGTTGCAGCGGAGGGTGCAGAGCTGGTGGCCGGGGTAGTGGTAGCCAGGTGGAAAGCATGGCCAGCCGTAGCAAAATGCTTGTTGAAATTCTCGATTATTGTAGATTTATCGGTGGTGATAGTGTTTCCTAGCCTCAGTGCAGTGGGCAGCTGGGAGGAAGTGCTCTTATTTTCCATGGACTTTACAGTGTCCCAAAACTTTTTGGAGTTAGTGCTACAGGATGCAAATTTCTGTTTGAAAAAGTTAGCCTTTGCTTTCCTAACTGCTTGTGTATATTGGTTCCTAACTTCCCTGAAAAGTTGCATATCGCGGGGGCTATTTGATGCTAATGCAGTACGCCACAGGATGTTTTTGTGCTGGTCAAGGGCAGTCAAGTCTGAGGAGAACCAGGGGCTATATCTTTTCTTAGTTCTGTATTTTTGAATGGGGCATGTTTATTTAAGATTGAGAGGAAATTACTTTTAAAGAACAACCAGGCATCCTCTACTGACGGAATGAGATCGATATCCATCCAGGATACCTGGGCCAGGTCAATTAGGAAGGCCTGCTCGCTGAAGTGTTTTTGGGAGCGTTTGACAGTGATGAGGGGTGGTCGTTTGACCGCGGACCCGCTACGGACGCAGGCAATAAGGCAGTGATCGCTGAGATCCTGGTTGAAGACAGCGGAGGTGTATTTAGAGGGTAAGTTAGTCAGGATGATATCTATGAGGGTACCCATGTTTACGGATTTAGGGTTGTACCTGGTAGGTTCGTTGATAATTTGTGTGAGATTGAGGGCATCTAGTTTAGATTGTAGGATGGCCGGGGTGTTAAGCATATCCCAATTTAGGTCACCAAGCAGTACGAACTCTGAGGATAGATGGGGGGCAATCAATTCACATATGGTGTCCAGGGCACAGCTGGGGGCTGAGGGGGTCTGTAGCAAGCGGCAACAGTGAGAGATGTATTTCTGGAAAGGTGGATTTTTAGAAGTAGAAGCTCAAACTGTTTGGGCACAGACCTGGATAGTATGATAGAGCTCTGCAGGCTATCTCTACAGTAGATTGCAACTCCACCCCCTTTGGCAGTTCTATCTAGACGGAAAATGTTATAGTTGGGGATGGAAATTTCAGAATTTTTGGTGGCCTTCCTAAGCCAGGATTCAGACACTGCTAGAACATCAGGGTTGGCGGAGTGTGCTAACGCAGTGAATAACTCAAACTTAGGAAGGAGGCTTCTGATATTTACGTGCAGAAAACCAAGACTTTTACGCTTACAGAAGTCAACAAATGATAGCTCCTGGGGAGTAGGAGTGATACTGGGGGCTGCAGGGCCTGGGTTAGCCTCTACATCACCAGAGGAACAGAGGAGGACTAGAATAAGGATACGACTAAAGGCTTTAAGAACTGGTCTTCTAGTGCGTTGGGTACATAGAATAAAGGGGGCAGTTCTCCGGGCGTTGTAGAAAAGATTCAGGGCATTATGTACAGAAAAGGATATGGAAGGATATGAGTACAGTTCAGGTAACCCTAAGCGTTGGGTAACAATGAAAGAGATAGCATCACTGGAGGCACCGATTGAGCCGGTCTCGGCGTGTATGGGGGGTGGAACAAAGGAACTATTTGAGGCAGTTTGAGAGGGACTAGGGGTTCTACAGTGAAATTGTATAATAAGAACTAACCCAAACAGCAATAGGCAAGGCATAATTGACATGGGAGAGAGGCATAAAGCAATCACAGGTGTTATTAGAGAGAGCAAAGACAACAACTGGTAATAGCGATAACGTTTGGGCTGAGGCTAAACAGAATAAACAGGACAGTGTACCGTGTAAAGGAACAGTCCAGCAGGCATCAGCTGTGCAGCTGAGTGATCATAAGGTCCAGTGAACAGCAATATGTGAGTCCGAGAGCAGTTCAAATTGGTGCTTCAGCACAGCTAGCAGGGAGCACAGTTGTAGTTTGCGTGTGCTAGCGGGCCGGGGCTGGCAGATGGATCTTCGTGGGTCGCCGCAACGGGAAGCCTGTTGAAACCACATCAGACGATTTCGTCGGCAAACCAGTCGTGTTGGATCGGCGGGGCTCAGTGTCAACACTAGGAGGTCCCGTCTGGTTGACAGAGAGGTAGATAGCCGGGAGATGGGCCTGAGGCTAGCTCAAGGCTAACTGGTGCTTGCTATAGGGCAATGGTAATTAGCCAACAACAGGTTGCAGCTAGCTAGCTGGTTGCGATGATCCGGCGCTAGGGTCCAGTGATTCCGGCAGAAAGTCCAATAAGCTCTGGGTCGATAGCACGCTGTGCAGACTGGCCGACGAATTGTCCAGGCTAGAGCTAGAGCTGGCTGGTGGATAGTGTAGGCCACGGACAATGGTGAAGACGCTAACGGTGACTAATAGCTAGTAGCCATTCAGTTGCAGCTACACTAGTTTCAGCTTAAGGTTCTTGATGAAAGTTATAAAGAAATAATAGAATCCTTTCCACGTTGGGTGAGGCGGGTTGCAGGAAAGTATATTTAGTTAAAGAATGAAAAGTAAAAATTGAGAAATATATACAAAATAGACAAAAAAACAAGAAACGGGATATTTACACAAGGACAATGAATAAAACCACGACCGCACTGCTACGCCATCTTGGAATCCTATTACAGATTACAAAGGGAAACCCAGCAGTGAGATGCCCAGTGATGCAGAACTCCCAAACGAGCTAAATGCCTTTTATGCTCACTTCGAGGAAAACAACACTGATTCTTGCGTGAAAGCCCCTGTTGTTCCAGATGACTGTGTGATCTCGCTCTCCATGGACGATGTGAGTAAAACTTTTAAACAGGCTAACACTCGCAGACGGAATACCAGGGCGCCTTCTTAAAGCATGCGCAGACCAGCTGGCAAGTGTCTTCACAGACATTTTCAATCTCTCCCAGTCTGTAATCCCAACATGTTTCAAACTGACCACCATTGTCACTGTTTCCAACAACTCCAACACCATCAACCCAGACACCCTGGACCCACCCTAATTCGCATACCGCCCCAACAGATCCACAGATGGCGCAATCTCAATTGCACTTCACACTGCCCTCTCCCACCTGGACAAGATGGGAAATAACTATGTGAGAATGCTGTTCATAGACTACAGCTCAGCTATGTGAGAATGCTGTTCATAGACTACAGCTCAGCTATGTGAGAATGCTGTTCATAGACTACAGCTCAGCTATGTGAGAATGCTGTTCATAGACTACAGCTCAGTGTTCAACACCATAGTCCCCTCCAAGTTCATGTCTGAACACCTCCCTCTGTAACTGAATCCTGGACTTCCTGACCGGCCGGCACAGGTGATGAGGGTAGGTAACAAGACCTCCGCCATGCTGACCCTCAACACGGAGGCCCCTCAGGGGTGTGTGCTTAGTCCCCTCCTGTACTCCCTGTTCACCCACGACTGCGTGGCCACGCATGACTCCAACAACATAATCAACAGCAAAAGCATTAGCCGATGTCAATCTACTATCCCCCATAGTACAAAAGTTGACCTATTCTGTGCGAGAAATTAATATTCCAAACATAGTCTGGGACAGTTGTGAGATGCGATAGATCCCAAATTAATACAACCACTAGCATCAAAAAAACATTTTTACGCAATGAGGCTGACACAACAGATCAGAAGGTTTAGCTTAAAATGTTGATAAACTATTAGGGTATTTCTTCACATTATAAGCGCAGTAATGCCCACACGGCAGTAGGCTATAAGCACAAATGTTCCATTAGCGGGAAAACACCATTATCAAAAGTGACCGCAAATGCAATTATGCATGTAATGCTTTCATTATAAAGGTACATTTTTATGGTGACAATTATCTTCCCCAAACTTGAAACTCATGCACTGCTTATGTATGCCAGTTAGGCTCTACACCCATTATAAAGCGGATTAATGTGCTTAATTTTAAGAAGTTATTTGGCCACTTTAGTTGTGATACAAACCTTATCAAAACATATAGGCCTATGGGCTAGGCTACATCAGGTGTGGGACTATGATTTGAAAAAGTCGCAAAAAAACCATATGCATTGTTTCTTGACTTACGCTGGGCATCATTCACAAGTGATAATATATCATTCACAAGTGATAGGCTAATATTGTCACCCATCAGACTATTTTTGATTTAATCTTGTCTTTACATATACTAAATAATATATGTGTGAAGAAAAAAAAGATTTAGAATGGACAATTATCATGCACCTGTCTCGAAACAGGGGTAGGGGAAAAAAATATGTGTCATCTATACACTTAAATAGCAAATGGAGGACTCTTTTCCCATGGTTCATTTTCATGCCAGCCAGGTAGGCTATACTCCTGTTGTATACATCTGGCCCTTCATTGGACACTGTGTTAACAAACCTCCAAACGAGCTTCAACGCCATACAACACTCCTTCCGTAGCCTCCAACTGGTCTTAAACGCTAGTAAAACTAAATGCATGCTCTTCAATCGAACGCTGCTTGCACCCGCCCGCCCAACTAGAATCACTACTCTTGGCGGGTCTGACTTAGAATATGTGGACAACTACAAATACCTAGGTGTCTGGTTAGACCGTAAACTCTCCTTACAGACTCACATTAAGCATCTCCAATCCAAAGTTAAATCTAGAATCGGCTTCCTATTTCGCAACAAAGCCTCCTTCACTCATGCTACCAAACATGGCCTCGTAAAACGGACTATCCTACCGATCCTTGACTTCGGCGATGTCATTTACAAAATAGCCTCCAACACTCTACTCAGCAAATTGGATGTAGTCTATCACAGTGCCATCCGTTTTGTCACCAAAGCCCCATATACTACCCACCATTTTGACCTGTACGCTCTCGTTGGCTGGCCCTTACTACATATTCATCGCCAAACCCACTGGCTCCAGGTTATCTATAAATCACTGCTAGGCAAATCCCCGCCTTATCTTAGCTCATTGGTCACCATAGCAACACCCACCCGTAGTATGCGCTCCAGCAGGTATATCCCACTGGTCATCCCCAAAGCCAACACCTTATTTGGCCGCCATTCCTTCCAGTTCTATGCTGCCAATGACTGGAATGAACTGCAAAAATCTCTGAAGCTGGAGACTCTTATCTCCCCCACTAACTTTAAGCATCAGTTGTCAGAGCAGCTTACCGATCACTGCACCTGTACACAGCCCATCTGTAATTAGCACACCCAACTACCTCATCCCCATATTGTTATTTATTTTGCTCATTTGCACCCCAGTATCTCTATTTGCACATCATCTTCTGCCCATCTATCACTCCAGTGTTAATACTAAATTGTAATTATTTTGCACTTTGGCCTATTTATTGCCTTACCGCCATAATTTCCTACATTCGCACACACTGTATATATATTTTCTGTTGTATTTTTGACTTTATGTTTTGTTTACCCCATATGTAACTCGGTGTTGTTGTTTTTATCGCACTGCTTAGCTTTATCTTGGCCAGGTCACAGATGTAAATGAGAACTTGTTCTCAACTGGCTTACCTGCTTAAATAAAGGTGAAATACAAAATTTAAACATTTAAAAACAGTGGGACACCGCTTGACCCACTAGTTGGTCAGAAGGTTCAAATCAACTATTCATATGGTAATTTCTGAGTGCAATGTTTACAGTAGGCAAAAAGCATCAACCTCGGCTGTTATTACACCCCGTTCAAGTTGGCGGCGTTAATTTTTATTGCGTTTTTATTGTGTTGTAACTAAAACTAGAAGATCTTCTGACATCCTTTCCCTTCAAGGTCAAAGGTAAATAATCGCATTGTTTTTTAGACTGTGATTTACAAAGCTAATGTAATGGATTTTAAAAAGTGTTTTTACACCGGGATAGCCGCTAATATGACCCATAGTAGGGGAGAACATTTATTGAGTGAATATTTTATGAATTTCACATGATTAGCAATTTTGCATTAGCACTCTTTTCAGCTAATATTTCCCAGGAACTATGGCATGGGGTCGTCACTAGTTACCACAGCCACAAAGTCCTATTATGGCTAAACTCCACCTATTTCTAGAATTTATCTTCTTAAAATCTGATTTTAAACCTAACCTTAACCCACCTCAAAAAGTACAAGAAAGAGGATTTCAACACTCACCATCTCAGATTGTTCTGAAAATGTTTCTGTTAGAAACAGATAACATTAGCATTCCTGCAACATTATTTTGTTGAAATATAATTTGATCTCTGAGAAATTAAGCTAATTGATTGCACCCAAATTGGCCATTTTAATTTATAGGATCCATACAATATTCAATAAATACATTGCCTTCAGAAAGTATTCACACCCCTTAGCTTTTTCCACATTTTGTTGTGGTACAGCCTGAATTAAACATTTATTAAATTGAGATTTTCTGTCACTTGTGTATACACCCCATAATGTCAAAGTGGAATTACGTTTTTTAATTGTTTTACAAATTAATTAAAAATGAAATGGTATGGCAAGCCTAAATAAGTTCAGGAGTGAAAATGTGCTTAACACGTCACATAATAAGTTGCATGGACTTACTGCGTGCAATAATAGTGTTTAACATGATTTTTGAATGACTACCTCATCTCTGTACCCCTCACACACAATAATCTAGGAGGTTTTCCGATGCCTCGCAAAAAAAGTCACCTATTGGTAGAGCGGTAAAAATAAAACAAGCAGACATTGAATAGTTATTAATTGCACTTTGGATGGTGTATCAATTCACACACAGTCACTACAAAGATACAGGTGTCCTTTCTAACTCAGTTTCCGGAGTGGAACGAAACCACTCAGGGACTTCACCATGAGGCCAATGGTGACTTTAAAACAGTTTAATGCCTGTGATAGCAGAAAACTAAGGATGGATCCACAACATTGTAGTTACTCAACAATACTAACCTAATTGACAGAGTGAAAAGAAGGAAGCCTGTACAGAATAACAAATATACCAAAACATGCATCCTGTTTGCAACAAGGCACTAAAGTAATACTGCAAAAAATGTGGCAAAGCAATTCACTTTTCGTCCTAAATACAAGGTTTTATGTTTGGGACAAATCCAACACAAGACATTACTGAGTACCACTCTCCATATTTTCAAGCATTGTGGTGGCTGCATCATGTTATGGGTATGCTTGTAATCGTTAAGGACTGGGCAGTTTTTCAGGATAAAAAATAAACAGAACGGCACTAAGCGCAGGCAAAATCCTAGAGGAAAACCTGGTTCAGTCTGCTTTCCACCAGACACTGGGAGATGAATTCACCTTTCTGCAGAACAATACCCTAAAACACAAGGCCAATCTACACTGGAGTTGCTTACCAAGAAGACAGTGAATGTTCCTGAGTGGCCGAGTTACAGTTTTGACTTAAATCTATGTGAAAACCTGAAAATGGTTGTCTACTCTAGCAATGATCAACAACCAATTTGACAGAACTTGAATTTTGGAAAGAATAATGGGCAAATGTTGCACAATCCAGGTATGTAAATGAGATATTTCTGTATTTCATATTCAATAAATTTACTAACATTTCTAAAAATGTTTTCACTTTGTCATTATGGGGAATTGTGTGTAGATGTGTGAGAAAAAAATATATTTAATTCATTTTTAAATCAGGTTGTAACACAACAAAATGTGGAATAAGTTAAGGGGTATAAATACTTTCTGAAGGCACTGTATATTAGCATTTTCACACTTCATGTCCAAATCATCCTAAAGTATATAAAAAGCATTGTGTAACTCAATGATGTTACTTAAAGATTATTTAGATTTCAAGCGAGAACATTTTTATATAGGTACCATTGACTTGCATTGGATTAATGCCACAAATGATAAATGTTAGCATTTGAAACAGTGACCAGGTAAACAAAACTAAAGCATGGGTTGCTGTCATAACTTATCCATAAACTGCTTACAGGGTAAGGAGACCGAAATGTCATTTTGTAATTTAGGTGAACTATACCTTTAACATAATCAACTAATAGCAGGAACAGCACCATCTAGTGGTCAGAACCTGGTAATATCAGGATGTAGGATGGGACATAAATCTAACCACTTCAATTAGTAATTTCTCTGAACAGGGGGAAAAAACATCACCAAATTCTCAAAGAATACATTACATAGGATGAAGAAAAAAATACTCTGAGCTGCAGCTCCATAGTACTTGTCAGACATAATAATTAGTCATTTAGCAGACACTCTTATCCAGAGCAACTTACAGGAGCAATTAGGGTTAAGTGCCTTGCTCAAGGGCACATCGACAGATTTTTCACCTAGTCGGCTCGGGGATTAGAACCAGCGACCTTTCGGTTACTGGCACAACGCTCTTAACCACTAAGCTACCTGCCGACATAGAGAACTGATGCTGTATACTCGTTGTTGGGGTGGGATTGGCATGGAGAGTGGGGGGTCCGTGGGTGGCTTTTGACAATTTCTTTGTATCCCTCATGTCTTACTCATTGTTAGTTTTAAATGGCGCCGGAGGAGATGGCTGCTGTTTTACGGGCTCCTAACCAATTGTGCTATTTTGTGTGTTTTTTCACGTTGTTTGTAACTTATTTTGTACATAATGTTTCTGCCACCGTCTCTTATGACCGAAAAGAGCTTCTGGATATCAGAACAGCAATTTCTCACCTCGAACTGGACGAAGATTTTTTCTTTAACGAGAAGGATTTACTCCAGATACCCGACCAGGCCCAAATCTCCGTCATTCACATGAAGAGAAGATGCCGATACAGGGGACGCAGGTCCGGGTGCCTTGTGAGAATTAGTAGGCGAGTGGGTAACCCGCCTCTACCATCCGTCCTATTGGCCAACGTGCAATCATTGGAGAATAAACTGGATGAGATCCGTTCAAGACTATTCTACCAACTGTAATATATTATGTTTCACCGAGTCGTGGTTGAACGATGACATGGATAATATACAGCTTTTTCGTGCATCGGCAAGACAGAACAGCTGCCTCCGGTAAGACAAGGGGTGGCGGTCTGTGTCTATTTATCAATAAAAGCTAGTGTGCAAAATCAAATATTAAGGAAGTCTCAAGGTTTTGCTTGCCTGAGGTAGAGTATCTCATGATAAGCTGTAGACCACACTATTTACCAAGATAGTTTTCATCTATATTTTTCGTAGCTGTCTATTTACCACCACAAACCGATGCTGGCACTAAGACCGCACTCAACGAGGTGTATAAAGCCATAAGCAAACAGGAAAATGCTCATCCAGAAGCGGTGCTCCTAGTGGCCAGGGACTTTAATGCAGGGAAACTTCAATTTGTTTTACCTCATTTCTACTGCCTTGTTACATGTGGAACAAGAGGGAAAAAACTATAGACCACCTTTACTCAACACACAGAGATGCGTTCAAAGCTCTCCCTCGCCCTCCATTTGGCAAATCTGACCATAATTATATCCTCCTGATTCCTGCCTACAAGCAAAAACTAAAGCAGGAAGTACCAGTGACTCGCTCAATACGAAAGTGGTCAGATGACGCAGATGCTAAGTTATAGGACTGTTTTGCTAGCACAGACTGGAATATGTTCCGGGACTCATCTGATGACATTGAGGAGAATACCACATCAGTCACCGGCTTCATCAATAAGTGCACCGATGATGTTGTCCCCACAGTGACCGTACGTACAGTGGGGAAAAAAAGTATTTAGTCAGCCACCAATTGTGCAAGTTCTCCCACTTAAAAAGATGAGAGAGGCCTGTAATTTTCATCATAGGTACACGTCAACTATGACAGACAAATTGAGATTTTTTTTCTCCAGAAAATCACCTCTGTCCTCCACTCGTTACCTGTATTAATGGCACCTGTTTGAACTTGTTATCTGTATAAAAGACACCTGTCCACAACCTCAAACAGTCACACTCCAAACTCCACTATGACCAAGACCAAAGAGCTGTCAAAGGACACCAGAAACAAAATTGTAGACCTGCACCAGGCTGGGAAGACTGAATCTGCAATAGGTAAGCAGCTTGGTTTGAAGAAATCAACTGTGGGAGCAATTATTAAGAAATGGAAGACATACAAGACCACTGATAATCTCCCTCGATCTGGGGCTCCACGCAAGATCTCACCCCATGGGGTCAAAATGATCACAAGAACGGTGAGCAAAAATCCCAGAACCACACGGGGGACCTAGTGAATGACCTGCAGAGAGCTGGGACCAAAGTAACAAAGCCTACCATCAGTAACACACTACGCCGCCAGGGACTCAAATCCTGCAGTGCCAGACGTGTCCCCCTGCTTAAGCCAGTACATGTCCAGGCCCGTCTGAAGTTTGCTAGAGTGCATTTGGATGATCCAGAAGAGGATTGGGAGAATGTCATATGGTCAGATGAAACCAAAATATAACTTTTTGGTAAAAACTCAACTCGTCGTGTTTGGAGGACAAAGAATGCTGAGTTGCATCCAAAGAACACCATACCTACTGTGAAGCATGGGGGTGGAAACATCATGCTTTGGGGCTGTTTTTTCTGCAAAGGGACCAGGACGACTGATCCGTGTAAAGGAAAGAATGAATGGGGCCATGTATCGTGAGATTTTGAGTGAAAACCTCCTTCCATCAGCAAGGGCATTGAAGATGAAACGTGGCTGGGTCTTTCAGCATGACAATGATCCCAAACACACCGCCCGGGCAACGAAGGAGTGGCTTCGTAAGAAGCATTTCAAGGTCCTGGAGTGGCCTAGCCAGTCTCCAGATCTCAACCCCATAGAAAATCTTTGGAAGGAGTTAAAGTCCGTGTTGCCCAGCTACAGCCCCAAAACATCACTGCTCTAGAGGAGATCTGCATGGAGGAATGGGCCAAAATACCAGCAACAGTGTGTGAAAACCTTGTGAAGACTTACAGAAAACATTTGACCTGTGTCATTGCCAACAAAGGTATCTAACAAATTATTGAGAAACTTTTGTTATTGACCAAATACTTATTTTCCACCATAATTTGCAAATAAATTCAATAAAAATCCTACAATGTGATTTTCTGGATTTTTATTTCTCATTTTAAGCTAAACATTTCCCCATTAACATTATGCCATTGAAACCAGCATCTTCTCTCGTTCTGTTGGTTTTCAAAGAAACTTTATTTTCGATATCCAGAAGCCAAACGCACAATCCTAGGCTGTGTTCGTAAATTCAACAGTTATTCTGCCCTCTGCCACACTCAGACGAGAGTGCTTTGAAATAGTAGTAGCTAGCCAGAGCGAATTTACGAACGTACACCTAATCATATTAACAACCCATGGTAGTTGTTAGATCTTCCCTCTTTTTACATTTCTCACGAATATTTGTATCTCTGTCACATGAAACCACTCGCATTTGAGTCGCCGGTGCGCTTTGGGAGAACAGTGCCTTTGAATGTGTTTTCCCGCCGGTTGCATTTTTGGAACATCTGCGAGTAGCCTGCGGTGTGCGATTGTTGCACTTATAATGTGAAGAAATAATACTTATTCAACATTTTAAGCTATGTACAGGGGTTGTATGTACAGGGGTTGTATGAATTTTGGTTCTATCATCCCAGAACTGTGCCAGTCTGTTTTGAACAGCCCCATTATATATATTTTTTAAAATCATCCCCGGGATGACGGGATGCCTATAATTTCAAGCCCTGCGTTACTGTAGCAATTGTTGTGTGTTTATCATGTTGTCGTCGTCGTCGGGTGAGGTTGTGTCTCTCTCTGGCGGGAGGTAAGCTTGGCTTATATGGCTTATATACATAGTTTGGGCTTTGTCTAGTAAAGCTTATACTATGTATTTAGATTGTAGTTAGGTATTGTATGTAGTTATCGTGGGTTGTTGTATGTAATTATTGTAGGTTAGTATTGTATTCGGCTGAGCCCGGTGAAGCACGAAGCTAGCTAACCCACTACCTGGACTAGCTGGCGGGTAGCTACTGGTAACTATTAGCAACTGTGGATAGTTGTTTCACGCCTGAGAGTACCTGTAATTACGCCAGCTAGCTGCCTACAATAATTACATACAATAATGCCTACCATTCAGCTGTTTTTCTAACCTCATTGTCTGAAGCATTAACGTTAGGTAGTAAGTGGCTACTGTGCTTGAAATTTAGCTAGCTTGTTGCTAGCTACCTGGATGGCTACTAAACAATAGCTGGAACGACCTAGCGAACAGACACGAACTGGCTGAGTCAATTCAGTGGCTAGCTTTGCACTTGGCTAGCTAACAGTAGCTGCTAGGGATAGGTTATAACCTACATTTGTGTTTTGTTTTTACATACCGGTAGCCAGAGTCGTTCAAGGGAATTCGGGACATGGGTGACTAGTTAACGTTAGCTTGGCTCTCTCTGTGTGTTCGTGCCGTGGGAGGAGGGGTTTCTTCGTTGTCTGAAAGCAATGGCTAGCTAGTATGCTAACTATTCTAGCTAACTAACTGGCTGAATAAGTTGACGACGGACTCGCTCAAGCTGTTGGGACTAACCCACAACGTTAGACACGGACACGAATGATCTGCTTGGCGTGTTGACACACTGGTGGTTTGTTGTGGCCGAGTATTGGTGCTAAACCGTGTTGTTGGAGTCCGGCATGCTAGTTGGCTGTGGCGTCATATGACTAGGTGCCCTGGACGATTTTCACGGAAGAATACTGTACCAAGTTAGCTAGCTGAATAAACTAAGTTAGTCTATTCCTAGAAAACATTGAACCGCTGTAGTTTGCAACAATTATAGTTTCTGAGGTGGAAGTTGGGAGAGTTATATTTGGGTGTTTCAGTAAAACGTAAGTGAGGGAGGCCCCGCTCTCTCCTTTCCCAGATGTTTAGTTCATTTCATTCCGATCTCCTTTGCATTATTGTAGCCATTTTCTGTAGCCTGTCAACTATGCCTCTGTCTATCCCTGTTCTCTCCTCTCCGCACAGGCTATACAAATGCCTCACACCGCGTGGCTGCTGCCTCTCTAACCTGGTGGTCCCTGCACGCACCACCCACGTGGAGTTCCAGGTCTCAGGCAGCCTCTGGAACTGCCGTTCTGCTGCCAACAAGGCAGATTTAATCTCAGCCTATGCTACCCTCCAGTCCCTCGACTTCTTGGCGCTGACGGAAACATGGATTACCACTGAAAACACTGCTACTCCTACTGCTCTCTCCTCGTCTGACCATGTGTTCTCGCATACCCCGAGATCATCTGGTCAGCGGGGTGGTGGCACAGGAATCCTCATCTCTCCCAAGTGGACATTCTCTCTTTTTCCCCTGACCCATCTGTCTATCTCCTCATTTGAATTCCATGCTGTCACAGTCACTAGCCCATTCAAGCTTAACATCCTTGTCATTTATCGCCCTCCAGGTTCCCTTGGAGAGTTCATCAATGAGCTTGACGCCTTGATAAGTTCCTTTCCTGAGGATGGCTCACCCCTCACAGTTCTGAGTGACTTCAACCTCCCTTCGTCTACCTTTGACTCATTTCTCTCTGCCTCCTTCTTTCCACTCCTCTCCTCTTTTGACCTCACCCTCTCACCGTCCCCCCCTACTCACAAGGCAGGCAATACGCTTGACCTCATCTTTACTAGATACTGTTCTTCTACTAATCTCACTGCAACTCCCCTCCAAGTCTCCGACCACTACTTTGTATCCTTTTCTCTCTCGCTCTCCTCCAACACTACTCACTCTGCCCCTACTCAGATGGTAATGCGCCGTCGCAACCTTCACTCTCTCTCTCCCACTACTCTCTCCTCTTCCATCCTATCATCTCTTCCCTCTGCTCAATCCTTCTCCCTCCAATCTCCTGATTCTGCCTCCTCAACCCTCCTCTCCTCCCTTTCTGCATCCTTTGACTCTCTATGTCCCCTATCCTCCCGGCCGGCTCGGTCCTCCCCTCCTGCTCCATGGTTTGATGAGTCATTGCGAGCTCACAGAACAGGGCTCCGGGCAGCCGAGCGTAAATGGAGGAAAACTAGACTCCCTGCGGACCTGGCATCTTTTCACTCCCTCCTCTCTACATTTTCTTAATCTGTTTCTGCTGCTAAAGCCACTTTCTACCACTCTAAATTCCAAGCATCTGCCTCTATCCCTAGGAAGCTCTTTGCCACCTTCTCCTCCCTGCTGAATCCTCCGCCCCCTTCCCCCCCCTCCTCCCTCTCTGTGGATGACTTCGTCAACCATTTTGAAAAGAAGGTTGACGACATCCGATCCTCGTTTGTTAAGTCAAATGACACTGCTGGTCCTGCTCACACTGCCCTACCCTATGCTTTGACTTCTTTCTCCCCTCTCTCTCCAGATAAAATCTTGCGACTTGTGATGGCCGGCCGCCCAACAACCTGCCCGCTTGACCCTATCCCCTCCTCTCTTCTCCAGACCATCTCCGGTGACCTTCTCCCTTACCTCACCTCGCTCATCAACTCATCCTTGACCCCTGGCTATGTCCCTTCCGTCTTCAAGAGAGCGAGAGTTGCACCCCTTCTCAAAAAACCAACACTCGATCCCTCTGATGTCAACAACTACAGACCAGTATCCCTTCTTTCTTTTCTCTCCAAAACTCTTGAGCGTGCCGTCTTTAGCCAACTCTCTTGCTATCTCTCTCAGAATGACCTTCTTGATCCAAACCAGTCAGGTTTCAAGACTGGTCATTCAACTGAGACTGCTCTTCTCTGTGTCACGGAGGCTCTCCGCACTGCTAAACCTAACTCTCTCTCCTCTGCTCTTGTCCTTCTAGACCTGTCTGCTGCCTTTGATACTGTGAACCATCAGATCCTCCTCTCCACCCTCTCCGAGCTGGGCATCTCCGGCGCGGCTCACTCTTGGATTGCGTCCTACCTGACCGGTCGCTCCTACCAAGTGGCGTGGCGAGAATCTGTCTCCGCACCATGTGCTCTCACCACTGGTGTACCCCAGGGCTCAGTTCTAGGCCCTCTCCTATTCTCGCTATACACCAAGTCACTTGGCTCTGTCATATCCTCACATGGCCTCTCCTATCATTGCTACGCAGACGACACACAACTAATCCTCTCCTTTCCCCCTTCTGATAACCAGGTGGCGAATCGCATCTCTGCATGTCTGGCAGACATATCAGTGTGGATGACGGATCACCACCTCAAGCTGAACCTCGGCAAGACAGAGCTGCTCTTCCTCCGGGGAAGGACTGCCCGTTCCATGATCTCGCCATCACGGTTGACAACTCCGTTGTGTCCTCCTCCCAGAGTGCGAAGAGCCTTGGCGAGACCCTGGACAACACCCTGTCGTTCTCCGCTAACATAAAGGTGGTGACCCGATCCTGTAGGTTCATGCTCTACAACATTCGGAGAGTACGACACTGCCTTACACAGGAAGCGGCACAGGTCCTAATCCAGGCACTTGTCATCTCCCATCTGGATTACTGCAACTCGCTGTTGGCTGGGCTCCCTGCCTGTGCCATTAAACCCCTACAACTCATCCAGAATGCCGCAGCCCGTCTGGTGTTCAACCTTCCCAAGTTCTCTCACGTCAACCCGCTCCTCCGCACACTCCACTGGCTTCCAGTTGAAGCTCGCATCTGCTACAAGACCATGGTGCTTGCCTACGGAGCTGTGAGGGGAACGGCACCGCCGTATCTTCAGGCTCTGATCAGTCCCTACACCCAAACGAGGGCATTGCGTTCATCCACCTCTGGCCTGCTGGTCCCCCTACCTCTGCGGAAGCACAGTTCCCGCTCAGCCCAGTCAAAACTGTTCGCTGCTCTGGCACCCCAATGGTGGAACAAGCTCCCTCACGACGCCAGGACAGCGGAGTCACTCACCACCTTCCGGAGACACTTGAAACCCCACCTCTTTAAGGAATACCTGGGATAGGATAAAGTAATCCTTCTACCCCCCCCAAAAAAAAAAATAATAATAATAATATACATATTGTAAAGTGGTTATCCCACTGGCTATAAGGTGAATGCACCAATTTGTAAGTCACTCTGGATAAGAGCATCTGCTAAATGACGTAAATGTAAATGTATTGTACTTTGTCTAAAATTATTATTGATTTGTCTGTTTAAAGTGCGCATTTATGTTTTCTCCTAATTTGCGCCTGTGTCATCTGTTCTTGACCATAGGACTGCTTGGAAAATATACTGGTAGTTCTCAACGGAATTCTCAGTTGTGTGAGTTGGTCTGTTTACAGGAGTTTTGCCTATATCATTTGGTATATTGCTCTCTATCTGGACATAGCCAACATTTAATCATTTTTGTCTATTTTCGACTGCGTTCTTGGACTCAAACGTGACCTTTTTTTTGTAAATATATTCATCACATATTCACTGCTCTTAGCCTATAATAAAATCTTAATTCCATCTTTATCGAACCAACTATAGTTATAAACACCCTCTGCATAAGCTATCTTTTTGTTAAATGTGATGTTTCTGTTTCTTCGTTCCTTGTTTCTCTCTTTGTGCTGGAGTTCTTTTAAGAAGTTGATGGTATAGCAATAATAAACTTGACATTAACTTGAATCTTCTCTCTTAATTTTACCCACAAACAAATCACTTATAGTCTAGTAAAGCATACTGTATTTCATTATTGCCAGTATAATTGAGCTAATAATCTTTCTTATATTTTCCATTTAACTTCGATGTTTACACTCATTTGGTTAGGGTAATTCTTATCGTGTAGTGAAACTGTTTTTATTTGCTGTTGGCTCTGACCTCAAATAAATATATTTTTAATTTCGTCTGTAGAGCGGCTAGGCAGCATGCAGCTTTGACATGCATCGTCCAAACAGCGGCTGAAGGGCGAATATGATCTAATGCCGAAGTATCGGCGAAATCTTGCTAATATGTAAACGCTCTCCATACTGTCAATGTTATCTGAATCATCAACGTTGTCTCACACCCATCTTACAATAATATAGCACACATAGGCCTACATCGCGACGACGTCGGCCCGATCGTCGCGATGTAGGCCTATGTGTGCTATATTATTGTAAGATGGGTGTGAGACAACGTTGATGATTCAGATAACATTGACAGTTGCTCAGATAATAACCTGGGATTCAGAATTTACACTCCAGCCCAGCATGTGGCATACTGTCACTTGCTTCGCTTGCATTGGTTCCTTTCTGAACCCGATCAAAGTTGAAAGTGCAGTTAAGGGAGACTGTCATGGCTCCCGCCTCTGCGGACACACGCATGTGAAAATGCCATTGAATACACACACAACTCATGTCACCATAATGTAGGTAGCTATGAATATTACGATTATATCAGTATCTAGGTGTCGCTCTTGCATTGAAGCTCGTGTCGTGAAGATTCAAAAGGACCATAGGTAAGACCATTCACAAAGCTACTGTAGCTAACTTTACACTTTTTATATGATGATGAGTGACTATTCTAGTCAGTGGTGATAGCTAGCTAGCTAAAGGATGTGTTTTTAGCTGTTTACAACGATCTAAATGCTGCATGCAAAAATGCAATTAATCACTGCACTGATACTGAAATGGTAACGTTAGCATACTAACGTTAGCCCTGTTAGAAGATGGGTAGTGCTGTGGTTGCCAATGTTTACCTTGGTTATTTAGCTCGTTTCAAAATGGCTGTATGAACTCTTTGAAATGATATATTTTGTGCACATTAGTACTATAGAAAGTTAAACCCCACTTCCACAACTCTGATTCTAGCAAGCCTCTCTCTCTTCTCTGTCAAATTGCCAATGACAACCCAATATCTAGCTCATTATTTTGTTTTTGTTTCATGATTTCTCAGGTGGCTGAGGGGTGGAGATGTCATTGGCGTGAGCAACATGATTTGTGTTACACCTTCCTTTTATGATATCCCTGAGAAGGTGGCTTTTTGGGGGGGATAAGCTCTGGTGACAGACATTCACATAAATGTAAGGAAATGGAAATCAACTAAGCTAGCTAGCGCAATATATAATTTCAGAGATTATAATTTATACCTTGGATAATATGCCATCCTGTCTATTTAGGGTTATTTTGCTCACTGTGTGTGCTTTTTTGCAAAAAACAAACAAACAAAAAAACAATTAGGATGAAAATGTCACTCAGAAACTAGGAAAAATAGAGCAAATTGATTTGGCAATTGGAGGGCTGCTGGGTTCACATCGTTAAGACATTTCCCTACCGTTGGGACATTGAGCAAAGCCCTTAACCCAACAACTTGCTCTCTATCCAGGGGCCCCGCAGCTTGACCCTGTGCTCGTCTCAACTGTATGTCTAGGGGCAGTTGAGAACCGAGCAGAAGACACATTTCCATTGTTCAATGTGACATGGACAATAAAGTTTACTCTATTCTAATTAGTTCAAATTACAGCTCATGGATGCAAGCCAGGGCACTCATAACTGACCAGGTCAACCCCGTAATGTTAAGATATCGACCTGTGGTCCACATGAGGTCCCTTACGTGTTGAAAATATTGATGTTGATCCTTCATGCTATTTTTAGTCAATGTGTAATTTGAATCCTGACCTTCGCTTATGCACTTTGTAGAAATATGTTTGAGCCAATAATCGGCGAAGAGGGCGTTATAGTTGCGTTTACGATCCTTTATTTGGTTGCACTTAAGTATACGGTACTCTTTCCATTGGTATTTACTAGGAAAGTATGTGGTAACAATCAGTACATTGAGGTACTGTATATAGTAATCTAACAATTGGCAACTTACCTGGTACCTATTGGTGCCCTGAATCCTTGTTTTATTTCATCCCAAAGAAACAAACATGTAATGTATAGGTTAATACTGTGTTATTTATACCTTTCTAAGAAAATACCTGGTAATTTCTCTACTTTAAAATAAAGTGCTACTGTTGTTAGTTTTACAGACACAGTATCGCAGCAATACAATGCAGCTGAAATATGAGTGGCATTACAATCAGTGCAGTAAGCATGGGTCCTGTCTTATGCTGCACTGTGCTCCATTTTACTGTTGTTAATCTAAGCATATGGATCATCCTCCCACATGTTTCATGTCTCTCTCGCTCTCTCTTGTTCTCTCTCTCTCTCCCACATCAAAGTGTTCAGTCTGGGGAACAATGCCTATGGCCAGTGTGGGAGGAAGATTGTTGAAGATGAAATCCATATGTACCACACACACATGCCGCTATTAATTATTTACATACCATATTACTGACGCAGTTGATCAGGCTCAAACGATGCTCAAAATGCAAAGGGAAGTCTGCCTCTCTGCCGTTGTCATGCTGTTGTCATGCAACACGGCCGGGTGTATGTTGAGTCATGCTAATGACTCCTAGTGTAAAATCTATGCAGGCTGGAAATGTATTCACTCCAGGAATTTCAGACTGTGCTGTTCTGCCGAATGACTGCCTAAGCGCTCGAGTTGAACTATAATCCTATTAGAAATGTGTGTTCAGGGGCCGTATATATTAATCGTCTCAGAGTAGGTGTGCTGATTTAGGATCAATTTAGCCTTTTTGATCACAATGAATAAGATTATATGGACAAGGTGGAGCTGATCCTAGATCAGCACTCCTACTCTGAGACGCTTGATACATACGGCCGCTTTAGAAGCCTACTTAGTGAATGCCTTTCCTGATTAGTAGGTTCTTGGGCTGTTTGTATGGGACATTAGGCGAGGGGCCTGGGGTCTTTATGCAAAATGGCTGATGGGCAGAGGTGACCTTTTCTGGACAGACCGGCCTCCTTGAGTAATTGATTGTTGGCTGTTCTCTCGCTCTCTCTACCTCTCTTTCTCTCTACCTCCATTGCAGTGCCAGTCACATCATTCACAAGATGGACGGCTTTGACAGCCCAGTGACCCAGCTGTGTTTAGTCTCTTTTGTGTAACGGGAACACTGAGACACCTCAGCCATTATTGCACCTCAGTCATTATTGCTCCATCTTGGTCAGGTCGTTATTGTAAAATATAATGTTTTTCAATGACTCTGATTAAATAAAGGCAAAAAAATAAATAAATGATTAAGGTTAGGATTGGGGTAGGGAAAGCTGATCCTAGAACTGAACATAGGGGAAACTGTACCCTGGAGCGAAAATGCATTGTGACTGTTATTTGTGACTAAAGCCTGCAGATGCCATGTCTGTCCTGTAGGTGGTGTGCGGGCAGGACCACAGTCTGTTCCTGACTGAGACGGGCAAGGTGTATGCCTGTGGCCGGGGGGCAGACGGACTGACAGGTTAGTAGCCGCCCACACACACACAAGTGGTCCCTTGTACAAATTCCAGGAGGCAGAAAAATAAAGTATCTCCACCTTTGTGTACTTTTCTCCGATATCAGTAAGCTAATCAGTCTATTTCTAAGCAGGATTACCCAAGTTTTCTTAATCAAATAATATGAAATTGTGTGAATCTACAGCGTGGCTCTCCTGTCGTGTGAGCTTTACACATGCATAGGTCAAGTCTCACTGTTCACTGTTTTATTAAGACAAAGCATTTTTTTCCCCCAGAAAGACTGTTACACACATGCATAGGTCAAGTGTCACACATACTTAACTGTTTTAGAAAGACAAAGCTATTGTATTTGTTGCAGGTCTGGGCCACCACAACATCATTTCCAGGTCGGGTGGCTGTAGGAGGGGACCTGGCTGGGGTGAGGATGCAGCAGGTGACCACCTACGGAGACTGCAGCCTGGCCGTGTCCCAGGACGGCCAGCTCTATGGCTGGGGCAACTCTGAGTACCTCCAGCTTTCCTCGGTCACTGAGGCCACCCAGGTGAGGAACCAATATGGCCCCTATCACAATGCGAAATCTCAAACCAAGTTTGCCAAACTTTGTGACTCCAATGACACAATATATTATTTCCCATTCATTTCTATTGTGCACAAAATTATCTGAAACACAACCATACAAACTGCACATGCATCCAACAACTTTGTAAAGTCACAAGCGTACAAAACATTAAGGACACCTGCTCGTTCCATGACATAGACTGACCAGGTGAATGCTATTATCCCATTGATGTCACCTGTTAAATCCACTTCAATCAGAATAGATTAAGGGGAGGAGTGTGGTTAAAGAAGGACTTTTAAGCCTTGAGACATGGATTTTGTATGTGTGCCATTCAGAGGTTGAATGGACAAGACAAAATATTTTAAGTGCCTTTGAACGGGGTATGGTAGTAGGTGCCAGGCTTACCGGTTTGTGTCAAGAACTGCAACGCTGATGGGTTTTTCATGCTCAGCAGTTTCCCGTGTGTATCAAGAATGGTCCACCACCCAAAGGACATCCAGCCAACTTGACAACTGTGGGAAGCATTGGAGTCAACACGGGCCAGCATCCCTGTGGAACGCTTTCAACACCTTGTAGAGTCTATGCCCCGACGAATTGAGGCTGTTTTGAGGGCAAAAGGGTGGGGTGCAACTCAATATTAGGATGTTTTGTACACTGACTGTAGTCATTGCGTGCTAGGAGTATGAGACCAAATACTACTTTAATACACATAAGTGAATTTGTGAAAATATTTTCTGTTCCCCATAATGGGGGGACTATACAAAAAGTGCTGTAATTTCTAAACGGTTCACCCGATATGGATGAAAATAACCCTCAAATTAAAGCTGACAGTCTGCACTTTAACCTCAGTCATTGTATCAGTACAGAGCCAAAACAACCAAAAATGTGTTCCGGTCCAAATACTTTTGGACCTCGCTGTAGGCTGAAACAGTATCAATGAGGACGAATGCCAGACAGATATGTGAAGTGAAAAAATTATGGTGAATGCAGCGATCAGGCTGGTTCCACCAGGCTATACTATATGTATCATAATTCTTTTTATATGGGTGGCCTTTTGTCCATGTTCTTACTTCATGTCCCCTCTCTCCTCAGATTAACTCCGCTTGACTACTACCTTTTGAAGTGGTGGGCAAGGTGACCCAGGCGGCTTGTGGAGGCACACAGGTGGCCATTCTGAACGGTGAGTACCAGGCCCCGTTACATTTTGGCCACTTCCATTTACTCCTACCTCTTCCATATTTACCAATCTGAGAAGACTGGGTATGTGAAAGAAGTATGGTGGAAGCTCCAATTAATCTATAGGAAGGTTAGGCGTCACCATATTGCTAAAACTGATTGAGTCCTTTCAGATCGAACATAAGGGTGGTATAAGCCAAAATGGAGTTTGTCAGTGAAATAATGGAAGATCACTTGTACCACCACCATCCAAGCACAAGTAACATTGCTGGACTATAGCATAACATCCCATTCAGTAGACTTGTTTATCATATCCTTTTCAATAAATAATATGTAGTTGTTGTCAATGTAGTGTGTCAGTAGAGGCAACGTTTGTCTTTGCAGAGAGAGGGGCGGTGTTGGTATGGGGCTACAGCATTCTTGGAAAGGGCCCTAATCTCTCTGAATCCCAAACCCTTGAGTTGGTCCCTCCTACACTGTTCATTTGCGCCGAGTATAACCCTGCAGTGACCATGAGCCTTATCCACTGTGGACTGAACCATTTCTCTGTTGTCACAGGTGGGTTAACTCATGATTTTCAGTATGTGAAATTGGTTATGTTGGACAAAAAAAACTACAATCCCTCTTTAGTCACAAGAACTCACAATAATGTTACAATTCAAGCTGTATATGTTGACATATGGGAAGTATGACTTCTCACCCAGGAACTAGTAATGTGGTGCTGTACCGTTCAGTGGATGATGCAAGATATGAAACCTTTCATGTTCTTGTATGTTTTCATATTGTTCGCAATTTATTACCCCATTCAAGCCATTTGATGATATAATAATACAATCAAACATGTCGAATGTCTGCCTATTGTAATGGTGCAGGCAGGCGGTGTTGGTGTTGATGGAGCTTGTGTTGCTCCAGATCGTGGTGAGCTCTTCATTTTGGGGAACGAATGTGACAGGATGTCTTGGTATTGCAAACAAAGAGGACCAGAAAAATAAAGTTGACTTACTTTTGTTGTTATTGATCATTTACATTTGTGTTTTATGCAAACAACTTAGTGATAGGCCACTACAACAGACCTTAAAGTGATAGTCCAACGTTTCAGACCTTAAAGTGATAGTCCAATGTTTCAGACCTTAAAGGTGGTGAGTCCATGTCATATGTTGAGTAGATCCAGCTATATGCCTGAATCCCTTACAAATGGAAAAGACGGGCACCATCTAATATGATAAACTCAGATGGTGCCTATTTTTCCCACTCATTTGGGATTGAGGCATCTAGCTGGATATACACAACATATGGTGTGGGAGGTGGACTCAGCTTGACATTAGACCACTAAAGCTCTGGAAACATTTTAAAGGATGCATAACTAGTCAACCAGTCCTTGTATGTTTAATGCTACATAAGTGTCTTATGGTCATATTTTTATGGCATACTGTATTCAATGTGTTTTAGGTGGCGTTGCCAGGTCATGTGATGGATGTAGCATGCGGGGTGGACCACATGGTGGCGCTGGTCAAGTCTCATCTGAGTGTCCCCAGCTGGCATGGCCAGAGCCAGTACACACTGCTCTTCCCCGTGACTCTCCCACCTCCCCCTGTATCAATGAGGGGGATCTAGCCCTGTTCACCTTATGTCCCCTTGCTTCCAATAGAGGCCTGAACCCCAGAGCCAGCTGTCCTCCATGGGCGGTGACTGTGTCCGACATCGAAAGCTTCTGGCTGCTCCCTGTGTCTAGCTAGCACGGCTGAGTTCTCACAGTCGAGCAGTCTGCAGTACTTTACAAATCTCTACACGGTATTGATCTGACATCAGTGTTCGATGATGTGGAGATCAGTGGAGCAGCACTTGCTGGCTCAAGGCTGATGTGGTTCTGCCTAAAATGGACTCTGTGGAGCCATGGATTTTTTTTTTTCCTGCAGAGAAGTGCTGAAACAAGACTGGGTTGTCGGATCTCCAGAACAATGGACATTTGGCATTTTACCGTCACTGTTGATTTTTTATATGATATATACACTACATGTATGTGGACACCTGCTCGTCGAACATCTCATTCCATAATCATGGGCATTCATATGGAGTTGGTCCCCCCTTTGCTGCTATAACAGCCTCCACTATTCTGGGAAGGCTTTCCACTAGATGTTGGAACATTGCTCCGGGGACACGAGCATTAGTGAGGTCGGGCACTGATGCTGGGCGATTAGACTAGCTCGCAGTCGGCGTTCCAATTCATCCCAAAGGTGTTCGATGGGGTTGAGGTCAGGGCGCTGTGCAGGCCAGTCAAGTTCTTCCACACCGATCTCGACAAACCATTTCTGTATGGACCTCGCTTTGTAATGCTGAAACAGGAAAGGGCCTTCCCCAAACTGTTGCCACAAAGTTGGAAGCACAGAATCATCTAGAATGTCATTGTGTATGCAGTAGCGTTAAGATTTCCCTCCACTGGAACTAAGGGGCCTAGCCCGAACCATGAAAAACAGCCCCAGACCATTACTCCTCTTCCACCAAACTTTACAGTTGGCACTATGCATTGGGGCAGGTAGCGTTCTCCTTGCATCTGCCAAACCCATATTAGTCCGTTGGACTGCCAGATGGTGAAGCGTGATTCATCACTCCAAAGAACGCGTTTCCAGTGCTCCAGAGTCCAATGGCGACGAGCTTTACACCACTCCAGCTGATGCTTGGCATTGCGCATGGTGATCTTAGGCTTGTGTGCTGATGCTCGGCCATGGAAACCCATTTCATGAAGCTCCCGACGAAACAGTTATTGTGCTGACGTTGATTCCAGAGGCAGTTTGGAACTCGGTAGTGAGTGTTGCAACCGAGGGCAGACGATTTAACGCACTTCAGCACTCGGCGGTCCCATTTTGTGAGCTTGTGTGGCCTACCACCTTGTAGCTGAGCCGTTGTTTCTCCTAGACCAGGGTTCTTCAATTCCGGTCCTGGAGGGCTGAAACACCTCTGTTTTTCATCCTCTCCTAATCAGGGGCTAATTCAGACATGGGACACCAGGTGAGTGCAATTAACTACCAGGTAGAAATAAAAAACAGAAGTGTTTCGGCCCTCCAGGACCGGAATTGAAGAACCCTGTCCTAGACGTTTCCACTTCACAATATCAGTTGACCGGACAGCTCTAGCAGGGCAGACATTTGATGAACTGACTTGTTGGAAAGGTGGCATCCTATGATGGGGTGTTGCTGAAATAGCCGAATCCACTAATTTGAAGGGGTGTCCTCATACTTTTGTATATAAAGTGTATATTTCAGGGTGTTGTGTATCCCTGGAAATAATCAAAATGCATGTAAACATAAGTTTTGAAAACATAGCTTGTCCCCCCAAAAAAAGTGGTCTCCTGACAACTGGGAGAGGTGGTATTATATTAGGTGTGTCCTTAAAAACATTTGCCAAAGTGCCAATTTCAGTGTGCGGTGATGAGGATATTTAAGACCAACCGAAAGCTGGTTTTACCAGTAACACAGTTGTTTATGGCATAGATTTTGACAACAGAAGCGCAGCCTATCCAACTGTGATGCACAGTGTCCATATGCTATTTTTGTGCCCTTAACCCTTATATTTAGAAACATTGTTTTAATTTGATTTTTTTTTTAAACAAGCATAGCCTCAATGAAGGCTGTTTTTTTTGTTAAGTCCAATGCATTTGCCAAGTAGTCAAGACCGTCGATAACGGGTTTGGCTCGTGAGACCGCTTTGAAATAAATCTTCACCAAAGCTTTATTAAAATATCAAGTTTGGCAGCAGCAGAACAGTGAGCGGACACCCCCTTTTTATCTATGTAGGCTATTACATTATTTTAGTCAGCTACGTTGAAAATCACTGAGCTCTTCAGTAAGGGCCATTCTACTGCCAATGTTTGTCTATGGAGATTGCATGTCTGTGTGCTCGATTGTATACACCTGTCAGCAACAGGTGTGGCTGAAATAGCCGAATCTACTAATTTGAAGGGGTGTCCACATACTTTTGACCATGTAGTGTATGTGTTCTGTAGTGTTTGCATAGGTCACATAATACAGAGAGACCTGATACTATGCTTCTCATTGTTATCTTTAGGATGTTTTCCTATTTGAAACAATTAGGACGGGGGGGGGGTCTACCTTGCCGGTTTGACTACCCATGAGGACAGCAATCCATTGTTGGCACTTGTTGTGTCAATACTTGGATTAACTGACTTGGTCAAACAAAGATGTGGTTAACACTAGGGTTAAAGTGACCAACAATAAAAGGTATAACTGATTATGTTTAGTAGCACTTCAAGTATAGAATACAAGCTTTATTTGTAATACCAATTTCAGAACACATTTAATTGTACTGGAAGATGCCTTCTCAACAAAGGTCAAATTAAAGTGTTTGGCCAGGATTCAAACAAACCGCAATGCGCCGTCATCGCACTGCACTTGACTATAAGGAAGGGAAATTGCTGTTAAAAGACAAGTGTGGGGGGTGGGCACGGTTGACTACAGAGTATGAACTCCTGCAAAATACTATTTTCCCCCACCTTTAGCAAACCTTTTTTGCAAATTAGTATGATTAGCAACAACATTTTAAAATGGCAGACAAACG
Source organism: Coregonus clupeaformis (assembly GCF_020615455.1). NCBI lineage: Eukaryota > Metazoa > Chordata > Actinopteri > Salmoniformes > Salmonidae > Coregonus > Coregonus clupeaformis. The sequence continues at coordinate 3,798,237 of NC_059215.1, forward strand.
TGATTGCTTCTGAGCTAGCACTGATAGCTTTAGCTCTGGTCATAGCCTTTAGAAAACTAACGTGCATCAGCATGTAAGGGCTAGACAAAGCCCTCACCAACTTCCAAAAGTGCAGTGCGCATTGTGGTTTGTTTGATTCCCGTCTTGTCTGTTTGATTCCCGTCTTGTCTATTTATAGGGGACAAAGTTAAAATCCTGTTGCATTTTTCCTCCATCACATAGTGTTCTAGGAATCACATCCGCCTTGGGCGATTTCATTCTTGATAAGCAAAGTATACTGAACAAAAATATAAACGCAACATGTAAATTGTTAGTCCCATGTTTCATGAGCTGAAATAAAAGATCAGAGAAATTTTCCAGAAGCACAAAAGGCTTCTCTCAAATTGTGTGCACAAATTTGTTTACATCCCTGTTAGTGAGGATTTCCACTAACGCCAAGATAATCCATCCATCAAGAAGCTGATTAAACGGCATGATCATGACACAGGTGCACCTTGTGCTGGGGACAATAAAAGGCCACTCTAAAATGTGCAGTTTTATCACACAATGCCACAGATGCTGACTGCAACAATGTCCAACAGCACTGTTGGCAGAGAATTAAATGTTTATTGCTCTACCATAAGCTGCCTCCAACATCTTATTAGAACATTTGGCAGTATGTCCAACCGGCCTCACAACTGCAGACCACGTGTAACCACGCCAGCCCAGGACCTCCACATCCGGCTTCTTCACCTGCGGGATCATCTGAGACCAGCCACACATACAGCTGATGAAACGGAGTAGTATTTCAGTCTGTAATAAAGCTCTTTTGTGTGGATAAACTAATTCTGATGGGTCTATGCCCTCCCATGGCTGCGCCCCTGCCCAGTCATGTGAAATCCATAGATTAGGGCCTAATGGATAGTTCAACTGACTGATCTCTGGTGACACCTGAAAATAACTGTGCAGTGACGCTCCCCATCCAACCTGACAGAGCTTGAGAGGATCTGCAGAGAAGAATGGGAGAAACTCCCCAAATACAGGTGTGCCAAGCTTGTAGCGTCATACCCAAGAAGACTTGAGGCTGTAATCGCTGCCAAAGGTGCTTCAACAAAGTACTGCATAAAGGGTCTGAATACTTATGTAAATGTGATCTGTTTTTTATTTTCAAAACATCTGCAAGAATTTCTAAAAAACTGTTGCTTAGTCATTATGGGGTATTGTGTGTAGATTGAGGGAAAAAAACAATTTAATCTATTTTAGAATAAGGCTGTAACGTAACAAAATGTGGAAAGTCAAGGGGTCTGAATACACTGTACATTGTAAGTAATAAGAATGATTCAGTCTCACTTTTTGACCACTTCAAATCTATCGCTTTTGATTGTTATAAGCAGGGTGCATTGTAGTGGGAAACCTAGCCCTGCCAAATAATAAAAAAGATTCTGGAGTAAAAAGCCAATAAGAGTAGTACAGCATCTAGCTCAATACAAGGACTCCCAACAGCAGTCCCCAATGCCCCATGCAGAGAGGTTTACATTCTAGCCCATCACATGAAATCAGAAGCCCCGTTTATACCTGGTGCTAAAATGGGTCCTTTGTCCTGATCTTGTCTACATTCTGATTGTGCCCACATTTCCTGAAATGCGACTACATATGGTAATACAATTGCTGAAAGCTGCACGTTCCTGTCAGAATCCATTCGTCTAAATTAGGATAATGGTAAGATGAGTTTTATCCATCTTATAATTTCTGATATGGTTTGAATCAAGTGGTTTTGAATATGCTAAGGCTCTGGGGGACTAATGTTGGAAATGAAGACAATCAAACAAAAACGGTATAGATGATAGGTGAGGGACTTGTGAAGCCAAACACAAGCTGAAAATAAAGAGCTTTTTTTATCAGAAGAAATGTCACCATTTATGTTTTTAACACTGATAAATACATGGTTTCTGCAAATCAAAGCTAACAGAAGAATGCTTTTGCTTGTCACAGAGAATAAAATACCCACCAATGCTTTAAGACCAACAAAAGTCTCCACTTCTCAAGATAATCCTTCAAGGATAAAATAGTCTTCCCCGTTTTCACATCAGTACAGCAGGTCAGTAAGATGGACCTGTATTAAAGTGCAGACCGGGGTGGGGGAGGGGGGGGAGAATGACTAAACTGACACCAGGGTTGCATGACTGGTTCAATGATCCACGACCGCAAAAAAACAAAGTCCACGACCGCAAAGTCCCCCACCACTTCTCTTCCACACTTGCTTTCCTAGCGTTGAAGTTATTCTTCTAGTTTGTGGTAAAGGACTGGTTTGTAGTCAAGCATTGTGTGGCACTCGACGCAAAACGATAACCTAGTTCTCCCGAAACGACCCAAACTACATGAAAATTGGCTTATATATAGCACATTAGACTGTTGTTTATATGATATGTTCTATAGATCAGTGGCTCTGTGATTCATCAGTAAACATTCACCAGTCTTTAATTTCCCCATCTGACAAAATCGGATCTGAAATTGCACACATGCTGAGCACTAGACAAGGCAATCGGGTCTTTAAAACCTCTTGGCACTGAGAAAAATAAATACAAATATTGATAATTGTTTGTAGAGTACATTCTCTTTCTTTCCATAAGAGGAGGACTGGTAACTAATACAGTATGCTTGTTATGGAAAGAGCAGCTTGGAAAAACTATGTAAAGTTAGGAAGTAAAGTCTGGTATACTAAAGCAACACCTATCACTATAGGCAGTCATGGACCGCATGGGTGGCACATGAAGAGTAAAAGGAGGGCTGCTTGGCAGCATCTCAGGCTGGTGTCCAAGAAATAGGCCCAAATTCGGTAGGTCACGTTGCCATGGTGAAATGGTCTGAGGGGGAGGAGAAGGAAATAGGAGAGCGAGAGAAAAGAAAAAACACTGCAGTCACTCTAGCTTTGGGTCCCCAAAGAGGTGGATGTTGTTTGGGGTAAGAGTGGATGCTCAAGGGGGTGGCAGGTGGGGTTTGGAGCGTAGTTGGAACCGTCTCAGAATGGGAGGGACACGTTGATGGTCGTTGTACAAAAGCATGCCTATACACACACACATACACTGTCCCTCCCCCGTCCCCCATCTACACCACTCAAGCTTTGCATTACCCTCTTCCCAGAACCACAGTCTTGGCACTTATTTATTTTTTTGACATGATAAATCGCTCGTTCCACGGTCTCTTCCCACCTCGCCTTCACTGTCCTGCGCTCTCATTGGTCCTCAAAGCTCCAATCACACTCTGGATGTTTTCTTCTGGGACCTATGAGAGATAGGACGGAAGTTAAATCATTATTATTCCAAAGGTTCCAGTTTAAACTGACCTCTTTACCATACAAACAGAGAGAGAGAGATACAGAGAGGGTGTAGAGTTGTAAACCATCACTCACCAGGGCATGGTCGAACTTGAAGGTACTGATGTAATAAGCTGGAATGTCAGCAGTCGCCAGGGGTTCCGATATTTGAGCCACGATACCACACTCGTCTGACACAAGGCAATAAGAATACAGAACACATATCCATAAATATCAGATATTTCTTTCAGACTTGAGGTGTATCTGGGCATTTAATGTATTCCTCACATTGCCAAGTAATATTCAGATTGGCATCACAGTTGGAGGTTTTTCAGAATCTTAGCCAAATTACACTCGCATCAAACAGTGTTTCCTGGTGATGTGTACTCTGCACAGAGATCTGACTAACATGAGGGAGACCTGTGGAAACCAACCTGAGAGAACCACAACGGTCCTACTTACCAAATCCTAAAGGCTGTCCTCCAATGCGAACCATTTTCCAAAGCTCCCCTGAAGCACTAGTGAAGAGGACATTGTTGGGAAACCTAGAAGGGAAAAAATGAATGTACATACTCATTCAATCTATAGCAATAACATAAAAAATTATGATTTGGTCAAATTCAGATTGTAGGCCAGTGGTTGCCCTACATGCTATGGTGAAAAATACATCACTTCGGAAGTGCTAAAAGCTTGGTCCACTTATTGTCCCCCTTCATAGCTTGGAGACACCACTGACCTATATAAGGGATACCTTGTCAATGTAGAACAAGCCCATGATAAAGTACACTACATTACCAAATGTATGTGGACACCTGCTCGTCAAACATCTCATTCCAAAATCATGGGCATTAATATGGAGTTGGTCCCCCCCTTTGCTGCTATAACAGCCAGGCTTTCCACTAGATGTTGGAACATTGCTGTGGGGACTTGCTTCCATTTAACCACAAGAGTATTAGTGAGATCGGGCACTGATGTTGGCGATTAGGTCTGGCTCGCAGTCGGCATTCCAATTCATCCCTAAGGTGTTCGATGGGGTTGAGGTCAGGGCTCTGTGCTGGCCAGTCAAGTTCTTCCACACCGATCTCGACAAACCATTTCTGTATGGACCTCACTTTGTGCACGGGGCATTGTCATGCTGAAACAGGAAATGCCTTTCCCAAACTGTTGCCACAAAGTTGGAAGCACAGAATCGTCTAGAATGTCATTGTATGCTGTAGCGTTAAGATTTCCCGTCACTGGAACTTAGGCGCCTAGCCCGAACCATGAAAAACAGCCCCAGACCATTACTCCTCCTCCACCAAACGTTAAGGTTGGCACTATGCATTGGGGCAGGTAGCGTTCTCCTTGCATTCGCCAAACCCAGATTAGTCCGTCGGACTGCCAGATGGTTAAGCGTGATTCATCACTCCAGAGAACGCGTTTCCACTGCTCCAGAGTCCAATGGCGGTGAGCTTTACACCACTCCAGCCGACGCTTGGCATTGCGCATGGTGATCTTAGGCTTGTGTGCGGCTGCTCGGCCATGGAAACCCATTTCATGAAGCTCCCGACAAACAGTTGTTGTGCCGACGTTGCTTCCAGAGGCAGTTTGGAACTCTGTAGTGAGGACAGACGATTTTTACACGCGTCAGCACTCCGCGGTCCCGTTCTGTGAGCTTGTGTGTCCTAACACTTCGCGGCTGAGCCGTTGTTGCTCCTAGACATTTCCACTTCACAATAACAGGACTTACAGTTGATCGGAGTTGATCGGAACAGCTCTAGCTGGGCAGATATTTGACAAACTGACTTGTTGGAAAGGTGGCATCCAATGACAGTGCTACGTTGAAAGTCACTGAGCTCTGTAATAAGGCCATTCTACTGCCAATGTTTGTCTATGGAGATTGCATGGCTGTGTGCTCGATTTTATACACCTGTCAGCAACGGGTGTGGCTGAAATAGCGGAATCCACTAATTTGAAGGGGTGTCCACATATTTTTGTATATATAGTGTATCTACTAATGTAGTGGTACTGTAATCCTTTAGTTTAATCCACATGTGATTAGTAATGCAGCTGTTCGGGTTACCTCTACATAACCGTCTTTATTTGTAAACCCTCTATGATCATCTATGTTTGTTTCCTAACAACCCAGCAGCAAACCCAGCAAACAAGTTGTCCACAAATGACTTCAAACCGCAAATTGTTTTGCCTTTGACGGTAATAGACACCATAACCATGTGAAAGCATGGAGAGCACCCACCGCCTTGTCGTCTGCTCGTCCATGACAAGAGAGATGTAGCCCTCAATCAGAGAGAAAGAGAAGAAGCGGATGTGTCCAGTGTCCTCGGTAGACGCCCCGGGCTCCTTTATCCTGGAATAGAAAGTACAGAGATTCAAGTATGTCCAATCTAACTATCTTGCAACTACATTTGGTCCTGTCCAAAAACCCATTCCAACCTAGTCATCATCATCATGTCGAGTGGTCTGCTAGTCAAACTTTTCACCACCTTTAAAGTCTAATCCTAAAAGTAGGGACTAGGGTTGTACGGCCGGAACCCGGTTACCAAGATTTACCACCCAAAATCACTCCCTTTTCCCGGGATAAATAACTGAGAAACTGGTCAATTATAATACATTATTTATGTTAACAGCATGGCGTGAAATTTTACTTCTGGCTTCTCTACGGCTGCTGCATGATAAATCATCAACGCTCAGGGTGACAGCCCATCTCAATATGGAGCGCAGTTCACAATGCATGTGAGATATATATATATATATATATATAGAGAGAGATAGAGAGAGATAGAGAGAGAGAGAGAGAGATGTCCTAGACTACCTCTTTCAGGTAATACATTCAATGCAGTATTAGCCTTATATTTAGCTAATTAATGATGGGTTATGCATAATAAGCTTCTAACTTATAGCCTCTGTCTCTTGCGCAATATGAACGCAGCACCTGTGCTCCACTGGCCTCTCTTTCAAAAAACGCTCCTTAGCTCTTGGAGTCCCGTGCAAGAAAGCTAGACTAGAATAGCTTGCTGGACGTTATTTTCAGCGTTTCTTATACCAATAGAGTATTCGAAGAGGAACGCAAGCTACTGTTTGCTGAATGTTAAATACAGCAGCCAATAGAACTCACGGGTAGTTTGAAAGAAGAGCGAACGTGCGATGGCGGTAGGCTATAGCAGTTATTTATTCAGACCCATAACCATTAAATCTCCGTGAGAAGAAGTATAAGCCTTCTGTAACTTTGTAGGCCGCATGTGCTGCACCAGAATCGCATGTTCTATCCCTGCTTTATCATGGTTTGAACAATGTGCGTAATTCCAGTCCATATAATACAGTACAGTACAGTATAGTTCACACTCAAAAAGATTTGCCTAATGGAGCTAGTTTCATTTATTTACCCAAGAGAGCATATAGATCACTACATCTATGGGCTTTTATGTTTTTCTATCGTGCGCAATTTGCAGTAGCTTATATCATATACAGTATGTATTGGATAATGGCACAATTATTTGGGCTTGCTTGGGCTCATTAAAATGACTAATGTAGAGCTCATAAAATGTATTTAATGTATAGATCATCATGATCACGTAGCGTCAGGCTTGAATTTTCAATCAAAGCTCTAATCAAATCCAGACTTAGGCCTATTTAAATGCTTTATAATGCTTTTGAATGACACTTCCGGTTTTGGCGGGAAATACCGGGTTTCCAGGGAGACAAGTGATTTATTCTCGGGATGGAACATTTGTAAAATACTGGGAAAATATTCAACCCTAGTAGGGACGTCGTACGTTTAGGCTGCTGCACAGACACTATGGAAGTTCCAGTCTAGAGCGCCCAGTTAAATTGTGTTTAGGAGCATTTTTAAACTCTCTCCATGATTAAAGTAATAAGAAATAGATGTAATTATTGTAAAAACCTGTGAGTGTGCTTCATTACCATCATCCTAAATCTAAACATTAAATTATTTTGACAGAGTTTTATATTAAGCCAATTTCCCTATAGTGGACAGAATGTGTTACTACATAACACAGGCTAACGTTTTCACCACACTTATTACAGGAAATACATCCTTTTTACCAGAGATCGGTGATGATACTATAAAAGTTTATAGTCATCACAATTTCACAAAATAGATTGCTTAAAAACAGATAAATATCTTTGGTTTAGTACTAGTGTTTTTGTCAGATGCGCCTGTCGGTGGCAGCAGTCATTTTCCAGAGGACGGTGGTGAGAAATAATTTGTGTTCCTCCTACAAACGTCTCTGGCCACAATACCACACGCGGATATGAGGGTCAAACTATCACTCATATGAAAGCCAAGCCTGTCACTATTTAGAAATCAATGTGGGAATTTGATTCGTTGAAATTATCCAGTCCAAAAAGTGTTGTTTCCTTTTTCGTATTGGCCATCTACCGTAAACATTTCCCCACAGAGATGAGTTGATAAATGTCTTTCATCTATCGACTGGTATATGTAGTATACCCAAGTTCTTTGAGGTTTGTCTGTTAGAAGAGTGCAAACGGTACATGTCGCCATGGTTATTGTCCCAGTTATATTGATTTCAATACAATATCTATGTGAGTGATTAATTTGCGCACACTATTGATTACAGTACAAAAAGCTAATCAATTTCAGTCAAGAGTGACCGCTTGGAAAATATTGGTGCGTGAGCAGTTAAGGTACTAATTTAGCAAAACACAAGTGAGACATGTATAGGGAGTAATGTGGCAGGTAGCTTAGTGGTTAAGAGGGTTGTGCCAGTAACCGAAAGGTCACTGGTTCTAATCCCCAAGCCGACTAGGTGAAAAATCTGTCGTTGTGCCCTTGAGCAAGGCACTTAACCCTAATTGCTCCTGTAAGTCGCTCTGGATAAGAGCGTCTGCTAAATGACTAAAATGTAAATGTAAATGTAATGTTTATGTCATGGTCTTCAACATATCACAACTTATTTCAGAATATTGATTATGAACTTTTACGTTTAAAACCGGTGTTTTGACACTTGGCTATTTTTATTAAAAATCCATGACAACAGGAAGCAGCAACAATATCATTTTCAACTTATGTTTTAGGAATATAAATGGAACTTTTAACCTTTTTCAACAGGATTCTACTTAAAATCAGGTAAAAACTACTGAATAATCCCAAAAACATGCTATGGTTTATGGATTTATTTTAGTGAAATCGTGAAAATTAGTTTCTTGCCTACTAACAGCAGCATAACCATCCTACGACAGCCCCTGCTCAAGTCTAACCCTCATCCTAGGTTTTAGACATCCTATGTTAAACAAATGATCTGAACTCGAGCAGCTAAGTGCTCCTGTGGCTGTGTGTATGATAGTCTCTTAAAAAGAGACGGCAGATGGCCTCTGGTGACAGCCATATGTGAAACAGGAGGAGTACTGAGGAGAGGGTCCTTACCCGCCTGAGTAGAACATGACGTCCATGAGCAGGGTGGCCACAGAGGGCAGTGTGTCCGGGTCCAGGCTGGTCACACAGAACATGTTACTGGGGCTGGACAGAGGGTGGATAATGGGACGGGGCACTGAGAGTGAGAGAGAGAAAACATGCTTTTATTAATATGATACTGGGGGTTGTGAACATATGCATTCAACCATTTTATGTCTCCCTCAGTTTTGAAAGAGGAGGACATTTCCAATGCTTTTACAAAAATGGCTGATTCATACTACCCATCAAATATGTAACCAAGGAGTTACAAATCTAGACAACAAAATCACTCAACCAGCAAGAGGTTGACTTGATGGATAAGCAACAGATGTTCTGCCTGCCATATCAGGGCCTCTGTTCTGAGGCAGAACCTTGAAAGCACGTGCTGGATTACTTACTTTTAACAAACATGTCTGCCAGCCTTGAAACATGTCAAGAGGAGGATGCATCATAACAGCCAAGTCATATCAGGGAGTCTCAGCATTATTCTTATTCAGGGGATGAAATACAAATGGAAATGTATCAGAGAAATCCCAATGCATAACCTGAAACTGAGTGTGCATTACTGTATCAGAGTCTAATGGTGCTTTTCCATGGCAACTAACCCCTACACCAGTGGGTCGGCAGTGTTTTATGTTGATGTAAGCTCTAGTGTTATTGTGTTTCCATCAGGAGTGCGACACTACCCAGTAAACTGGGAACATTAGCTAAGATTCCCATTAAATTTTAGTTAGGGTTTCATCTAACATTGGGATAACATCCCAAAAACATTCAAACAATGTTTTGCTAACTTTTATTTTTCCTTCAGAAAAAAAGACAAATCCTTGGAATGTTCTAACGTTCACGAAAGTGCACAACATCGAACAACCACCACAGAACATTCCCCAAACTTTCACATTATGTTTCCAGGTAATGTACACTGAAGAAAAATAGGAAAAGGCAACATGTAAAATGTTGGTCCAATGTTTCATGAGCTGAAATAAAATGATGCCAGTATTTCTCTAAAATGTTGTGCACAAATTTGTTTACATCCCTGTTAATGAGTATTTCTCCTTTGCCAAGATAATCCATCCACCTGACAGATGTGGCATATCAAGAAGCTGATTAAACAGCATGATCATGACACAGGTGCACCTTGTGCTGGGGACAATAAAAAAGGCCACTAAAATGTGCAGTTGTGTCACACAACAACGCCACAGATGTCTCAAGTTTTGAGGGAGCATGCAATTGGCATACTGACCGCAGGAATGTCCACCAGAGCTATTTTCCAGTGAATTGAATGTTAATTTCTCTACCATAAGCCGCCTCCAACATTGTTTTAGAGAATTTGGCAGTATGTCCAACCGGCCTCACAACACCACGTGTAACCACGCAAGCCCAGGACCTCCAAAACGGCTTCCTAGTTTTTTGCATATCCTAACTCTCACTGAGACACCCTCGACAGTGCCGTGCACAGACCTTTCAGGGGGCAAGTGCTGAAAAGGAAAAAAGGGCACTCACCCCCTTGTGGAAGAAAACTACTTTAAAAACATACCAACTGCCTCTGTAGCAAAAACATATTACTTTTTTTGCATAGGCCTATTTATTTCTGTAACACTCACTCATTAAGGACTCTTAGAAGATAAGTCCTAATTAGGACTAAAAGAGATCCTAATAAAATAAAAACACAAATTGTAAGCAAGCTAGTTACAGTGCCTCCTAAAGACATGATTGACATCGGGAAAATAAGGTGGGCTATCAGCTGATCATTGATGCTGATGATTTATGTACATCTCCTTGTTATAGCTAGCTAAATGTTTTGTACATTGTGATTTATTTTCAATGCTCTTAAATGACTAAATAATATTGCCTAATTTTCATCATCTAACTCATGATAAGGCTGGCTGGCTAGTGGCTTGTGTGGATATTTTAATATATGGTGGTTAACTAATCTAGACTACTACCTGTGTTCAGTGCTTAATTTGTTAGATCGTGAGCGCAAGAAGGGCGTGACCTAGGGAGCTCTGAGGCACCGTAACGCATGAGATCCTTTTTTTAAACCTTTATAATAAAGCATTGCATGCATATCATCGCATTTGTGTAGTGGCATAGAAGCGCTTACAGAAGTTGCACACATGGGCCCAGTTTTAGTAGCCTAGAGTCCGGGAAAATGTTTGCCTTTTATAAACTAATTTCACGCAATTCTACATCATTTTACATGACTGGAAACTTTGGCAGAATCTTTTTTTTATACCGCACAAATTATTGAAATGACAGGGTACTTTGACACTGACAAACAGAATCTGAGATCAATAAAAACAACCTCATCTTGAATCCATCAATAGCCTAGGCCTAGGTGTGTGGAGACTACAAATAGGCTACAATATGAGGACGACATTTTTATCTTAAAAATGCTTTCCAGTTTCACCGACTCAACCAATGATGCGCAGTTCACTCGCCGGCGAAGGCCCATGCGCCAGTGCCAAAAGCCTACCTCTCTCGTTTTGATTTGTAAAACAATGTTCGCTCAATAGGCCTATTCGGAAGTTGATAAAGACCTGTTGTAGGTTACCAAAATATTTAGTTTGTGTTTTCCCGCGATTCTATTTGAAATATTGCGAAAGGCCTGTTTTGTCTGCATGCTGTTCACTGAGAGATTTGCCGCACGTTCCCGACTGTAGGCTATTTTTTAAAAGACGCTATTGATCCTCTGTGGCTAAATTATAGGCCTAGTCATGGAGTAGTAAGCTATTCTGAATTATTTAATTTATTTCTGAACTGACAGTGGTTATTCTTTAACTTTGTCAAATTTATTTCAATTTATCAGGGGTGCTGCAGCACCTCCAGCACCCTTCCCGCGGCTATGATCGATTCTATAAGTAAATAAGTGATGAAGCGCTGCTGCGCAGCCAACCAGACTGAATATTGACGATGATGTAAATCACTTGTTCATCAAATGTCATGCTGCTGTGGCAGTACTGTTGATATTTAAACTAGGTAGCTTGCTACACACAAACACACTCGACCGGTGACCACGTTTCCGTGAGCAATCGCTGTACAGGGCAGACTGGGAAAAAGGCACAACTGGGCGAATGTAAGCTCCGTACAGGGCAGGCCAACTGGGGAGGGGTGGGGTGGGGTGGCAAACTTGACAACTTCGCGACGACTTGGGGGCAGTGGGTTAAGAACGGCAAAAACTGTATACAAAAAAAATTTACACCACCACCCATAAGGGCACTTGGCGAGTGGGAGGGCGAAGGGCCAGGTGCTCGGGCACAGGTAGACACCCCCATCTGTGCACGTGCCTGACCCTGGGAGAGTGTTGATTGAGATTTTATTAAAAAGTCTGTGGCTGCAAATTCTACACAAACATTTATTGGGCGTAGCTGCTGCTCAAACTCTACCTCCCTTCACGTATCTCTCATTACTCACCCACTTCTGAACAATGATGTACAGTACATAAACCCTGGACTACTGATGCTATGTATTGGCCAATGAGAGGCATTGAAGCCACCGGTTGGCCATATTGGCACTCCTCAGAATAAGCAGTTCTCCAAAAGAATGAATGGAATTCTACAGTATTTCAATTAAATGTTTCAAGGACAAAATTACATGTATTTAAGTATTTTGTTGTTGTAGTGGGGACAGTAACATTTTATATATTTTTGAAATGTATGCATTAAGGTGTCTAATAGAATAAGTGGCAAAAACAAAATGTAGACATTAAATGCATCTCTCTCTCTCTCTCTGAGAGAGGAAAAAAGTATTTGATCCCCTGCTGATTTTGTACGTTTGCCCACTGACAAAGAAATGATCAGTCTATAATTTTAATGCTAGGTTTATTTGAACAGTGAGGAATGAGCCCAGAACTACACAGGAGGATCTTGTCAATGATCTCAAGGCAGCTGGGACCATAGTAACCAAGAAAACAATTGGTAACACACTACGCCGTGAAGGACTGAAATCCTGCAGCGCCCGCAAGGTCCCCCTGCTCAAGAAAGCACATATACAGGGCCGTCTGAAGTTTGCCAATGAACATCTGAATGATTCAGAGGAGAACTGGGTGAAAGTGTTGTGGTCAAATGAGACCAAAATCGAGCTCTTTGGCATCAACTCGCCGTGTTTGGAGGAGGAGGAATGCTGCCTATGACCCCAAGAACACCATCCCCACCGTCAAACATGGAGGTGGAAACATTATGCTTTGGGGGTGTTTTTCTGCTAAGGGGACAGGACAACTTCACTGCATCAAAAGGGACGATGGACGGGGCCTTGTACCGTCAAATCTTGGGTGAGAACCTCCTTCCCTCAGCCAGGGCATTGAAAATGGGTCATGGATGGGTATTCCAGCATGACAATGACCCAAAACACATGGCCAAGGCAACAAAGGAGTAGCTCAAGAAGAAGCACATTAAGGTCCTGGAGTGGCCTAGCCAGTCTCCAGACCTTAATCTCATAGAAATCTGTGGAGGGAGCTGAAGGTTCGAGTGGCCAAACGTCAGCCTCGAAACGTAAATGACTTGGAGAAGATCTGCAAAGAGGAGTGGGACAAAATCCCTCCTGAGATGTGTGCAAACCTGGTGGCCAACTACAAGAAACGTCTGACATTTGTGATAGCCAACAAGGGTTTTGCCACCAAGTACTAAGTCATGTTTTGCAGAGGGGTCAAATACTTATTTCCCTCATTAAAGTGCAAATCAATTTATAACATTTTTGACATGCGTTCTTCTGGATTTTGTTGTTGTTATTCTGTCTCTCACTGTTCAAATAAACCTACCATTAAAATTATAGACTGATCATGTCTTTGTCAGTGGGCAAACGTACAAAATCAGCAGGGGATCAAATACTTTTTTCCCCTCACTGTGTGTATATATATATATATATATACTGCTCAAAAAAAGAAAGGGAACACTAAAATAACACATCCTAGATCTGAATGAATGAAATAATCTTATTAAATACTTTTTTCTTTACATAGTTGAATGTGCTGACAACAATATCACACAAAAATTATCAATGGAAATCAAATGTATCAACCCATGGAGGTCTGGATTTGGAGTCACCCTCAAAATTAAAGTGGAAAACCACACTACATGCTGATCCAACTTTGATGTAATGTCCTTAAAACAAGTCAAAATGAGGCTCAGTAGTGTGTGTGGCCTCCACGTGCCTGTATGACCATCCTACAACGCCCTGGCATGCTCCTGATGAGGTGGCGGGTGGTCTCCTGAGGGATCTCCTCCCAGACCTGGACTAAAGCATCCGCCAACTCCTGGACAGTCTGTGGTGCAACGTAGCGTTGGTGGATGGAGCGAGACATGATGTCCCAGATGTGCTCAATTGGATTCAGGTCTGGGGAACGGGCGGGCCAGTCCATAGCATCAATGCCTTCCTCTTGCAGGAACTGCTGACACACTCCAGCCACATGAGGTCTAGCATTGTCTTGCATTAGGAGGAACCCAGGGCCAACCGCACCAGCATATGGTCTCACAAGGGGTCTGAGGATCTCATCTCGGTACCTAATGGTAGTCAGGCTACCTCTGGCGAGCACATGGAGGGCTGTGCGGCCCCCCAAAGAAATGCCACCCCACACCATGACTGACCCACCGCCAAACCGGTCATGCTGGAGGATGTTGCAGGCAGCAGAACGTTCTCCACGGCGTCTCCAGACTCTGTCACGTCTGTCACGTGCTCAGTGTGAACCTGCTTTCATCTGTGAAGAGCACAGGGCGCCAGTGGCAAATTTGCCAATCTTGGCGTTCTCTGGCAAATGCCAAACGTCATGCACGGTGTTGGGCTGTAAGCACAACCCCCACCTGTGGACGTCGGGCCCTCATACCACCCTCATGGAGTCTGTTTCTGACCGTTTGAGCAGACACATGCACATTTGTGGCCTGCTGGAGGTCATTTTGCAGGGCTCTGGCAGTGCTCCTCCTGCTCCTCCTTGCACAAAAGGCGGAGGTAGCAGTCCTGCTGCTGGGTTGTTGCCCTCCTACGGCCTCCTCCACGTCTCCTGATGTACTGGCCTGTCTCCTGGTAGTGCCTCCATGCTCTGGACACTACGCTGACAGACACAGCAAACCTTCTTGCCACAGCTCGCATTGATGTGCCATCCTGGATGAGCTGCACTACCTGAGCCACTTGTGTGGGTTGTAGACTCCGTCTCATGCTACCACTAGAGTGAAAGCACCGCCAGCATTCAAAAGTGACCAAAACATCAGCCAGGAAGCATAGGAACTGAGAAGTGGTCTGTGGTCACCACCTGCAAAACCAGTCCTTTATTGGGGGTGTCTTGCTAATTGCCTATAATTTCCACCTGTTGTCTATTCCATTTGCACAACAGCATGTGGAATCTATTGTCAATCAGTGTTGCTTCCTAAGTGGACAGTTTGATTTCACAGAAGTGTGATTGACTTGGAGTTACATTGTGTTGTTTAAGTGTTCCCTTAATTTTTTTGAGCAGTGTATATACACACACATACATACACACACATACATATATACACATAAAACTATGAAATAACACATATGGAATCATGTAGTAACCAAAAAAAGTGTTAAACAAATCAAAATCTATTTTATATTTGAGATTCTTCAAATAGCCACCCTTTGCCTTGATGACAGCTTTGCACACTCTTGGTATTCTCTCAACCAGCTTCACCTGGAACGCAGTGGCGTCAAAACAGCGCTCTCTGCCAGTCATCTAGTGTATAAATCATTGCTTCTGAACCATGATGATGTAGCCGGTCTCTGCCTCATATTTCTGGACAGCTGAAATAAAAACCCAGTGGCGATTTGAACAAACATTCAAGGCCATTATTAAGGCTACAACCTTCTCGGTCTGTTGTAAGCCAATGTTTTCAATGATGATGAAAAAAAAGAACATTAGACTGCGTGTCTGTGTCTTGCTTGTGTTTCATATGCTGCCTACAGTGCATTTTGTTACGTTACAGCCTTATTCTAAAATTGATGAAATAAACATGTTCATCAATCTACACACAATACCCCATTATGACAAAGCAAAAACTGTTTTTTATTAAAAATAAACAGAAATACCTTATTTACATAAGTATTCAGACACTTTGCTATGAGACTCGAAATTGAGCTCAGGTGCATCCCGTTTCCATTGATCATCCTTGAGATGTTTCTACAACTTGATTGGAGTCCACCTGTGGTAAATTAAATTGATTGGACATGATTTTGGAAGGGACACACCTGTCTATATAAAAGGTCCCACAGTTGACAGTGCATGTCAGAGCAAATACCAAGCCATGAGGTCGAAGGGATTGTCCGTAGAGCTCCGAGACAGGATTGTGTCGAGGCACAGATCTGGGGAAGGGTACCAAAAAATTTCTGCAGCATTGAAGGTCCCCAAGAACACAGTGGCCTCCATCATTCTTAAATGGAAGAACCACTAAGACTCTTCCTAGAGCTGGCACCCGGCCAAACTGAGCAATCTGGGGAGAAGGGCCTTGGTCAGGGAGGTGACAGAGCTCCAGAGTTCCTCTGTGGAGATGGGAGAATCTTCCAGAAGGACAACCATCTCTGCAGCACTCCACCAATCAGGCCTTTATGGTAGAGATGCCAGACAAAAGCCAGTCCTCAGTAAACAGCACATGGCAGCCTGCTTGGAGTTTGCCAAAAGGCACCTAAAGACTCTCAGACCATGAGAAACAAGATTATCTGGTCTGATGAAACCAAGATTTAACTCTTTGGCCTGAATGCCAAGCATCACATCTGGAGGAAACCTGGCACCATCCCTACGGTGAAGCATGGTGGTGGTAGCATCATACTGTGGGGATGTTTTTCAGCGGCAGGGACTGGGAGACTAGTCAGGATCAGGGGAAAGAGGAACGGAGCAAAGTACAGAGAGATCCTTGATGAAAACCTGCTCCAGGACCTCAGACTGGGGTGAAGGTTCATCTTCCAACAGGACAACGACCCTAAGCACACAGCCAAGATAACGCATGAGTGGCTTCGGGACAAGTCTCTGAATGTCCTTGAGTGGCCTAGCCAGAGGTCGGACTTGAACCCGATCTAATATCTCTGGAGAGACCTGAAAATAGCTGTGCAGCGACGCTCCCAATCAAACCTGACAGAGCTTGAGAGGATCTGCAGAGAATAATGGGAGAAACTCCCCAAATACAGGTGTGCCAAGCTTGTAGCGTCACAAACAAGAAGACTCAAGGCTTTAATCGCTGCTAAAGGTGTTTCAATAAAGTACTGAGTAAAGGGTCTGAATACTTGTGTAAATGTGATATTTCCATAAAAAAATATATATACATTTGCAAACATTTCTAAAAACCTGTTTCGGATGTCATTATGGGGTATTGTGTGTAGTTTGATAAGGGGAAAAAAACAATTTAATAAATTTTAGAATAAGGCTTTAACGTAAAACAAATTTTGGAAAAAGTCAAGGGGTCTGAATACTTTCCCGAATGCACTGTAGATAACTGCATGTAACTCCCCACTTGAGTTTTGCATTGCGGCAAAAAACTATCAGCGAGTTTGTACGAACATGTTGATCATGTATTTTGTGTACAACATGTAAATAGCTGCATGTAGCCTAACTCCCCTCCTGAAAAAATAACATGAAATCGCGCTTATGCTTAATACAGCCTATGGAGGCATGGAATGCAATAGTTCAAACATGTTGTTTATGCCAATTGCACACTCCCTCAAAACATGAGACATCTGTGGCATTGTGTTTTGTGACAAAACTGCACATTTTAGAGTGGCCTTTTATTGTCCCCAGCACAAGGTGCACCTGTGTAATGATAATGCTGTTTAATCAGCTTCTTGATATGCCACACCTGTCAGGTGGATGGATTATCTTGGCAAAGGAGAAATGCTCGCTAACAGGGATGTAAACAGATTTGTGCACAAAATTAGAGAAATTAGCTTTTTGTGCGTATGGAAGATTTCTGGAATATTTTATGTCAGCTCATGAAACACTTTACATGTTGCGTTTATATTTTTGTTCAGAATAATACATTTTTCACATGCAAATAGCATTTTTCGGTTGGTCTAGTGCTCAGAGCATGCCATTCCATAGAGCAGTATTTATTTTTCAACTCAAAGCAATGAGTCCAATCAGTCCTCCATGACAACAAGATAAACAGAGTAGGCTAATAAGTCATTCGTTTTTGGGTTATGGTCAGGTAAAACAATTTGGCTAATCTATATTTCCGAGTCCTATTCTTGAAGATCAAGTGATATTCAATTAATTGGCTTGACTGGAAATCTGACAGACTTGGTTTTTAATGTAAATATATAGCCTCATATTATTATTATCTGTAGTAGAAAGTAAAATGCAACACCCATTTATGGCCAGCTATGTAAACTCTAACATTGATTTATCCTGCAATAGATTCATTCATTCAATTGGTAATATACATTATTTGTTTTCTTCTAATGCAGGACTGCCCAACCCTATTCCTGGAGAGCTACCATCCTATAGGTTTTTGCTCCAACCCTAATCTAGCACACCTGATTCTAATAATTAGGAGGCTGATAAAATGAACCAGGTTAGTAACACCTGGGGTTGGAGTGAAACCCTACAGGAGTGTAGCTCTCCAGGAACAGGGTTGGGCAGTCCTGTAATGCCTCTTAAGGGGAAAGTAATCTAAAAGTAACTGAAAGTAATTCAATTATGTTACTGAGTTTGGGTAATCCAAAAGTTACGCTAGTGATTACAATTTTGGACAGGTAACTAGTACATGTAACAGATTACATTTAGAAAGTAACCTACCCAACTGGACAGTTTTTGCTACAACCTAAAGAATGTTCTGGGAACTTTCACAGTCACGGGTGCCGGCCCGCGTAGATGGAAACAGAAAGTTTGAGACTTTTGGGTAAACACTGGGGTAAATCCTCAGACTACTGAGCCGAGCTGTACTGTGCTGGCCTGGTTACTATGTCCCATAGCTGCTGGAACCGTACTGGAAAGGACAATGTCAAAAGTCAATATCCGAGCAAGCACAGTACAGTTTGTGTCCACACAATAGTGTGAAAAAGGGATAAAATGTCAGTCTTGTATATTGAATAATAGTGAATAAAAGTATTGTGTGCCTACCGAGTTTAGGCTTGACAAAGCCATTGGTGATTCCCAGGCTGTTGGCGGCCACGGTCTCTCCGTTGACCACCCTCATCAGGGTGAACTCAGAAGACAGGGTGTGCATGACCATGGGCAGGTCCCGCTCTCGAACCTGACAACCACAACACCATCAACAACTAGGGGTCAACCAAAACGCAACAGACTTGTTACAACCGGGAAAACCTAAAAGTTAGAGTTTTATATAAACGTGAAATAGCATTTGAACGGTTGACGGTTGATTCAATTACATCAGAAAGTAAGTCACATTTGCACTTCAAACACTGCAAGTTTAATCTGCACTTATCAGGGAAAAGAAACAATGGTGTCCCAATAGCAAACAATTCAGTGACATTTCAAAAGAACTCAGAGCTTCTGCATATTGCTTATCTGAACACTTCAAGTGTAAGTAAAAGAAAGGAGCCCGTGGCTACAGCAAATGTTAATAAAGCATTTTAGGCAGGTACTGTATGTCTGATTAGTAAAAAGTTTGGCCCAACAACCTCCCAAATGAATGCAATGCTTTAAAAGGGTGGAGACTGTCTTCTGCTTCCAAATCTAATTTCAAAGTGTAATTAAAATGCCCCAAATAGCCGAGGGCCGAGTTTGGGAAACCCTGCTCTAAATGACTGCATTCTGCATTTGGGTCGGGCCCCACCGTTTATGTAACGCAAATCATCGTAAATCATCATTTTAAAAAAGAGGCTTCGGCCTGGCTGGTCTTCCTCTGACCCTCAAATACCGATAAAGAGAGCATGCAAGATAGAACCATAGAGAAAGATAGTGAGTAAGACATCAAGACAAGTAGACAGAGAGACTGAGGCAGAGTGAGCGAGCGAGAGAAACGGATGAGAGAGACGCAGGTTGTTTCCTCCATTTCTTTAGAGCCAGTGATTAGGCCGTGGCGTGGAGGGAAAACAGTGGCCATGAATGTTACCGGGAATTCCAGCAAGAGACTGAGCCGAGACTGATCCTCTTTAAATAACTACAGCCAGATTATCAACAATTTATTTATTATTTCCTTACAAAGGCCACAGTTATTCAGCAGACCTTGTTTTCTTCTTCCCCCTCTTAGTAGCAGGTAATAAAAAGACTCCCTGTGGCCAAAAAGGCCTGGCATGAGAAAGGACTGGTGTAATTAAGCAGCTGGTCAAAGCAAAAGTGCCGCCCAGGGAGGTACTGTAGATCTGCTGCTATTGTCTTTTCATATCGAGTGGGGGAATACTAGACTAAAATGGCATGTTTCATAAGCTATTTTCCATTACCTATGTATAACAGTAGGCTACCTTCATTCCTTTCCACTGGACCACTGGTAACATAACAGGTTACCATGTTCAGTAATACTTGCAAGAATAAGCAGCTAAACTGACAAATACAGTGAGCTGTTGTTTTGTCTCTGTACTCCAGCATTTTGGATTTTAAATGATACAATGACTATGAGGTTGAAGTGCAGATTGTCAGCATTAATTTGAGGGTATTTCCATTTTAGTGGGCCAAATTCACTGTATTAAAATAGTCAAAAGTTTAGTATTTGGTCCCATATTCCTAGCACACAATGATTACATCAAGCTTGTGACTACAAATTTGTTGGATGCATTTGCTGTTTGTGTTTCAGATTATTTTGTGCCCGATAGAAATGAATTGTATAATATAATATGCCATTTAGCAGACGCTTTTATCCAAAGCGACTTACAGTCGTGCGTGCATACATTTTTGTGTATGGGTGGTCCCGGGGATCGAACCCACTACCTTGGCGTTACAAGCGCCGTGCTCTACCAGCTGAGCTACAGAGGACCACCAAAAATTGTAAATATTGTATTGAGTCACTTATTGTAAATAAATAGAATATAAAAATACAATATGTTTCTAAACACCTCTAGTCTTGAATGAATCGTGAATAATGATGAGTGAGAAAGTTAGACGCACAAATATCCTAACTCCAAGACATGCTAACCTATCACCATTACAATAACAGGGGAGGTTAGCATTTTTTGGTGGGGTATAATATTTGTGCGTCTAACTTTCTCACGTTGTATTAAGGATTATCCCTAATCATGGTAGCATCCACATTAATATAGAAGTGTTTAGAAAACTAATTATATTCTTATTTACAATAAAAGTGACTCCAAAATGACACAATACATTATTTACTATTCATTTCTATTGGGCACACAATAATCTGAAACAACCAAAACAAACAGGAAATGCATCCAACAAGATTGTAGAGTCACAAGCTTGATGTAATCATTGCATACTAGGAATATGGGACCAAATACTAAACTTGACTACTTTAATACATAAGTGAATTTGTCCCAATACTTTTGTTCCCCTAAAATGGGGGGGGGGGGGCTATGTAGAAAAAGTGCTGTAGAAAAAGTGCTGTAATTTCTAAACGGTTCACCCGATATGGATGAAAATACCCTCAAATTAAAGCTGACAGTCTGCACTTCTCAGTCATTGTATAATTTAAAATCCAAAGTGCTGGAGTACAGAGCCAAAACAACAAAAAATGAGTCACTGTCCCAATACTTTTGGAGCTCACTGTACATCCTCAAACTGAATGTGACTGAGGATCAATAACACGTGACGGGAGAATGACGTGCCAAGATGCTCATGACAATTGGCAATAACCATGTTTTTGCAATTTTCTGGCTGTTATCTTGCATGTGTTCCTTGCAGAGTTGAGGAAGGCATACAACAGCACTTCTAAAGCCTCATTTGTACAGTAGGTACGCAATTGAAGAACGCAAAACGGCAATCCTGTTTACTTACGTCAAGTTTGTAACTGCGGGGCTGCCCACATCTGCATAGTTTTGCTACGCAACTACGCAGGATCACCATTTTGTGCAGCTATTTGTAAGTTTTGCGTTGTCGACTATGAAGGGCAGTGATGGGCAACAGACGGCCCGCGGATGAATTTCCAAAACCGGGGCCCCGACCCAAAATTATATAACCGGGTCTCAACTTACTGATGAGAGTTAGAATAGTAGAATACACAAGGTGACATTTTGAAATGTGGTTGTGCATCAGCGGTTTCTCTCATTATGTCAGTCACTGACAGTCACTCAATTAGTCATGTCAGCTAACATTTTTTTTTATTGGTAAGTTAGTCTAGCCAGATATCATGGCCGAATACTGACTGGGCACGCAGGGCACATGCACAGGGGCCCTGACCTCCAGGGAGCCCCCATTGATTTTGTTAGTCACTCTCACTCAGGTGTCATATTAACATGGCATAAGTCATGTCCAAATGTGTAGAATTGCAGGAAATTAGCTGTAAAACTGAAAATAAATCCTCTCTGCCCAATGGCAAAATGAGTATAATAGCATGATTTTTTTTTCTAAAATTGCAACATTTTCTCTCCTCCCCATAGCAAAATGTGTAGAATTGCAGGAAATGTACTTTCAAACTAAAAATGTTCTCTCCACCACCAAATGTTTTGCCAGCGAGGTGGCGGGGCCCCCCAACCAAATCTTGCTTAGGGCCCCCAAAAAGCTAGGGCCGGCCCTGGCTATTGGTATAATGCATTTAGTTAAAAGGGTTAAGTAGCTTAACTGCACAAATGGATTGATTGCGCAAATCAGTTGACTGCATGTGTTGGTATGGATATGGGTACGCAGACCCACTGCCGCCCCTTATATTCTGTGGTCCCCATCAAAGTTGCCCCTGCCGTAGGGTATAAATTAGACTTAAGAGGGGTCTGTAGTGGAACTGCACTCACCAGGATGAAGTCCGTCTGATAGGTGGACAGCATAAACACAGAGATGTTGTGGTCTGCCAGGGGAGCGATGACAGACTTGGCTATTTTGGTGACTCCGATTGGCTGAGAGTTGGTGGTGCTCCCGCCCCCCAACACCACGTTGAGAGCCAACCACGTGGCCTCGGCGACACTAAGGTGCTCCGACTCAGGCAGTTCTGAAACCGGACGAGAAAATGCCGTTAAAAGGTGTGGCCCCAGATGGACGTGTCTGTCTGTCAGTGGTCCCCTTGGCGATAAATGAGGCCGCTAACAGCGTCACCGGACTCTCAATGTCCCTTATTTTACGGATGATTGTTTGACTTTCTCCTCCGCTGATGAGCTGGAGGAGGCATTGTCAAGCCTGGGTGCCATTAATACGAGAGGGGTCTGACTTGGAAAAAGACCTGACTCCATTGCTAAGAACAATAAGATATCACACGACTGACTATGCTTACTTATTTCATCATATAATCAATAATGTGTGTAGAAAAACCTTGAAAGAAACCTTGTTAAACAAACTGCATTCATGAGTGTCATTGGAATGAGTAAATAAGCTTATAATAACTCATTTACCACTGAGCATAGCTATGCCAACAATCTCGGTTTTGTTTTAACAGCCTCGATATAGAGCTAAATGTGTGTGCGGCTATTTTCATGCACTGGCATGACCAAACAACAAGTATTTGAAGTCATCGTTCATCGTGTAATGCTGCAAAATAACGTAATACATGGTCATTTCCATGTAAAAGGCCCCATGAGCACCAACATGTGAAGTTCATAGGAGCATGGCAAATTGGGTGTCAAATGAAAGCTAAGAGTCCATATTTGAGAAATGAAGGCATATACATTTTTCAACCATTTTCCATCCTAAAAATTTGGTATAGGCAAAGGATTTGATTTATTGTCAAATAAGTGGAAAAATGGGCCTTAGAAAGCAACTACCAGAAAAAGTCTTAAAAGAGATTCTCCTGTACTTTTGTATACTTTTTAGCCAGTAGTTCTGAAAGTAGCACTCACGAGCCAAAAGTGTTCCTCGAAAATCTGATTTGTGCACCATGTCATTGCTCTCTCTGCTGTGTGTGCATCATGTGCATCTTTCTAGCTGTCACTCAGATGGCGAGGGACTGAAGCTCATTGGTTGAAGTCATTGCTCGCTCTCTCTGCCTTTAAAAGGTATTAGAAATACATACAAACACAATAATGTTAACATAAACGCCCCTGCCAACTAATATCAACATTTATATTTAGTGTAGGAAAAAATAAATGCTTTACTTCTCTGAATTGTACTATACTTTACTATACTGAACTCTACTGTAATGTACTGAACTATAGTCTACTGTTCTGCGCTGTACTTGTGAAAGAGAAACGTCTATGATTGGTTCAGATTTTGTCTGATCCAGACCAACCAATTTTGGTCTTGTTTGGTGGTGGATCTCATTAAAATAATATTATAATAATGAAGAGAAAGAAATGAATATCCATAATTATGTTGTGAGGTACAAATCAGGGACCCATAATGAAATTACGTTACCGCAATAATGTTACCAGGTGTACATTCACTTCACTTACTGTAATTCAATAACCAAAACAGATTTTTTCAAAGTGAAGGTGTGAAAACATGGTCACAAACAGAGAGATTACCAAAATTCTGTTACCAAACTTTTCATCTGCACAGTTCTTTCAGTGAATGTGTTTTTGTTACATTTTCAGTGTACAATGTTAAAAGTAGTCCTTGTGCATATAGTTGTATGGTTTGTTAAACTTTTAAATCAATGTTTATTGTTTGGCATACATTTTAAGTGAAAAATCTGAGTCTCAGCGCAATTCCGTTACCATTAATTGCCCACATACAGATAAGCACAATAGAAACTTCCAGCCAATCTACAGTAGAATACCTGCACCTGTTTCACAACGCAGAGCTTCTAGTATCCATGGTGACCAACAAGGGTCACCCTGGAAACAGTCTGTAATGACATGGATTCACTCACTCAACCACAAAGCCAAATCAGTGACAGCTTGGCCTCTTAACCCATAATGGAAAAGGGGGGAAAACTGATGGAGCAATATGTGATCAAACATCGACAGCCAGTCAAGATACGAGTAATTAGAGAAAATCATAGGGCTACAAATTATTTCCCGTGGTCCGATCCTTGTTTCCACAGTAACCTTAAAGATCCAGAGGTAGCGACTACAAAACCCACCTTTGAAGCCTTCCTCGTCGACGATAATGGTATAGTCCTCCGGAGTTTCCGTCAAACTGAAAAATTTGCATCTGGAAACGAAAGAGTTTTACAGTGAATAACGTGGTTCATTATGCTACTTGTAAATCACCAGTTAGTTTCAACAGAACATATTCATTATCTAAGTTCAATTATAAAAAATGGGAAGGAGTTATTGGAAGCTGCTTGCAGGCAATAATGAACCTTTACCTATTGCCCAGAAATTACCGCATTGGACAATGCAGAGGAGCAAAAGCATATTGTTAGCCTAAAGTATTGTGGTTTCATTAGTACATTTTTTTATATTAATGTTATATCATATGCCTATTGCCTATGTGTATACGAACTATTCAGTCAACTCAAGCCAACATTTTTGGTAAACAATTAGCAACTAAACTTCCGTACAACCTCTTTAAGGAAGCAGATGGATCAGAGAAAAAACACCAGCTTGCCCTGGTCAGACAGAGAGGCTGTCTGAATCTAAGGTAATCAGCCTCCAAAAAATCTCTGTGACCCCACATGGCCCCCAAAGTTCCTTTTGTGGAAAGCAAGCAACACATGCATACACTCAACGCAAACAATGTGTGTGTGATCACAAGTCTGTTAATATCTTCTTTATCACCGTATTTAATGACATATGGGCTATATTTGAGGCCAATCAGGTCATCAAGACAACACAGAAATACGCCATGGTATTTCTCAGCTTGAAATAAACCCAGCTATTTCTTACATTTCATTCCTCAGTTATGAGTGATAGGAGCTCTGTACAGTTGTGTAAACCTCGTTGCCAGAGGAATTGCAAAACCGGAGAGATGTTTTTTTGAATATTTTAGCTCCATGCATCTGTCTATGCAAACATACCCAAATACATGTATCTTGAGTTGGGACTGCCAGTAGCTGCTGCAGACTTTTATGCTGATCGTAAAACCTGAACCGGCTCACAATTCTGGGAGAGAGGAGACACTGGCTGATGAGCTATGTTTGTCCAATTCACCCACACCTCTCTTTTAATCGAGGGGCACCATGATACATGTTGATTGTGGAAAGTCTGATGCCATGCGTCATTTCTTTAATGATGATGGCGTACGTCATCTCCTAAATGCTGAAGTGGCCTACTTGTCCAAAACATCTCCTGTTGTTGTGTCATCTTATCATCATCTCAAGTGTCCTTGGGTTGATATGATGGAGAGATTTACTAATACATATGCATGGAGAAAGGGTGTCTCACTGCCATTAATATAAAGGAGACTTCCGATTACATTCACCTTCAGTACGACGTGGCGCTTTTCCACTATTGGATTTGTGTTAATTTAAGGTGTTGAGTTGATGAAAGGATGCTAATCTAACAATAGCCTTTAGAGCAGGGCTCTAGAACTCTGTTCCTGAGCGCTTACCGTCCTGTAGGTTTTCACTCCAACCCTAGTCTAGCCCATCAGGATAGTTACAACTGGGGTTGGAGAGAACCTACAGGAGGGCAGCTCTCCAAGAACAGGGTTGAAGAGCCCTGCTTTAGAGTGCTGTTTTGAAGTTTAGGTCTACCCCATTACTTTTGGTGCATATGTACCTGGAAACTGCTGTCAGAATATACTTATTTAACTTGATCTCTAATTTTGACCTCTCTCATCTTGAAAAACGTTAGATGAATCTGAGGGATTGTGCAACAAGGCCATGTCCTCATAAAAAATGTCCTCATAAAAATATTGTTGTAGTAGTTAAAAGTACTTGGTGTTTCTCGCATTGCTCATGAAGAACTTGAAACAAGTCAACCATGGTAATATGATTCTCTACAGCCTTGCAATTGAATGGTTGCACAGTGTATTAGGCTAATAAGTGCGAAGATGCACAGTAAATTAACAGGTAGGGATTCTAAAATGCCCTTTTCAATTAAAATTATTATACTGAACAAAAATAGAAATGTAACATATGAAGTGATGGTCCCATGTTTCATGAGCTGAAATAAAAGATCTGAGAAATTTTCCATATGCACAAAAAGCTTATTTCTCTCACATTTTGTGCACAAATCTGTTTACATCCCTGTTAGTTAGCATTTCTCCTTTGCCAAGATAATCCATCCACCTGACGGGTGTGGCATATCAAGAAGTTGATTAAACAGCATGATCATTACACAGGTGCACCTTGTGCTGGGTACAATAAAAGGCCACTAAAATGTGCAATTTTGTCACATAACAACGCCACAGATGTCTCATGTTGAGGGAGCGTGCAATTGGCATGCTGACTGCAGGAATGTCCCCCAGAGCTGTTGCCAGATAATTAAAAGTTAATTTCTCTACCATAAGCCGCCTCCAACGTCGTTTTAGAGAATTTGGCAGTACGTCCAACCGGCCTCACAACCGCAGACCACGTGTATGGCGTCATGTGGGTGAGCCGTTTGCTGATGTCAACATTGTGAACCGAGTGCCCCATGGTGGCGGTGAGGTTATGGTATGGGCAACCGGCCTCACAACCGCAGAACTTCGCACAGCCATGGAAGATTAGTGAGACAACATTCCACAATGAACAGCCTGATCAATTCTATGCGAAGGAGATGTGTCACTCTGCATGAGGCAAATGGTGGTCACACCTGATACTGACTGGTTTTCTGATCCACGCCCCTACCTTTTCTTTTTAGGTATCTTTGACCATCAACAACATTCTAGGTGGTACGCAGCTTCCAAGCCATCCCCTTGTGTTTGTGTGGCTCCACATTTTGTCAGCATCATTCACATTCTACATGAATGTGAGGCACTTCACAGGGAGCTTCTAAATGAGTTTGTTTCAGGCTGTTAAAACACCCCTGGACAATTAACAACACACCCTTACTTGACTCGAAATATGAGGCAATTACAAAAAGTACTGTAAAATCTAAAAGTACTGTATAAAAAAATATATTAGTGACTCCCAAATGGTAGTAATGCCATGAATTTAAAGCTGCAACAAGGCCCAAATCACAGCTGAGGACAGTCTAATATTCTAAATAAAAACACTCCATGATAAAAATGTATATTACATCCTGTGGACCTCTACCTCTTTTTCAAGTATTTTTAGGGGTCAGTGGAGCACACAAAAAAAGGTCACTGAAAGGTGGAGGGGGAGTTGCCCTGAGGACAGCTTGGCCATATAGGCTAGCCAATGGCCTTTCCAATCCCATGTGTCCTTAATGTAAGGATCCTCACTAAAAAAAGACTTGCCTTCAACTTGTGTCCTGGTGCAGTTATAACTGCAATGATACAAAGATCTTTGTAGGAATGCAAAACTGCAATATTATTGGAATGCATCTCACATACATGTAAATTACCCTTGAGGAAATAATCACTTGAGGAAAATAACACTAACGAAGTTTAGGTTAGAGAGTAGGCCTATAGCCTATTGAGAATATTCTCAGTGGCATGTCATAATCGTATAACTATCGCAATAGGCTTAACCTACAGAAGATATCCTGGCTATAACCTGCCCTGTCCTCATCATGCCAGGTGAAATTAATATAAGAATCTTTACATTGTTATTGTGATCCCTTAATAGCCTATTAAAATGATTAAAAACAGAAAGGCACAAAGCCTGTAGTCAGAAACACAACCACCGGTCAAGCGCAATCACTTCTCCGGCAGCAGATATAATGGCTCGCGGCGCAAACAACAACATATCATGATTGCAACATCGCAAATGATATATTCGGCATCATCGCGGACTACGTAAATGCCGACTATAGGCCTATATATGAATGTCTCACGCCACCGGTTCAAGTTCGATTTCAAATCAATCACCTCACCCCGGATAATTTTACAGCTACACACAACGAAAAACAACACCGCAGAGCTGAAAACTATGCACGTACACACACCCCTTCACGTCGGACTACAAAAGCTGAACATGTAAATACAAAACGAAATAGCCTACTGAATTTAAAGAATAGGCCACTGCCAGCACTCATTGACACATGCAAAAACAACAGAGCATGCATTTCATTTAAAGCTAAAAAGACAACTGTACTAAACACAATTAAAATTGCACCGCTTTGCTACAACGATCGGCTACATAATCCAGTCCCGCAATTAGTTTGCAATAACATTACTGCCCAATACGATATTTATGATTAATTTGTTATATTTTAACGGATTTAATAACAGTGTTCATATCTATATAGCTTCTTACCTTGTTTTAGAGGGCAAGAAGGCGAGTTTGATTAATCCATGAGTGCAAATCTGAATGCCCTCTTTTGCTATACTCGCTACTTTTAAACTGTGTTCTAAAATATGCAACTCCATCTTTTGCGTCTTCTCATTTGAGGAACATTAAAAAATATATATAGAAATGTATATCCTTTCTAATAAAAATACCTTACGCTATATAGGTAGAGTTTATAAAAACCGTGAAACTGAGCAGAAAGCAAGGGAGGGAGAAGGAAAAGTTAACCACTTAGGAAAAGGGTAAAAGAGAGCAAAAGATAGAAGCAGGGTGAAATAAAAGAAAGCACAATGAGGTAAACTGGGAGGAAGAAAATTGAGAAGGACTATCGGTCCGCGTGTTTTCTCTCCGACAGGGATTGGAATAGTCCAGCAGCTGGTAACAGTGAAACAAACAACTTGCCAATCAAAAGAAGGCGAGGACCATAGAGGTAGATAAAGGACGCATCTTTGTATCTGTTCAATTATAGAGTCTCTGACTGCATGGGCAGCGCCATTGAGGCAATCTCCGTTTTGAAGTAGTAAATGTTCTTCTTCACGATTAGCTGATCCCTCCCGATGACCCGGTTCCACATGACTCCAACAGGGTCACCAGGAGGGATCAGCCAACGAAGTTGGAAGTACCATCCAGTTGACTACGTTAAAATGGTAGAAGCCTTAAATGGCTCTGCCCATATTAATACAGCCTTTTAGTAAAAAAAAAAAAGCCCTCTATCATTCTCTATGGGGAGGTCCTCGCTCTGGCACACTGGCATGTCGGGACATGTAGTTCCACATTTCCTGTGTTGCCATGGCAGGGCCATCATGGAGCAAATACAGGGACAATGCAAAATGTAGTTATGAAAAATTAAGTATTTTGTCATATATCACTGTCATATACCAGTATGCATAATTTGTTTTATGCATTAATGGTCTGAGGCCAAACCTCAGACATCTTACAAATCAAATCAAATCAAATTTTATTGGCCACATGCGCCGAATACAACAGGTGCAGACATTACAGTGAAATGCTTACTTACAGCCCTTAACCAACAGTGCATTTATTTTTAACAAAAAAGTAAAAATAAAACAACAACAAAAAAAGTGTTGAGAAATAAAGAGCAGAAGTAAAATAAAATAACAGTAGGGAGGCTATATATACAGGGGGGTACCGGTGCAGAGTCAATGTGCGGGGGCACCGGCTAGTTGAGGTAGCTGAAGTAATATGTACATGTGGGTAGAGTTAAAGTGACTATGCATAAATAATTAACAGAGTAGCAGCAGCGTAAAAGGATGGGGTGGGGGGGCAGTGCAAATAGTCCGGGTAGCCATGATTAGCTGTTCAGGAGTCTTATGGCTTGGGGGTAGAAGCTGTTGAGAAGTCTTTTGGACCTAGACTTGGCACTCCGGTACCGCTTGCCGTGCGTTAGCAGAGAGAACAGTCTATGACTAGGGTGGCTGGAGTCTTTGACAATTTTGAGGGCCTTCCTCTGACACCGCCTGGTATAGAGGTCCTGGATGGCAGGGAAGCTTGGCCCCAGTGATATACTGGGCCGTACGCACTACCCTCTGTAGTGCCTTGCGGTCGGAGGCCAAGCAGTTGCCATACCAGGCGGTGATGCAACCAGTCAGGATGCTCTTGATGGTGCAGCTGTGTAATTTTTGAGGATCTGAGGACCCATGCCAAATCTTTTCAGTCTCCTGAGGGGGAATAGGCTTTGTCGTGCCCTCTTCCACGACTGTCTTGGTGTGTTTGGACCATGATAGTTCGTTGGTGATGTGGACACCAAGGAACTTGAAGCTCTCAACCTGTTCCACTACAGCCCTGTCGATGAGAATGGGGGCGTGCTCAGTCCTCTTTTTTTTCCTGTAGTCCACAATCATCTCCTTTGTCTTGGTCACGTTGAGGGGAGAGGTTGTTATCCTGGCACCACACGGCCAGGTCTCTGACCTCCTCCCTATAGGCTGTCTCATCGTTGTCGGTGATCAGGCCTACCACTGTTGTGTCGTCGGCAAACTTAATGATGGTGTTGGAGTCGTGCCTGGCCATGCAGTCATGGGTGAACAGGGAGTACAGGAGGGGACTGAGCACGCACCCCTGAGGGGGCCCCCGTGTTGAGGATCAGTGTGGCAGATGTGTTGTTACCTACCCTTACCACCTGGGGCGGCCCGTCAGGAAGTCCAGGATCCAGTTGCAGAGGGAGGTGTTTAGTCCCAGGATCCTTAGCTTAGTGATGAGCTTAGAGGGCACTATGGTGTTGAATGCTGAGCTGTAGTCAATGAATAGCATTCTCACGTAGGTGTTCCTAGGTGTCAACCATGCAAGATAGGCCAAATCCATCAGTGTCCATCATTTCCAAAAACACCAACAGTCATCTCTAGGACACAATAGCCAGTCCACTGTCCATACATATCCTATAGACGGGCTGGTTGTTTAGCATCATAACCAATGCTTGTGCAACTATGGGGCAAAACAGACAGGATTGGCCTAGAACGTTGACATGTAGGATACTATGGGGCTGTTTTTTCATTTAGAAAAAGTTGTAGATATAATCCAATGAAGTTAGATCCTTTTTATAGGGCTGCCTTAATCTGTCGTTCTGCCCCTGAGCAAGACAGTTAATCCACTGTTTACTGGGCGTTGTCGATTAAGGCAGCCCTCCGCACCTCTCTGATTCAGAGGGGTTGGATTAAATGCTGAAGACACATTTCAGTTGAATGCATTCAGTTGTACAACTGACTAGGTATCCCCCTTGACTTTTTCCACATTTTGTTACGTTACTGCCTACACACAATACCTCATAATGACAAAGCAAAAACAGGTTTTTAGCAAAGTTATTAAAAAAAAAAATATTCAGACCCTTTACTCAGTACTTTGTTGAAGCACCTTTGGCAGCGATTACAGCCTTGAGTCTTCTTGGGTATGATGCTACAACCTTGGCACACCTGTATTTGGGGAGTTTCTCCCATTCTTCTCTGCAGGTTGGATGGGGAGCGTCGCTGCACAGCTATTTTCAGGTCTCTCCAGAGATGTTCGATCAGGTTCAAGTCCGGGCTCTGGCTGGGCCACTCAAGGACATTCAGAGACTTGTCCAGAAGCCACTCCTGCGTTGTCTTGGCTGTGTGCTTAGGGTCATTGTCCTGTTGGAAGATGAACCTTCATCCCAGTCTGAGGTCGTGAACGCTCTGGAGCAGGTTTTCATCAAGGATCTCTTTGTTCTTTGCTCCGTTCATCTTTCCCTCGATCCTGACTAGTCTCCCAGTCCCTGCCGCTGAAAAACATCCCCACAGCATGATGCTGCCACCACCATGCTTCACCGTAGGGATGGTGCCAGGTTTGCTCCAGACGTGACGCTTGGCATTCAGGCCAAATAGTTCAATCTTGGTTTCATCAGACCAGAGAATCTTGTTTCTTATGGTCTGAGAGTCTTTAGGTGCCTTTTGGCAAACTCCAAGCGGGCTGTCATGTGCCTTTTACTGAGGAGTGGCTTCCATCTGGCCACTCTACCATAAAGGCCTGATTGGTAAAAAAATTGGTGGAGTGCTGTAGAGATGGTTGTCCTTCTGGAATATTCTCCCATCTCCACAGAGGAACTCTGGAGCTCCTTCAGAGTGATCATCGGGTTCTTGGTCACCTCCCTGACCAAGGCCCTTCTCCCCCGATTGCTCAGTTTGGCCGGGCGGCCAGCTCTAGGAAGAGTCTTGGTGTTTCCAAACTTCTTCCATTTAACCTCTACGGGATCAGTATCCCTATACCAGGACGGTTGCAGCTCAATATACGATATGTGACTAGACTGGCGTTGTAAACAACTTTCCGGGACATAGACATGTCTTATATGGCCAGAAAGCTGAAATCCTTGTTAATCTAACTGCAGTGTCCAATTTACAGTAGCTATTACAGCAAAGAAATACCATGCTACTGTTTGAGGATAGTGCATAACAACAAAACACTTTTGTCACGGCAACTGGTTTGATACATTCACTTCAAAGTGTTTCAAATGGTACCAAGAATATGCATATCATTGCTTCAGTTCCTGAGCTACATGCAGTTAGATTTGTATGTCATTTTAGGTGAAAATTGGGACCTTCAATGCTGCAGATATTTTTTGGTGTCCGTCCCCAGATCTGTGCCTCGACACAATCCTGTCTCTGAGCTCTACGGACAATTCTTTCGACCTCATGGCTTGGTTTTTGCTCTGACATTGCACTGTCAACTGTGGGACCTTGTATAGACAGGTGTGTGCCTTTCCAACTCATGTCCAATCAATTGAATTTACCACAGGCGGACATCTCAAGGATGATCAATGGAAACAGGATGTACCTGAGCTCAATTTCGAGGGTCTGAATACGTATGTAAGTAAGGTATCTGTTTTTTATTTTTAATACATTTGCAAATATCTGAGGTATTGTGTGTAGATTGAGGAGGAAAACGATGTATTTAATCAATTTTAGTATAAGGCTGTAATGTATCAAAATGTGGAAAAAGTAGAAGGGTCTGAATACTTTCCGAATGCACTGTATATATACATGTAGGGAAGCCTTAATATAAATCATCCACTTGTTTAGAGAGAAAATGTTGACTGTTTTTGAGTAAAGTAGTAATATGTTAGGTTAGTATGTTGGGGCAGGATGGCCCCCCTCCATGCCCCTTTATGGTTGATAATTTGTTTCTAGCTGTAATTTAGGCACTGGCTAGCCCAGTTAGCTAACTAGCAACCACACTAGCAGAAAGTCTGAGGTGAAATAAATGTTAGCCAGCTAGTTAGCATAAGATAATGTCTGCTAGCATAACTAGCTAGCCCCCAGTTAGCTAGCTAGCAACCTCACTTGCAGAAAGTCTGAGGTGAAATAAATACTAGCCCGCTAGTTACATAAGATAATGTCTGCTAGCATAGCTAGCTAATCCCCAGTTAGCAGGGTTAGGATTGGGGTTAGGAGTCAGAGTTAGAATAGGGGCCAGGGTAAGGATTAGAATAGGGGTTAAGGGTTAGGTTAGGGTCAGAATAGGAGTTAGGGTTAAGGTTAGATTAAGGGTCAGTTCTCCACCGTTCCTAAGATACTTAAAAAATCTATATTTTTAGATGAGAGTTTACAAGAAAATATATGATCGTGGTCGCTTTACTTGGCTCATCGTGCCCTAGCGACTGCTTGTGGCGGGCCGGGTGCCTGCAGGCTGACCCCGGTCGCCAGTTGAACGGTGTTTCCTCCGACACATTGGTGCAGCTGGCTTCCGTGTTAATCTGGCGGGTGTTAAGGAGCACGGTTAGGCGGGTCATGTTTCTGAGGATGCATGACTCCACCTTTGCCTCTCCCGAGCCCATTGGGGAGTTGCAGCGAAGAGACAAGATCGAAAAAGTGGGGTAAAATACCAACAACAACAAAAAAATTCTAAACAAGACATGGTATCAACAACAAGATTAAACTAGCTCAATTGAACCACTTATGATTCTCCACATGGCAGTTTCTTGTCATTGTTGCTTTCCTTTTGGCCATCCAGAACTCATACACTTCTGCCCCATTGAAGCATGCACATTGTTTTCGTGACGTTGTCAGCTAACCCATCTATATACACACACAGGTTTTGTTCCTTTACAAATAGGCCGACTTATAAAGTTCAGATTTTTAAGGGGGTTGTGTTGAAAGAATGAAGACTAATTTCCTGAGGACATTATAGACAAAAACATTATGTTATGTGATAACAAATATTTCACAAAGCGTATATTTTTCACACCCTTGATGTATACAGGTATTTTGGTGATGTCATGTCTACTCCTGCTCCTCCCCTCCGGCGTGCGACTTCGCCGGAATACTAACCACCAGTCCTGGGATTCATCATTATGCATACCTGGCATCCATCATTACACGCATCTGCAGATCATTATGATTCACACCTGGACTCCATTACCTTCCTCATTACCTCCCCCTTTATATGTCCCGCCCTTACGTTTAGTCCTTAGTCAGTATTGTTCCTGTGTTTATGCTATATCTCCACTGTTACGCTGTCTCATTTCATGTTTGTTGTTTTATTAAACGTTTCACCTGAACCTGCTTCTCGACTCACAGCGTCATTGTTACAGAATACCGACTCAAACCATGGAAGCAGCAGGAAATTCGAATATGAACAGGGTTAACTTCTACGTCAACATGACCAGCTGGCACAACTGGGATCGGTTATGGAGGAGGTTCTTCCAGTGTGCAATGTCTCAAACACACCCAGGAGGCATTGTCTTCATCCAGTCGACCCAACGAGCCAGCACATCAGCCCATTCAACAATCCATCAGGTCAGCGATGCCCATTTATCCCTTCCGGATAAATATGACGGTACACCATCAAAATGCTGTGGCTTCCTACTTCAGTGCTCTCTCTATTTTTCGCATCAGAGGGGAGCTCCCACCACCGAGAAGTCCAAGGTTGCCACAGGGATTTCTCTGCTGACTGGGCGGGCGTTGGAGTGGGCTACGGCCGTCTGGGAGAGAGGAGAGGAGAAGCTTGATGCTAATGAGGGGTTCATGGATCTGTTTAAATGTATTTTT
This sequence comes from Coregonus clupeaformis, assembly GCF_020615455.1. Taxonomy (NCBI): domain Eukaryota; kingdom Metazoa; phylum Chordata; class Actinopteri; order Salmoniformes; family Salmonidae; genus Coregonus; species Coregonus clupeaformis. Next base: position 3,833,682 of record NC_059215.1, read on the forward strand.
GATCATTCCCCGGAGGGCAGAGAGGGAGGTGAGCGGCTACTGCATTTACGGCAGGGTAACCAAATGGCTGCTGAGTACGCGCTCACCTTTCAGACAGTAGCAGCATCCAGTGGATGGAATGAGCCGGCGCTTCGTACGCTATTTAGAAGAGGTTTGTATGAAGAGGTCCAGACGGAACTGGCCTGACGAGACGACAACCTCTCCTTGGACGCACTCATTGCGATGGCCATCCGTCTGGATAACCTACTTCGGGAGCGCCGGTACACTCATCGCTTCTCTCCCTCACTCAGTAAACACTCGGAATCAGTCTGAACCCATGGAGGTAGGGGTCACTCGTCTCTGCAGAACGCATACAGCTGGGGCTCTGTCTGTACTGTGGAGAGGGAGGGCACAGGTCCAGAAGTGTCCGGCATGTCCGAATCCGGGATCCACAAGAGCAGAGGGACGGTCACGTGATCTTCCACCCCCTAGGGCAGGAGTGAGTATTCCATCTTCATCACTGTCTACTAGGCTCTTTTTGGTCCCCATTACACTATCTGACTGTCCCTCATGTACTGTGTCTACAGCGTTAGTGGATTCCGGTGACGCAGGGATCTTTATTGACCAGACCCTTGCCTTAACATCAACTCATACCCGCTCTCCTCTCCTTTTCCGGTTCAAGCCCTGGATAGTCGGCCTTTAGGATCCGGAACCGTCACCCACATCACTCAACCACTCACCCTCACCATGGAGTCCATTCATCAGGAGAACATTCCCTTCTTCATTACCAGTGCACCAGTCCACAAGATCATCCTTGGCCTCCCTTGGCTTCAACGCCACAACTCTACCATCTTATGGTCGAGAATGAGGATTACAGACTGGTCACTCAAATGCCGGAGGACCTGCTTTCCTGTCCCCTGTGGTTCCACGTCGGTTGAGAGTCCTGTGGTTGTCCTTCAGCCCAACATCCCAGAGGTATACCAGGACCTGCGGAACGTATTCTCCAAGACCCGTGCCACCTGTCTTCCAACTCATCGCCCCTGGGACTGTGCCATCAACCTGCTTTAAGGTTTTGCGCCTCCGCACAGACGCATCTACCCTCTGTTGGTTGCTGAAACCCAGGCCATGGAGGATTACATCCAAGAAGCGCTCCAACAAGGTTTCATCCGCACGTCCACTTCCCCTGCGTCGGCTGGTTTCTTCTTTGTGGCCAAGAAGGATGGAGGGTTACGTCCCTGCATTAACTACAGAGGAATCACCTCAAAAGTATCTGTACCCTCTCCCATTGGTGCCGTCAGCAATCGAGCAGCTCCGCAGGTCCCGGTTCTTTACCAAACTCGACCTACAGAGTGCATACAATCTCATCCGCATCCGGGAGGGGGATGAGTGGAAGACTGCATTTAGCACGATGTCTGGTCACTACGAGAACTTGGTAATGCCATATGGCTTAGCCAATGCTCCGTCAGTGTTCCAGGCATTCCTTAACGAGGTGTTCAGGGACATGCTCGGCCACCGGGGGGTCGTGTATATCGATGACATCCTGATCTACTCGGCTACCTTGGAGGATCACATCATTCACGTTCGAGCAGTCCTGGAACGCCTTCTCGCCAACCACCTGTTTGTCAAGGCTGAGAAGTGCCAATTTCACCAGAGGATGGTGACCGTCTTAGGCTACCAAATCAGTCCGCAGGGTGTGAAGATGGATGACAAGAAGGTAGATGCAGTCAGGTCATGGCCTGTTCCAACCACCTTAAAAGGGTTTACATAGTTTTTTGGGGTTTGCCAACTTCTACCGCCGCTTCATCAGGAACTTCAGTTCTGTCGCCGCTCCTCTCACCTCTCTCCTTAAAGGAGGGCCCCGTAGGTTGGTGTGGAACCCAGCAGCCGATGAGGCCTTCTGTCTACTCAAAGGACGTTTCACCTCCGCCTCAGTGCTCAAACACCCAGATCCCACGACATCCTTTGTGGTGGAGGTAGAAGCCTCAGAGGTAGGTGTGCGGGCAGTTCTGTCTCAACGACAGCGTAACCCACAGAAGTTGTACCCATGTGCGTTTTACTCTAAGAAACTGTCCCCTGAAGAGAGGAATTACGACGTCGGTGATCGTGAGCTGCTGGCGGTGAAGTTGGCATTAGAGGAGTGGAGACACTGGCTGGAGGGCGCCAAGGAACCATTCGTCGTTCTCACCGACCATCGGAACCTGGAGTACATACGGACAAGCAAGGTGGGCCCTTTTCTTCACAAGGTTTGACTTCACGCTGACCTATCGCCCAGGTTCTAAGAACACCAAGGCCGACACTGTCCCGTCTCTACGATTCGGGAGAGGGTCCTGTCTAGAATGCGACCATAATTCCATCCTCTCGAGTTGTAGCTCCTGTGGTCTGGGACGTAGATGCGGACATCCGCCAGGCTCTGGGGAGGGAGCCCGCACCCACTAATTGTCCTCCGGAGCGCATTTACGTTCCCACAGGGATAAGGGATAGGCTGTTGACCTGGGCACACACAGCTGTCGTCGCTGGACATCCAGGTATTTCTCGCACTACCCAATCCATCTCTGGGAAATACTGGTGGCCCACCTTAGCGCAGGACGTCACTCGCTATGTCAACTCCTGTTCCGTATGTGCACGAACCAAGTCCCCCCGGAACGCTCCAGCAGGGAAGCTCCTGCCACTTACCATGCCTCAGCGACCTTGGTCACATCTATCCATTGACTTTGTAACCGATCTCCCCTCCTCTGATGGTTTCACCACCATTTTGGTGGTAGTGGATAGACTTCCAGCAGGTCTTCCGCCATTATGGCCTTCTGGAGGACATCGTCTCTGACTGTGGGCCTCAATTCACATCACGAGTATGGAGGGCCTACATGGAGAAGCTCAGGGTCACGGTCAGCCTCACTTCCGGGTACCGGTGGAGAGGATGAACCAGGAGCTGGGGAGGTTCCTGAGGAGTCACTGTAAGGACCAACAGGGAGAGTGGGCACGATTCCTTCCATGGGCAGAGTACGCCCAGAACTCGCTACGTCACTCCTCCACTGGGTTGACCCCCTTCCAGTGTATTCTGGGTTTTCAGCCGGCCCTGGCCCCGTGGACCCCGGGCCAGACCGAAGCTCCTGCGGTTGATGAGTGGTTCCGTCGCGCAGAAGAGGTGTGGAGCAACGCTCACATGAGACGCCAGCAAACCGTCCAACGTCAAAAGGAACAGGCAGACCGCCACTGCAGTGAGATCCCTATGTTCTACCCTGGGGATCGCACCTGGCTTTCTACCAGGAACCTCCCACTCCGCCTGCCCTGCAAGAAACTGAGGCCCCGGTTTGTGGGGCCGTTCAAGGTTCTCCGGAGGGTCAACGAGGTGATGTATAGGTTACAGCTGCCCAGTCACTATTGTATCTCACTCTCTTTTCATGTCGCCCTTCTCAGGCCAGTGGTTCCTGGTCCCCTAGCTGAAGCTGTCCCCCACGACACGTCGCCGGAATACTAACGACCGGTCCTGGGATTCATCATTACGCACATCTGCAGCTCATTATGATTCACACCTGGACTCCATTACCTCCCCCTTTATATGTCCCTCCCTTACGTTTAGTCCTCAGTCAGTATTGTTCCTGTGTTTATGCTATATCGCCACTGTTACGCTGTCTCGTTTCATGTTTGTTGTTTTATTAAACGTTTCACCTGAACCTGCTTCTCGACTCATAGCGTAATTGTTACAGGTCAGTTGATCCACTGTTGCATTAATTAATAAATAAGGAACGTCAATGACAGATCAGATGTATGTCTATTGTAACATAATTTTTCAATAAACGTGGTGGTCAGGCCATATATAATAAATCTAGGTCATTACCTCGACTACACATTTCCAGTCACTGTGACCTTGACCTTCTGCGAAGTACATATTCTTTAGACATTTTTAGTCAGTCCAATGGCCTTGCTTATTTGTGCCAAATCTAATCAAAATAGTTCTGTAAATGCCGAGATAAATAACCACTTATTCAACTCAGAAATGTGTTTCCAGTCCCCAATGATTCAATATTTCAGTGGGTCCTAGGCCATATAATTTCACATATTTAAGCCAATCATTATAAAAACTACTTGAGTAGATACTGAGAATTTTTTTGAAATCTCTGAAAATGCAATTCTGGCCACTGTAATATTGACAAAAGGTCAAGGTCATAGTAATTTAACATATTCAGTAGATCCCATATACAGTACACCCTTGTAGATGCAAAAATCATCAGCATTTTCTACCTTATAACAAAAAGCATTTGTGCCATTCAGGGGGTATTGAGGTAACATAGGGCTGAGGGAACATAGACAAAGAAAAGGACTAAGGCATGGATTGATTGTAAGTTAGGTTCAGGACTGTTGCTGCCACCATGGCACATCTGTCAGAATGCAAATGAAGAGATGGAGCAGGAATCCAGGTTTAGGGGGTATTACACACACACTTGAATAAACAGAGGGACATTGGGGGAAGGGTTTGGGATGGAGGTTTTGTAGGGCCTGTAAGGCCGGTGGGAAGGTTAGAAAGGATTTGTTAGGAGTTGTGGCGTGTAAGGCCTTGGAGATAGGATTGGATGTGGGTGACAAGGATGTGGTGGTTTGGAAGGGAGATACAAAAGGCAAACATTAGGAGCACATAACATAAAGATACAGACATTGCAATAGTGCCAGGTGACTATGGGTAATAGGCTTAACATATAACATCCAACTGAGGAGACTGCCAGGATAAACATAACAAAGGAGCAAATAGCATGATCAAACTGAGGACATGGAGATATCAAAGGGATATAATGTACACCGAACAAAAATATAAACGCAACATGTAAAGTGTTGGTCCCATGTTTCATGAGTTGAAATAAAATATCTGAGAAATGTTCCATATCCACAAAAAGCTTATTTCTCTCAACTTTTGTGCACACATTTGTTTACATCCCTGTTAGTGAGCATTTCTCCTTTGCCAAGATCATCCATCCACCTGACAGGTGTGGCATATAAAGAAGCTGATTAAACGGCATGATCATTACACAGGTGCACCTTGTGCTTGGGACAATAAAAGGCCACTCTAAAATGTGCAATTTTGTCACATAACACAATGCCACAGATGTCTCAAGTTTTGAGGGAGCGTGCAATTGGCATGCTGACTGCAGGAATGTCCACCAGAGCTGTTGCCACATAATCGAACATTGATTTCTCTACCATAAGCTGCCTCCAACGTCGTTTTAGAAAATTTGGCAGTACGTCCAACTGGCCTCACAACCGCAGACCACGTGTATGGCGTCATGTGGGCGAGCGGTTTGCTGATGTCAACATTGTGAAGAGTGCCCCATGGTGGCGGTGTGGTTATGGTATTGGCAGGCATAAGCTATGGACAATGAACACAATTGCATTTTACTGATGGGAATCTGAATGCACAGAAATACTGTGACGAGATCCCAAGGTACTTGTGACCAACATATGTATATCTGTATTCTCAGTCATGAAATCCATAGACTGATTTCCTCATATGAACTGTAACTCAGTAAAATCGTTCAAATTGTTGCATGTTTGCGTTTGATCTTGATCAAATGAAGTCGGATTTGTTCTTAGGTAACTTTAATATGATAGCTAGTGTAAGCCTATAGGAGCTTCTATCTAGCTATGGTTAAGCTAAATGTCAGCATTCAGCTACAACCAGCACATTTATGTGAGGATGCAGAAATAATTTTGTTTAGCTAGCTAGCGTTACCTAGCTGTGTAGCCTATATTATATGAATGACACTGTACGATGACATTACTGTACTTTTATATGCGTATGGGAGGGGTAAACGTTCATTATTGATAGTCTAACGTTACTTGATCATGAAGCACATTGTTAGCGCTAGCAGAAATTCGAGTCCCCTGTAGCTCAGTTGGTAGAGCATGGCCCTTGCAATGCCAGGGTTGTGGGTTCGTTTCCCACGGGGGGCCAGTATGAAAAATGTATGCACTCACTAACTGTAAGTCGCTCTGGATAAGAGCTTCTGCTAAATGTAAGTTAGCTGTGTATTGTCGGCTAATTTAATGTGTATGACAAGAAAATAAACCCTTTAATTGTCTGCACATGCTTGTGGAGTGTTGCATTATTCAAGAGTGAAATATGGTTTGGTTGCATTATTCAATATTGTTAAGTTTTAGAAGAAGAATTGCTTGGATTGTTAAATAGTTACTTACTGGCTAGTGGCTACTGTGATATTTACTGTCAATTTGAGCTGCAGACCAAGAATGTTGCGTTGCCAGCCACAACGCAAGGCAAGGATGTAATGTGAATTGAAAAGTATAAATCTCTTTCGCCATTCCGCTCCTCAGACTCTCCTAGGGCCTTATGGTGAAACAGAGGAGTGAAAAAGGTAGAGGAGAGGTGATTAAGGGAGTGGGAAGGGGCGTGACCTGGGGTAATTGGCAGCTTGTAGGAGTGGCATGGACCTTCACAACAATAGGGCTGAGGGAACGTAAGGTGACCCCGTTAATTGAATGATAGAGGCCTCTAGTGACCAAAAGGTTGTATTAGCATGGGCAGAGCCATTGAAGTCCCACGTAGTTAACTGCGTGGGACTTCCAACTTCATTGGCTGCTCCCTCCTGGTGACCCGGTTGGAGTCATGTCCAACCGGGTCATCAGCAGAGATCAGCCGATCGTGAAGAAGAAAATTGACTACTTCAAAATGGAGATCAGGACGGGTTCCATTGTGCTTTGTGGAGCGCAACATTCAGAAGCCTTTGTAGAGTATCTCTACGAAGGCAATTACAGGTGCGCTTAAATGCCTTTCCCTCTGATGTTTTCTCACGTCATTCTTTGAACCGGCAGGTGGGAGGACAGACTTTTACAGGTGGACGGAGTAATTTCATGCAGTGCAAGTTCCATCTCAATCACCATTGACCCACTGCTATTTCTGAAGCAATTGAAGGTAGTGGGTAGTAAAGGACATACTCTCGGTAACTCCATCACCCCTCCTAAACTCGCAGACCAGACACAGCAATTTCATTATTTCCAGCCTATGACTGGTGGTAACTAAGGCCCTAGCTGACCGGAGCCATAAACCATGGCTGTGTAGCAGTGATAAGATCCTACAGCCACTCTGATCTTGAAAAGCTAGGGCCTAGTTGAGGGGGAGGAAAATATGGTATTGTTCAGTTCAAAGGACATTTCTGTTCAGAGGTTGTTTTTTTTATTGCTGCAGTGTGTGTGTTACTGTGTTTCTCTAGTGCAATTTCCACCACCTCCACTTTCCTTGGATTGACATGGACTAGTGATATTAGATGTTTAAATGGGTCTAAAGAAGTTGCTGGGTTAACTACTTTAAGCTTGAACTGAACAGCAGGTTCATCAGGTTGTTAGAACAATTCTTTGGGCAGTCTGATGCATAATATTTACCACATTGAAATATTGTACAGATGAATACAAGTGATGTTATAGAAATGTAAACTTGTGACATAAGCTGCAAGAGCATGTATTGCCATATTTGGGGGATAATATCTAGGCCTTCTCTTCCCTGTGATCGGATATAACACAAGATTTGAGCGCCTTGAGAATAAAAATGCATTTCATATTCCCCTTTAGAAAAAAGCTATGCCCCTCCATACTCCAATTGGTATACAGTTCAAAACAATACTGTACATGACATATTGATGCTAGGAGAAAGGCTCATTAATATGAACCCTGAAAATCTAAGTTAAAATGCATTGACGGAGGACTGCATGGACACGACCAGTACATCAGAGGGCAGTTCACAGCAGGATCTGTACAGAAAGTGTTCTTGGCACAGAAACACAGAGCCCCACACTGTTTGATCCTCAACTTAATGAGCATAAACCCTCACAATGAGATTCCTCTCATCGGTTGGTACATTTCCTGAGATCTTACTTCGGCAAGCCCTGGGAGAAAAGGAATAAGGAACAAGACAAGAAGCTCAAGTTCCCTCACTACAGATCAGATTGAAAGATTGAAACATGGTGCTGAGAACAAGTTGGACAGAGCTCAAGCAAATGTTTTAACAGCTATTAATGCAAGGGAAGAATTATGTAGTGCAACATCAGGGCAAATACATTTGATACAGTGGGAACTAGATTCATGCCTGTGTCCAAATACCATTTGGTTGATCTATTCTAAGAAGTAGCAACACTAAACATACTTCTCATCTGTACCCTGCACATTACATTTACGTCTAGGCCCAGCCTAGAGACTGCGAGACAGGGCGAGGTGCAGTGTGCTAGACATCATTAGACGTCAGCACAGATTTGTGCAATGATTAATTTGTCTAGCAGGTTTCTCTATAGATTTCTAATTGGCTGACTAGCTGCTTTCCAGCTCATTTCATGAAATTCAAGCCTATTGACAGGGCCTATGCAAAGGGAGTACAGTCACACCAACTTTGGAAACCAACTATTGTAGAGGATGCATGTGTTGAGTGGTGTGAACAAAAGGTATGTAGATGGAGGAATAGGGCAGTGGAGGCTGTGCTCACTGAAGGGAAGCCTTTAATCTCCTCACCCGTGACCCACATGAAATCCTGAGAACCACTCCAGTGTTGGCAGAGTCCCTACAGTACAGCTGACCGGGCCCAACCCACATCTTAACACCCCCCTCCCCATAACCACTAGTGACAGATTCATGTGCAAATATGCAGTAACAGCATGACTGAACTTGACACGTTTAAGCAAGGAAGTAGACAGGACTGCCGCCTTAACCCACACAAGACCCATTCCCATTGACCAAGCATAGGTACAGTGCCTTGCAAAAGTATTCATCCCCCTTGGTGTTTTTCCTATTTTGTTGCATTACAACCTGTAATTTAAATGGATTTATATTTGGATTTCATGTAATGGACATACACAAAATAGTGAAGTGAAATGAAAAGAATAACTTGTTTCAAAAAATTCAAAGAAATAAATAACGGAAAAGTGGTGCGTGCATATGTATTCACCCCCTTTGCTATGAAGTCCCTAAATAAGATCTGGTGCAACCAATTACATTCAGAAGTCACATAATTAGTTAAATAGAGTCCACCTGTGTGCAATCTAAGTGTCACATGATCTGTCACATGATCTCAGTAGATATATACACCTGTTCTGAAAGGCCCCAGAGTCTGCAACACCACTAAGCAAGTGGCACCACCAAGCAAGCGGCACCATGAAGACCAAGGAGCTCTCCAAACAGGTCAGGGACAAAGTTGTGGAGAAGTACAGATCAGGGTTGGGTTGTAAAAAAATATCAGAAACTTTGAACATCCCACGGAGCACCATTAAATCCATTATTAAAAAATGGAAAGAATATGGCACCACAACAAACCTGCCAAGAGAGGGCCGCCCACAAAAACTCACGGACCAGGCAAGGAGGGCATTAATCAGAGAGGCAACAAAGAGACCAGAGATAACCCTGAAGGAGCTGCAAAGCTCCACAGCGGAGATTGGAGTATCTGTCCATAGGACCACTTTAAGCCGTACACTCCACGGAGCTGGGCTTTACAGAAGAGTGGCCAGAAAAAAGCCATTGCTTAAAGAAAATAAATAAGCAAACACGTTTGGTGTTCGCCAAAGGTATGTGGGAGACTCCCCAAACATATGGAAGAAGGTACTGTGGTCAGATGGGACTAAAATTAAGCTTTTTGGCCATCAAGGAAAACGCTACGTCTGGCGCAAACCCAACACCTCTCATCACCCCGAGAACACCATCCCCACAATGAAGCATGGTGGTGGCAGCATCATGCTGTGGGGATGTTTTTCATCGGCAGGGACTGGGAAACTGGTCAGAATTGAAGGCTTGATGGATGGCGCTAAATACAGGGAAATTCTTGAGGGAAACCTGTTTCAGTCTTCCAGAGATTTGAGACTGGGATGGAGGTTCACCTTCCAGCAGGACAATGACCCTAAGCATACTGCTAAAGCAACACTCAAGTGGTTTAAGGGGAAACATTTAAATGTCTTGGAATGGCCTAGTCAAAGCCCAGACCTCAATCCAATTGAGAATTTGTGGTATGACTTAAAGATTGCTGTACACCATTGGAACTCATCCAAATTGAAGGAGCTGGAGCAGTTTTGCCTTGAAGAATGGACAAAAATCCCAGTGGCTATATGTGCCAAGCTTATAGAGACATACCCCAAGAGATTTGCAGCTGTAATTGCTGCAAAAGGTGACTCTACAAACTCTAAAAAAAAAATATTTTCTTATTTCTTGTTTGTTTCACGATAAAAAATATTTTACATCTTCAAAGTGGTAGGCATGTTGTGTAAATCAAATGATACAAACCCCCAAAACATTCCAGATTGTAAGGCAACAAAAAAGGGGGTGAATACTTTCGCAAGCCACTGTACACCTTATTTTCCCATGTGATCATTGTTTTCCCCTTATGGAAACCCCAGCATCTGTTAATCCTAATAAAACATGGCAGTATTATTTATATATACTAATAAATATATATATATATAAACACACACACTGAGTGTACTAAACATGCTCTTTCCATGACAGACTGACCAGGTGAAAGCTATGATCCCTTTTTGATGTCACTTGTTAAACCACTTTAAATCAGTGTAGATGAAGGGGAGGATTTTTAAGCCTCGAGACAATTGAGACATGGATTGTGTGTGTGTGTGCCATTCAGAGGGTGAATGGGCAAGACAAAATATTTAAGTGCCTTCGAACGGGGTATGGTAGTAGGTGCCAGGCGCACCGGTTTGAGTGTGTCAACAACCGCAACACTGCTGAAAGCATTGGAGTCAACATGGGCCAGAATCCCTGTGGAACGCTTTCGACACCGTGTAGAGTCATGCCGACAAATTGAGGCTGTTCTGAGGGCAAAAGGAGGTGCAACTAAATATTAGGAAGGTGTTCCTAATGTTTTGTACACTCAGTGTATATCAGGGTTTACATTAGCCGGTAATAGCTGGCTTTTGGCCGATAAATAAAATTGCCGCCGGCCAATTGTCCGGGACAAGAAGAAAAAATCCCGTTGTGAAATAAATGCTTTTTAGCCTATTCATCGATGTAAATACCAGTCGATGTAAATACATTTGACTGGTCATGCTTATTGGTCTATAGGTTAATTTGCATAATTTTGTATAATGAAATTGGTGCGTGTACAGTGTATTTGTTATGTATCTTATTTATCACACGCAAACAGCATACAGACAGAGCCTTTAAGCAGAACATCTCAGACAGTGCGAGACAGTGAAGGCAGCCTTCATCAGCACGTCACACCACTTTGCAATGAGCTTGAGGCAGTATGCATTTTGAAAACATACTTTATTGTTTGAAACCTGAACGTTTTAATACATTGAAGCAAGGTAAGACATGCATCTAAGTAGCCTATTAGATCTCTACATTTCTAAACATATTTTCATCTGTCACATGAAACCACTCGCATGTACAGTGCCCTTTCGACAGTGTTTTCCTCTAATTGCATTACAGAACGAACATTGCTGCGCTTATGTGATGAAATAGTTTAACATTAAGCTAAAGGTTCTGATCTGTTGCATTAGACTCATTGCTTTAACATTTTATTTTTATGTAACCTATGCCTACTAGTATGAATTTGGGATCTATCGTCCCACAACTGTCCCAGTGTGTTTGGAATAGGCCATTTCTTACGACAAGCTGACCAATAGAATAGGTAAACTTTTATACTATGGGGAATAGTAGATTGACATAGGCCAGTGATTTTGTTGTGCATTACTTGTAGGCTGAGAAAAAGTAAATGTGGTCAGTTAACATGTTCAAAGTGCACATCAGAATTCGGTAAGAAGGACCGCACATCGTTGCATCCTCGACTTCCATGTTAATATGAATTGCCATAATTTAATGTGATTCGTCATTCTGAGCACTGTGGGTGGACGCCCTAATCAGGTTACACACCCAATAAATATTGGTCCGGTAAATTAAAATGTTGCTGGTCAAATGTCCTGCGCCACATTTTCTTAAGAAAACCCTGGAGTGTATGTACTGTATATATGTATACTGAACAAAAATCTAGAAGCAACATGTAAAGTGTTGGTCCCATGTTTTATGAGCTGAAATTAAACATACCAGAAATTTTCCATATGCACAAAATGCGTATTTATCTAGAATTTTGTACACAAATTTGTTTACATCCCTGTTAGTGAGCATTTCTCCTTTGCCAAGATAATTCATCCACCTGACAGGTGTGGCATATCATGAAGCTGATTAAACAGCATGATCATTACACAGGCGCACCTTGTGCTGGGGACAATTAAAGGACACTCTACAATGTGCAGTTTTTTCACAACACAATGCCACAGATGTCTCAAGTTGAGAGCATGTGCAATTGGCATGCTGACTGCAGGAACGTCTACCAGAGCTGTTGCCAGATAATTGAATGTTAATTTCTCTACAACAAGCAACCTCCAACGTCGTTTTAGAGAATTTGGCAGTATGTCCAATTGGCCTCACAACCGCAGACCATGTGTAACCACGCCAGCCCAGGACCTCCACATCAGGCTTCTTCACCTGCGGGATCGTTCCAGACCAACCACCCAGACAGCTAATGAAACAGAGGAGTATTTTGGTCTGTAGTAAAGCCCTTTTGTTGGGGAAAAACTCATTCTGATTGGGTGGGCCTATGTCCTCCCAGGCCCACCCATGGGAGCGCCACTGCCCAGTCATGTCAAATCCATAGATTAGGGCCTAATTTATTTATTTCAATTAACCGATTTCCTTATATGAACTGTTACTCATTGAAATTGTTGCATTTATATTTTTGTTCAGTATATATAGCAGAACCACAATTTATGATTCTGATATGAAACATTGAGGATAGCACAGCTTCGAGCACAAACTTTGTACTTCAGTACTCACTTCAGTCTACCTCCTTGGTTTAAGGCGTGCGCCAAATCCTGTAAGATATGTGTTAAACTTTATCACAGTGTCAACTATCCCTAAAAACAAAAAGCCATGCATCTAAAAGAAGCAAATGGAGTAAAATTCTAAATTACACTACCGTTCAAAAGTTTGGGGTCACTTAGAAATGTACTTGTTTTTGAAAGAAAAGCAATTTTTTGGTCCATTAAAATAACATCAAATTGATCAGAAATACAGTGTAGACATTGTTAATGTTGTAAATGGCTATTGTAGCTGGAAACGGCTGATTCTTAATGGAATATCTACATAGGCGTACAGAGGCCCATTATCAGCAACCATCAGTCCTGTGTTCCAATGGCACGTTGTGTTTGCTAATCCAAGTTTATCATTTTAAAAGGCTAATTGATAATTAGAAAACCCTTTTGCAATTATGTTACCACAGCTGAAAACGGTTGTGTTGATTAAAGAAGCAATAAAACTGGCCTTCTTGAGACTAGTTGAGTATCTGGAGCATTAGCAATTGTGGGTTCGATTACAGGCTCAAAATGGCTAGAAACAAATAACTTTGTACTGAAACTCATCAGTCTATTCTTGTTCTGAGAAATTAAGGCTATTCCATGCGAGAAATTGCCAAGAAACTGAAGATCTTGTACAAGCTGTATACTACTCCCTTCACAGAACAGTGCAAACTGTCTCTAACCAGACTAGAAAGAGGAGTGGGAGGCCCCGGTGCACAACTGAGCAAGAGGAAAAATACATTAGAGTGTCTAGTTTGAGAAACAGATGCCTCACAGGTCCTCAACTGGCAGCTTCATTAAATAGTACCCGCAAAACACCAGTCTCAACGTCAACAGTGAAGTGGTGACTCCGCGATGCTGACCTAGGCTTAGTTGATAAGAAAAAGCCATATCTCAGACTGGCCAATAAAAAGAAAAGATTAAGATGGGCAAAAGAACACAGACATTGGACAGAGGAAAAAAAGTGTTATGGACAGACAAATCGAAGTTTGAGGTGTTCGGATCACAAAGAATAACATCTGTGAGACGCAGACCAAATGAAAAGATGCTGGAGGAGAGCTTGATGCCATCTGTCAAGCATGGTGGAGGCAATGTGATGGTCTGGGGGTGCTTTGGTGGTGGTAAAGTGGGAGATTTGTACAGGGTAAAAGGGATCTTGAAGAAGGAAGGCTATCACTCCATTTTGCAACGCAATGCCATACCCTGTGGACGGCGCTTGATTGGAGCCAATTTCTTCCTACAACAGGACAATACCCAAAGCACAGCTCCAAACTATGCAATAACTATTTAGGGAAGAAGCAGTCAGCTGGTATTCTGTCTACAATGGAGTGGCCAGCACAGTCACCGGATCTCAACCCTATTGAGCTGTTGTGGGAGCAGCTTGACCGTATGGTACGTAAGAAGTGCCCATCAAGCCAATCCAACTTGTGGGAGGTGCTTCAAGAAGCATGGGGTGAAATCTCTTCAGATTACCTCAACAAATTGACAACTAGAATGCCAAAGGTCTGCAAGGCTGTAATTGCTGCAAATGGAGGATTCTATTATTATTTATATTAAAAATCATTATTTCTAACCTTGTCAATGACTACATTTCCTATGCATTTAGCTATATTTCCTATTCAAACTCATTTCATGTATGTTTTCATGGAAAACAAGGACATTTCTAAGCGACCCAAACATTTGAACGGTAGTGTATATTAGTTCAGATTGAATGAAATTGTCATTAGAAAGCCTCATCAGGTCAGATTCCGAGCTACATATTCAAATATTTAGTCTTGATCAGTTTGAAGAAATTAACATCTTTACTTGATGGGTGCACGCAGGGCTTAAACCTATAGATCACCTGTTGATTGGAAATAAGAAGTTTGGAAACACTGCAACCCCCATGACTCATGAATTAACAGTTGTGCAGTTTCCTTCATGCCCACTTATTAAAAACAGGCATAGTTCTAGAGGTGCTGATGTGTAAAGGGTGCCGCTTTCACCACTGATGTAAATCAGATGAAAGGATTCATGTTGCCCCTGGAGACTGCAGACCACCCATGGCAAACAGGATCCACAGTGTCACGAGGGGCGCTGCTGTGGGATCACTGTGTGAAGGACTGGCAGCGGGAAAGCCTGACAGGCCCCCTTTGAAAATGATCCGGCACACATTGCAGAGTAGCTTCTCACCTTACTTTGGTCGTCTCAGTACGTCAGGCACGTTTCCGACCTGAAAGAGAGAATTCAGAAAGTTATTAATGCAAATTCCTTAGGGTACATTTCCAGTTAACAAAAATTGATGTTCCCAATAAATCACCCCAGTATGGCGCTGGAGACCCACTGGAATGAGGTTTACTTTATGGTCAATTCCATAGCAAGTCAGGAACCGAATATCCCAAAAGCCTTGGTATATGACCAAACATAAAGACATCTGATAAGTCTAGGGAGACAAAAGAGCTTACCTTCACTGGAGATGGCTCATTCAGACCAGTCCTGGTATGCCTGAAGTGAGAAGGTCACAGCTATTAATTACTTAATAGATTGAAACACTCACTCGGCATTATCACTTATACAGTTGAAGTCGGAAGTTTACATACACCTTAGCCAAATACATTTAAACTCAGTTTTTCACAATTCCTGACATTTAATCCTAGTAAAAATTCCCTGTCGTCGGTCAGTTAGGATCACCATTTTATTTTAAGAATGTGAAATGTCAGAATAATACTAGAGAGAATTATTTATTTCAGCTTTTATTTCTTTCATCACATTCCCAGTGGATCAGAAGTTTACATGCGCTCAATTAGTATTTGGTAGCATTGCCTTTAAATTGTTTAACTTGGGTCAAATGTTTCAGGTAGCCTTCCACAAGCTTCCCACAATAAGTTGGGTGAATGTTGGCTCATTCCTCCTGACAGAGTTGGTGTAACTGAGTCAGGTTTGTAGGCCTCCTTGCACGCACAAGCTTTTTCAGTTCTGCCCACACATTTTCTATAGGATTGAGGTCAGGGCTTTGTGATGGCCACTCCAATACCTTGAATTTGTTGTCCTTAAGCAATTTTGCCACAACTTTGGAAGTATGCTTGGGGTCATTGTCCATTTAGAAGACCCAAGCTTTAACTTCCTGACTGATGTCTTGAGATGTTGCTTCAATATATCCACATAATTTTCCTTCCTCATGATGCCATCTATTTTGTGAAGTGCACCAGTCCCTCCTGCAGCAAAGCACCCCCGCAGCATGATGCTGCCACCCCCGTGCTTCACTGTTGGGATGGTGTTCTTCGGCTTGTAAGCCACCCCCCTTTTTCCTCCAAACATAATAATGGTCATTATGGGCAAACAGTTCTATTTTTGTTTCATCAGACCAGAGGACATTTCTCCAAAAAGTACGATCTTTGTCCCCATGTGCAGTTGCAAACCATAGTCTGGCTTTTTTTATGGCGGTTTTGGAGCAGTGGCTTCTTCCTTGCTGAGCGGCCTTTCAGGTGATGTCGATATAGGACTCGTTTTACTGTGGATATAGTAAGTACGTTCATCTCTAGGAGACAGAACGCGTCTCCTTCCTGAGCGGTATGACGGCTGCACCCCCCCCTTTACTCCAACCCCCCCCCCCAAAAAAAAAACAAAAAAAACATTGTAAAGTGGTTATCCCACTGGCTATAAGGTGAATGCACCTATTTGTAAGTCGCTCTGGATAAGAGTGTCTGCTAAATGACGTAAATGTAAATGTCTATACTTGTGTACTATTGTTTATACAGATGAACGTGGTATCTTCAGGCTGATTTCTTTTGATTTTCCCTTGATGTCAAGCACTGAGTTTGAAGGTAGGCCTTGAAATACATCCACAGGTACACCTCCAATTGACTCAAATTATGTCAATTAGCCTATCAGAAGCTTCTAAAGCCATGACATCATTTTCTGGAATTTTCCAAGCTGTTTAAAGGCACAGTCAACTTAGTGTATGTAAACTTATGACCCACTAGAATTGTAATACAGTGAATTATAAGTGAAATGATCTGTCTGTAAACAATTGTTGGAAAAATTACTTGTGTCATGCACAAAGTAGATGTCCTAACCGACTTGCCAAAACTATAGTTTGTTTCCAAGAAATGTGTGGAGTGGTTGAAAAACGAGTTTTAATGACTCCAATCTAAGTGTATGTAAACTTCCGACTTCAACTGTATATGGTCTGAGAATAATATTGGCAGGCCAAGCATAAAGCCAATCTGCTGTGATAATTAGGCCTACTGCACATACCTCATTCCTACAGAACTGTTTTCCGCATAAAACAAAATGCACATTTTCCCACTAGAGATGAGTTTCCATGAAATTGACTTGTTGCAGATAAGGTTGTGCGTGACGACATAGTACACATAAAACTTTTTTTGTTAAATTGGTTTCCATCGCATTTTCAACTCTGATGGTTCTCACTAAAACATTTGCATTATATAGCGAGTGTGCCCACTCTGGTATTGGCTCATGCGCTCTAGCCAACAGCACGCCGATAGTGTGCAGATAGCACTGTTGGCTAGAGCATACGTATAGCCTACATGAGATTATGGACAAAAGAGCAAGATTATCTTTATGTCAAAATGGCAGCCAAGCATCAATGAGCATGTCATGAAAATAAGACCTAATATTTATTGGAAAGGTGCATCAAGCTCGTCACCTTGCACTTTAACCACCATGTGAAGTTCATTACTTCAAGTTTTAATGTCATATGCACAAGTACAGTGAAATGGCTTTCTTGCTAGCGCTAATCCCAACAATGTAGTACTCATAATTTAATCTGTAGCCTAATAAAATGCATGCTTTCCTGACGAGTCGTAGTGGGAGGGCAACATGTCATCGTCGGACTCAGTTTACTTCGATATGTTACAGTGGCTTTGCGAAAGTATTCACCCCCCTTGGCATTTTTCCTATTTTGTTGCATTACAACCTGGAATTAAAAAATATTTTTTGGGATTTGTATCATTTGATTTACACGACATGCCTACCACTTTGAAGATGCAAAATATTTTTTTTTGTGAAACAAACAAGAAATAAGACAAAAAAAACAGAAAACTTGAGCCTGCATAACTATTCACAACGCCCCCCAAGTCTCTTGGGATATGTCTCTATAAGCTTGGCACATCTAGCCACTGGGATTCTTATCAATTCTTCAATGCAAAACTACTCCAGCTCCTTCAAGTTGGATGGGCTCCGCTGGTGTACAGCAATTTTCCCAGTCCCTGCCGATGATAAACATCCCCACAACATGATGCTGCCACCACCATGCTTCACTGTGGGGATGGTGTTCTCGGGGTGATGAGAGGTGTTGGGTTTGTGCCAGACATAGCGTTTTCCTTGATGGCCAAAAAGCTCAATTTTAGTCTCATCTGACCAGAGTATCTTCTTCCATATGTTTGGGGAGTCTCCCACATGCCTTTTGGCGAACACCAAACGTGTTTGATTATTTTTTTCTTTAAGCAATGGCTTTTTTCTGGCCACTCTTCTGTAAAGCCCAGCTCCGTGGAGTGTACGGCTTAAAGTGGTCATATGGACAGATACTCCGATTTCCGCTGTGGAGCTTTGCAGCTCCTTCTGATTAATGCCCTCCTTGCCTGGTCCGTGAGTTTTGGTGGGCGACCCTCTCTTGGCAGGTTTGTTGTGGTGCCGTATTCTTTCAATTTTTTTAGAATGGATTTAATGGTGCTCCGTGGGGATGTTCAAAGTTTTTGATATTTTTTTACAACCCAACCCTGATCTGTACTTCTGCACAACTTTGTCCCTGACCTGTTTGGAGAGGTCCTTGGTCTTCATGGTGCCGCTTGCTTGGTGGTGCCCCTTGCTTAGTGGTGTTGCAGACTCTGGGGCCTTTCAGAACAGGTGTATATATATACTGAGATCATGTGACACTTACATTGCACACAGGTGGACTTTATTTAACTAAGTATGTGATTTCTGAAGGCAATTGGTTGCACCAGATCTTATTTAGGGGCTTCATAGCAAAGGGGGTGAATACATATGCACGCACCACTTTTCTGTTATTTATTTTTTTGAATTTTTTGAAACAAGTAATTATTTTCATTTCACATCACCAATTTCTACTATTTTGTGTATGTCCATTACATGAAATCCAAATAAAAATCCATTTAAATTACAGGTTGCACTGCCAAATTCTCTAAAACGACATTGGAGGAAGCTCATGGTAGAGAAATTAACTTTAAATTATCTGGCAACAGTGCTGTTGGACATTCCTGCAGTCAGCATGCCAATTGCATGCTCCCTCAACATCAGACATCTGTGACATTGTGTTATGTGACAAAACTGCACATTTGAGAGTGGCCTTTTATTGTCCCCCAGCACAAGGTGCACCTGTGAGGTGGATGGATTATCTAGGCAAGGGAGAAAAGCTCACTGACAAGGATGTAAACAAGTGTGTACAAAAGTTGAGAAATAAGCTTTTTGTGTGTATAGAAAATGTCTGGGATCTTTTATTTCAGCTCATGAAACATGGGACCAACACTTCACAGGTTGCGTTTATATTTTTCTTCAGTATAAATTCCCCAAGGCATTACTTGGATACATTGACTGTCTTGGCTTTAATTGGGGAATCAGAATGTCAGGGAGCAGCCCATCACATTAAGTATCTAACTAGCAAAACATTTGGAACCAACTAAAAGGAGACAAATGTCAGAGGCCTTGAGAATTTGTAATTGGGCTTGGTCGCAGTGCTATGATGTTCTTGCCCTGTGGCAGCCCTTGGCATGCCGATCAGGCCTGGTGTTGGGTATGCCGGGGAATTCTGACACTGCACCACCAGAGTCTCGCATTCCATGGATGCCAGCCAGCCCACAGAGTGGGGTCGTGGAGCGAATGGGTTTGAATCAGCACAAATACCAGGGCTCCAGGCACAGACCAGCCAGGAGCCTAACGATGCCAGATGCAGAGTCACTCTCGCATTGTGTTATGAACAGAACAGCCTGTGGTGAGGGCTGGCTGTAGATACCATACAGTGCTACTCAGTGGGCCCTCGGCTACCTTTACAAGAGACTGAACACAAGTACTCAATTTCAATCAATACCTTCAGACCTCTTGGCACGTTTGACATCAAATCAAATTATATTTGCCACATGCGCTGAATACAACAGGTGTAGACCTTACAGTGAAATGCTTACTTAGAAGCCCTTAACCAACAATGCAGTTTTAAGAAAAAGAAAAAAAGTGTTAAGTAAAAAATTAAAATAGCAAATAATTAAAGAGCAGCAGCAAAATAACAGTAGGGAGGCTATATACAGGGGGTACCGGTACAGAGTCAATGTGCGGGGGCACCGGTTAGTCTAGGTAAGATGTACATGTGGGTAGAGTTAAAGTGACTATGCATAGATAATAAACAGAGTAGCAGCAGCGTAAAAGAGGGGGAGGGGTTGGGGTTGGGGGGCAATGCAAATAGTCCAGGTAGTCATGATTAGCTGTTCAGGAGTCTTATGGCTTGGGGGTAGAAGCTGTTAAGAAGCCTTTTGGACCTAGACTTGGCGCTCCGGTACTGCTTGCCGTGCAGTAGCAGAGAGAACAGTCGATGACTAGGGTGGCTGGAGTCTTTGACAATTTTTAGGGCCTTCCTCTGACAACACCTGGTATAGAGGTCCTGGATGTCAGGAAGCTTGGCCCCAGTGATGTACTGGGCCGTACGCACTACCCTCTGCATTGCCTTGCGGTCAGAGGCTGAGCAGTTGCCATACCAGGCGGTGATGCAACCAGTCAGGATGCTCTCGATGGTGCAGCTGTAGAACTTTTTGAGGATCTGAGGACCCATGCCAAATCTTTTCGGTCTCCTGAGGGGGAATAGGCTTTGTCGTGCCCTCTTCACGACTGTCTTGGTGTTTGTGTTATGATGAGTTTTTCGGGTATCAAGTAATTCATGATGCAAGAAGATATTTAACACTTAGATGGAGAGTTGATACAAATATTTAATAGACACAGTACTGGGTTCGTCTAACAAATGGCACATGCTCTGCCTCTTGTCGTCCGAACTACTAGACAAAGAAAATATCTCTCTTCTTATAGTCACTGTTACATGTTGCTTCCACAACATCTGTTAACCATCAGTGTGCACTCCCTTTTTTGATGTTATTACCTTGTACCCCAAGTCAGTATATTATGTCCATCAATCATTCTAAGATAAACCACCAGTAAGCCCCCTCGACATAATGGAATTCTTGGTATTCAGACTGTGCTGCACCAAGAGTCACTTATCTCATAAATGTAACCTTCTTCCCACAACACCATGAAAAGACATAACAGTTTGGACCATGATAGTTTGTTGGTGATGTGGACACCAAGGAACTTGAAGCTCTCAACCTGTTCCACTACAGCCCTGTCGATGAGAATGGGGGCGTGCTCAGTCCTCTTTTTGTTTGTGTAGTCCACAATCATCTCCTTTGTCTTGATCACGTTGAGGGAGAGGTTGTTATCCTGGCACCACACGGCCAGGTCTCTGACCTCCTCCCTATAGGCTGTCTCATCGTTGTCGGTGATCAGGCCTACCACTGTTGTGTCATCGGCAAACTTAATGATGGTGTTGGAGTCATGCCTGGCCATGCAGTCATGGGTGAACAGGGAGTACAGGAGGGGACTGAGCACGCACCCCTGAGGGGCCCCCGTGTTGTGGATCAGCGTGGCAGATGTGTTGTCAAGAGAACACAAGATTGAATTTGCATACAGGAAGTTCAATGATATAAACTTGCTGGGAAGTCAAACGTGTCTAGACAGATATTCCAGGACTCCACACAAGAGGCATGGAGACCAACAATGTCATATGTCAGGTTGCTCTTGCACCGACTAATGAACAGTCCAATCAGAGTCAATTCCTCCCCATATAACCACAAACCCAAGAGGATTACACTCAACGTAATCAAAACTGATCAGGGTTCATACGCACCAAAAGGGCATCTGGGCTTGAGAGCCATCTTGTGGCCAATTGGTAGACCTACACCAGACAGATGAGGAAGGCCATTAGAAACATGGCTTTAGTTCATAGTAGAGCTGCAATTTTGAGTATTTGTTCTGCAGTAATATCCCACAGGGCTAATGGCAGTAGCCATGAAGGTAAAGTGAAACAGACTTGTTCTTTGAGGCATTTCCAATGACTAGGGTTCACAGTGAAGAGTCTGTCGGGATAGCCCTCAGTATGACACAGAAAGGTTTAAAATATGGAGCACTCGTGCAGAGGTTGCTTAGATCAATAACAAAAAGTAAACTAGGCATTTCAAATGACAAAAATACTCACCATGAACGTCAAGGTTATTTTGCATTAAATGCATTAGATTAAAGCTAAGATCCGCATAAGGTGAATCATCTTCACTGGTCATAACCAGGTGTATTTGTAATTGTTTTTGAGAAGGGGCAGAGGAGCATCCTCCACCACAGTAAAAAAATAAAAAGAATAATGTGCACATATTGCTGTTCTATCATGGGTGCAATGATGTCAGAGATAGAAAGATAGAAGTAAGGTCTTTGTTATAATATCGCTAAAGGAAGTGAATCCGCTACGGATTCCAGCTTTAAATATACAGTGGGGAAAAAAAGTATTTAGTCAGCCACCAATTGTGCAAGTTCTCCCACTTAAAAAGATGAGAGAGGCCTGTAATTTTCATCATAGGTAAACGTCAACTATGACAGACAAAAATAGAAAAAAAAATCCAGAAAATCACATTGTAGGATTTTTTATGAATTTATTGGCATATGATGGTGGAAAATAAGTATTTGGTCAATAACAAAAGTTTCTCAATACTTTGTTATATACCCTTTGTTGGCAATGACACAGGTCAAACGTTTTCTGTAAGTCTTCACAAGGTTTTCACACACTGTTGCTGGTATTTTGGCCCATTCCTCCATGCAGATCTCCTCTAGAGCAGTGATGTTTTGGGGCTGTCGCTGGGCAACACAGACTTTCAACTCCCTCCAAATATTTTCTATGGGGTTGAGATCTGGAGACTGGCTAGGCCACTCCAGGACCTTGAAATGCTTCTTACGAAGCCACTCCTTCGTTGCCCGGGCGGTGTGTTTGGGATCATTGTCATGCTGAAAGACCCAGCCACGTTTCATCTTCAATGCCCTTGCTGATGGAAGGAGGGTTTCACTCAAAATCTCACGATACATGGCCCCATTCATTCTTTCCTTTACACGGATCAGTCGTCCTGGTCCCTTTGCAGAAAAACAGCCCCAAAGCATGATGTTTCCAACCCCATGCTTCACAGTAGGTATGGTGTTCTTTGGATGCAACTCAGCATTCTTTGTCCTCCAAACATGACGAGTTGAGTTTTTACCAAAAAGTTATATTTTGGTTTCATCTGACCATATGACATTCTCCCAATCCTCTTCTGGATCATCCAAATGCACTTCAGACGGGCCTGGACATGTACTGGCTTAAGCAGGGGGACACGTCTCTCACTGCAGGATTTGAGTCCCTGGCGGCGTAGTGTGTTACTGATGGTTGGCTTTGTTACTTTGGTCCCAGCTCTCAGCAGGTCATTCACTAGGTCCCCCCGTGTGGTTCTGGGATTTTTGCTCACCGTTCTTGTGATCTTTTTGACTCCCACGGGGTGAGATCTTGCATGGAGCCCCAGATCGAGGGAGATTATCAGTGGTCTTGTATGTCTTCCATTTCCTAATAATTGCTCCCACAGTTGATTTCTTCAAACCAAGCTGCTTACCTGTTGCAGATTCAGTCTTCCCAGCCTGGTGCAGGTCTACAATTTTGTTTTTGGTGTCCTTTGACAGCTCTTTGGTCTTGGCCATTGTGAAGTTTGGAGTGTGACTGTTTGAGGTTGTGGACAGGTGTCTTTATACTGATAACAAGTTCAAACAGGTGCCATTAATACAGGTAACGAGTGGAGGACAGAGGAGCCTCTTAAAGAAGAAGTTACAGGTCTGTGAGAGCCAGAAATCTTGCTTGTTTGTAGGTGACCAAATACTTATTTTCCACCATAATTTGCAAATAAATTCATTAAAAATCCTACAATGGGATTTTCTGGATTTTTTTTTCTCAATTTGTCTGTCATAGTTGACGTGTACCTATGATGAAAATTACAGGCCTCTCTCATCTTTTTAAGTGGGAGAACTTGCACAATTGGTGGCTGACTAAATACTTTTTTGCCCCACTGTAGGTAAAACAAATACTAACCAAGACGGCATGAAACCATGTCAATGACCATACATATACCCAGTAGGAACGCTGAGGTATACAGGGCAAATCACCTTTCCTCTCGAAGCTGTTGGAATCAATGGAAAGAAAAGTGAATACAATACATATGAACATTGGTTCTTCAACTACACACCCGAGGAGTTTGGGATTGAAACAGGCTTCATCATATCAAACTCTTCTCTGAAAGACAGGCACTGGATTAAAGAAGGCAAATACTTTGTATTAATTTATGTCCAGACTGATGTCCAGTCTCATAAGTAACACTGCTGCTGGGTGAGCACAGCAGTGAGTTGCAAGAAAATGGATTGCTATGTGCACTACTCCAGCACTAAGGCCCACGGTGTTAGTCGTAACGAGTGTAATACAACCAGTTAGCAAGTCGGACATTTCCGAGTTTCCTATTTCCGACTAGCACATTAACGCGGCATATAAACACAGATATCGACTCTGGCCTATTACTGTATTATGGCCGGTGAGGCATTCCTGAGGTTTCCACTAGATAGCACAGCCACAAAGTAGTAACATTTTACATTTACGTCATTTAGCAGACGCTCTTATCCAGAGTGACTTACAGTTAGTGCATACATTATATAATTTTTTATTTTCATACCCCATGGGAATCGAACCCACAACCCTGGCGTTGCAAACACCATGCTCTACCAACTGAGCTACCTCCCTGCCGGCCATTCCCTCCCCTACCCTGGACGACGCTGGGCCAATTGTGCGCCGCCCCATTGGTCTCCCGGTTGCGGCCGGCTACAGCAGAGCCTGGATTCGAACCAGGATCTCTAGTAAATTGGCTATAGTAAAACTGCATGAAAACAAAAATGCGCATTGTGGTCTTAATTTAAGGTTAGGGTTATGCATAAGATTAGCAATATGGTTAAGATTATGGTTTGGTTTAAAATCATATTTTAAGAAGATACATTTCAGAAATAGGCAGGGGTTATAACTTTGTGGCTGTGTTAACTAGTGAGGTATGGGGTGAGATTTGTTTCCATATTCTATAAATATGTCTACCATGATCCGTGCGCATAGTAAAATATAACTCACAAATAAAACTCGGATCTGTGAATATATAAAACTATTTCCTAAATAAAACCATAAACCAAGAATATTTAACAATATTTCACAAGTAAAACCAGAATCCGTAAATAAGTAAAAATATGTAATAAATGAAACCGTGATCCGTATGCATGCTCAGCATAAGTCACAAATACATCCATGATCTGTAACTGTATTCAACATAGCTCACAAATAAAAGTACAATTTGAACTAATGTAGAACGATTTGTGAGCAAATGTTCAGAAATTCCTAACATTTACAGCTGTGCAATGTGCATTTGCGCATCAAAAAGTTATTGTGGATCTGTATTCTGTGCATACATACTTTTGACACTGTTTTTCCGCAGATTTGTGTGTTCAATCCAAAATGGACAGTCTATCTCCAGTCATTGAGATCTGTGTCACGGTCATCACAAGTTACCACAGCCACAAAGTATTATGCGTCGTTCAAGTGCTAGTAGGAACTAGGAAACTCTGACATTTTCGACATGCTAACTGGTTGTAGCTATACACGTGCCACGCTCAACGAATCAGCAAGTCGGAAATGTCAGAGTTCCGACTAGGATGTGAACACGGCAATAAACCCCGCCAATATCTGTGAGTGTGATGATGCAGTGTGATGACTCATGTCAAGGAAGGATGTCAAAATCCTGTGTCGGTGAGTGTAGCTATTAAGTTAAGTTTGAGTATCTTAGCAATACAATGTGTTCTATACAGCTGTCAACATTCTACAAGGAAAGAGTCACTTAATCAATTACTGTATATAATCATTAACCAGATTACCACAGATACCAGACTTAGATGAGTGATAACCCAGTTCTAGAATGTTGTCATTGATAAGAATGAATCAAAAAATCTACTGACAATAAGAATTGACTTTGTTTAGACATCCAGCCTGTATTGTAGTTTCATGACCAGAGACAAATCTTCAAAGGTACAGTATTTATTTATTCGGAGTGCTGCACTTGTCCTCATGTGAAAATTACAGTTGATTAAATATTCTACAGCTGTAATGTCATCAATCAAATCAAACTTTATTTATATAGTACATTTCTTACAAAAAATGGATTTCAAGGTGTTCAAAGTCATACATTGAAAGGCATGTGGCACTTAACATCCTTCCTCTTGGCAGGTCTCTATAGGTGACCAGGGGGCAATGTTCCCTCAAAGCTGTGCATGTGCACGCAGCTCTGCCTGGACTGCTGCACAGAATAAATATCAGCCCATGCAGAGAAGCACAAGACTGAAGTTCCCTCAATTTACTAGTTTCCCCATTGTTAACACTATCAACATTTCCCTTTACTGTGGGATCTGTGATCGAATCAATGCATTAGCCACTTTCAATGCAACATACTGAAACAAAACAAACTATGCAAACTTAGTATGCAAAACGAACTATGCAAGAGCTTTTGTTGTAGGCAGAACTAATTGGAGTAGGATTCTATTGCATTGACACTCACTACTCAGGCACGTACTCTACACAGACCAGTGCGCCATAACCAATCAGAGCTGCAGTAGGCCTATATGCAAATAGACCACTGCCATATATGGATCTGTGCCATTCACTTTGAACTGGACCGTTTACAGTATGAGTGGTTGTGAGTAGATGCGCTTGTTTTGACATCAAAGCGAAAGCTGCATCCAGCCACATGTGCACATTTGTTCATATTCTTTACTAGTTAGTGAGTTATTAGCCTGGGAAAGAAAACAGGGTATAATGGAATGGATTAAGAGCATCCCGGGATATAACCGAAAAGCTTATTCAAAGTATTGCAAATCAGAAATGCGAGCCTACCACGCCGATCTTATTTCTCATGCACAAACGAAAAAAACACGAGAAATGCTGCTCCGCTTTCTAATGCAAGAACATTGTTTGACACAGGCACTACATTTGTAAGAGAGAATAACATGTAAAACATCAGAGTTACAGATGACTGCATATGTTGCATGCCACGGCAGCATAGCAACTCTAGATCACCTGGGATGCGTTGTTGAAGAGCGCACATAAATGCAGTTAAAGGGCCTGCAGTGCATGAGGAACTAATAAAGGACAATGGGAATGAATCTTACTCGTTGATTATTGATGAAAGTACTGATGTCACCGCCAAGAAGCAGCGGTGTGTGGCGATAACATACCACAGCAAGAAACTCTCAAATTATAAGCACATTTGGAGGAATAATCAACATTCCAGCCGGTGATTCACTGACGAATGCCAATGCCTTGTTCAAGTTTCTTGATGACAATAACTTGCACATTAACAACTGCATCGGTCTAGCCGCATATGGCTGCAACACAATGTGTGGTAAAAACTATTCCGCCCTGACAACATTTCAAGCACGGAATCCGAATATCGTCTATATTAAATGTGTGTGCCATTCCCTGCAACTCTGTGCCTCCAAAGCAGTGAATGTTCTTCCACGAAATGTTGAATGTATATATATATATATATATATGGTATCACAGACATATATATACATGGTTCTCCAATGCCACCCAGCGACTCTCGAAATATGAGGACATACAGGATCTGCAGAGAAGAATGGGAGAAACTCCCCAAATACTGGTGTGCCAAGCTTGTAGCGTCATACCCAAGAAGACTCGAGGCTGTAATCGCTGTCAAAGGTGCTTCAACAAAGTACTGAGTAAAGGGTCTGAATACTTATGTAAATGTCATATTTCCGATTTTTTATAAATTAGCAAACATTTCTAAAAACCTTTTTTTGCATTGTCATTATGGGGTATTGTGTGTAGATTGAGGAGGGGAAAAAAAACAATTTAATCCATTTTAGAATAAGGCTGTAACGTAACAAAATGTGGAAAAAGTCAAGGGGTCTGAATGCTTTCCGAAGGCACTCTATACACCACCATCAATGTTGGTGAAGCTCCTCTGAAGATATTGCAACTCTCTGACACCAGATGGCTTGCAATCAGTGTGTGTCTATCGGGTACTGTTACAGTATGATGAGCTGAAGCTGCACTTTCAGATCACCAAAGACGGTGAGAGAAACTATGCTGCAGAGCTACTTTACCAGATGTACACTGACCCAGCCAACCTTGTGTACATGACGTTTCTGCAGACAATTGTGGGAGAGTTGAACAGGATCAACACATTTTCCAACTAGTCTCAGACAATCCAGGAAAACTCTTAGCTGATCTAATGAACTTCTACCGCTCTTTTGTGGAGCGAGTCATTGTGCCACAAGAATTACATACCTGGAGTGAAGTCATGGAATTCGACTTGACAGATGAGCATCGCCTGCCGCTCAAGTCTGTGGACTTTGGGGTTCTGCCCTGCCCTTTCTGAAGCCAGAGGAATAGACCCACTAATAGTACAGGACATGAAAATCCGCTGCAAAGACTACATGGTAGTTCTGACAAAGGAGATCAAGAAGAGACTTTCGGATAACATCAAACAACTGGAGGCACTCAAGTCTCTCTCCCCGAGCATTGTGCTCAGTAGCATCAACCCATGTCTAGATGCTCTCTCCTTCTTCCCTCTATTCAAAGGAGATCCTGGAAAGGCTGACCCAACAGTGGCGTGATCCACACTCAAAAATGGACCAATCAAGAAGAAAGTACTGATGCTGCGTGGGAGAAAGACTTTCAGGAACTTGGAACTGTTGCTCTCTCCATGCTTTCTTTGCCATTCAGCAATGCCGCTGTTGAACACGCCTTTTCCCAGATGGCATTGATAAAAAAAAAGAAAAAAAGCTGAGAAACAGAATGCCTGAAAGATCCCTTGAGAACATAATGAGAGCGCGAGCCCACACGCAAAGGAACAAGATATGCTGCCACAAATTCAGACTGTCAGCAAGGATGCTCTCATTGTTCACTGCTGACATCTCCTCAGCACAACAGGCTGAGGTAGATGAGGACAACCTTATCTAAAAGTGAATAGTTTGGATCTGTGGAATAAAAAAGAAGAGAGAGTGTGGCAGCTCACAGCAGGAGGTTATGGTCAGGGAGTTTGCTGAACACAAGAAAAAAGCAGGGTGAGTAACTGATAAGCATTATTACAAGCTCAAAGTTATTATCTACACACACAAACTTCCTTCAGTCATCTGTATGTAAAGTCTCATTCCCCCTGTGTCTCTAACTCATTATCTCCCTGTCTCGTTTGTTCTACTCTCTGTGTCTGTTAAGTGGTGATAGGGAATGGCAGCCGCACCAACTTGTATGGGGATCACCAGCATGTACCTCCTCTAGATGGAGGGCTACCACCAAACCAGCACTACTATTTTATTTATTTATTTAACTAAGGAAGTCAGTTAAGAACACATTTTTATTTACAATGACAGCCTACACCGGCCAAACCCAGACAACGCTGGGCCAATTGTGCGCTGTCCTATGGGACTCCCAATCACGGCCGGTTGTGATACAGCCTGGAATTGAACCAGGAGGTCTGTAGTGACACCTCAAGCACTGAGATGCAGTGCCTTAGACCACTGCGCCACTCGGGAGCCCTATAGTTTTGGTGAGTACTTATCACTAACTCCATTACTGACTATCAAATTATAATGATAATGATTGATTGACTGATTAATAATAGAAAACAATATTGATGTACTGGACTCATGATGGATGTAAGGTAGAGTGTACACTTACTATGAAATTATTAACGGGGCACCAGTCCAGTTATTGGACAAAATGGTTTTATAAGACCTAACTTATGAGTTATTTTGGTAATAACTCTATAAGACTACAATAATAGTAATACATTGATTCATCTGAAGGTATGAATTCTTTGAGAATCAATTTGAGTTCTTTACCAGAATAACATGTGGAAGGACCACCAGAGGGCAGGCTGTGCCCACTGATAGTAGGCCAGCCGGCATGTGAGTAGAGAGGATCAGAGGCAGTTAAGCACACCTGGCGGCACTAATCACCTATTCTCTTCCTCCTACATAAAATACGGGAGAACCTGTAGTGAGGGAGAGCTCGGTGGAAAGAGGACGTGTTGATTCTCCAAACGGATTACTTACCTGACAGACGACAGAAGAAAGGAACGGACTACCTCTTGGGAATGGCAAACACTGATTCTCACCACCACCAGAAATTAGCTTACTATTCTAAGGTCTTGCACAAAACGATAATCACCAGATGGTTTTCTAACAGGTAAAATTGGTGTGTTACAGGGTGAATTCGGGCAGGGAACTAGAGCACCTCTTTCAACTAACGCACTATGAATGGGAATGATACCCTTTTTGGCTTCTTTGCTAAAAGGTTACTGAGCTTTTTAAGGTCTGTGGGTGCTTTTTGGAACGACCACAACTGGCACAGCTTCTTTCATGCATACAAAGTTGGTCTTTGATTTAGCCCACAGTTCTTCAGGTATATCTTTTAGCCAATCAATGTGTGAATTATATTGTAATACCACAGGCATGGTTTCAATGGAAATTGGTTATTTTCTTGGTATTGTCATTGCAGTAGCCCAGTATGGGGAATAGAACGTTGCTGTTGAAGCTGACCACTTTCCCTCTCCTTCCCAGGCCACCCAATCAGTTGCTTCCATCACTTTCTTCATCCAAACACCCACATCTTTCCATTGTGTTCCAGAAGCTTTTGATAAGCTACAATGGGGAACAGAGCCAGGGACTTCATACAGACTCATCTTAGTATCTGTCAGCAACACTCCAGCTGCTACGAAGATTTATCCTCTGTATATCCCATTCATGGTTATCTCGACTTTCTCTTTTTGTTTTGACCATCTCTGTTGATATTCAGGGTCCTCATGAGGGAACAGCAGCAATACAATGTAAGTGTTCAGACACTTCCCAGTTAGCATGCAACAGGGAAGAGAGGGATTGCTCTCTCAGCTCCCCCTCAACATGTTGATCATTCAGGTGCCAAGCATAGTTCATCAGGCACGGGAAGATTCCATTTCTCTCGATCCCAATAACAATCATTCAGTACAGGCAACAGAATTTCATTTTACAAATCAAATCTCTTCCTAATACATTTCCTGGGCAGGCAGAGGAGTATAGGAATCTGTGTCTCCATTTGCCCTCTCCCCACTCCACGTTTAGGGGAAAGGTCAAACATTCTTCAGAGGGAATTCCAGATGCTCCAACTGTGTGCATTGTTTTCTTTGGGGGGGCAGACATTTTCAACACTGAGACCGCGGCCCCAGTATCCACCAAAAATTGAGTTTTATGTGTAGTTGAAGTCGGAAGTTTACATACACTTAGGTTGGAGTCATTAAAACTCGTTTTTCAACCATTCCATACATGTCTTGTTAACAAACTATAGATTCGGCAAGTCGGTTAGGACATCTACTTTGTGCATGACACAAGTAATTTTTCCAACAATTGTTTACAGACAGATTATTTCACTTATAATTCACTGTATCACAATTCTAGTGGGTCAGAAGTTTACATACACTAAGTTGACTGTGCCTTTAAACAGCTTAGAAAATTCCAGAAAATGATGTCATGGCTTTAGAAGCTTCTGATAGGCTAATTTACATAATTTGAGTCAATTGGAGGTGTACCTGTGGATGTATTTCAAGGCCTACCTTCAAACTCAGTGCTTGACATCAAGGGAAAATCGAAAGAAATCAGCCTGAAGGTACCACGTTCATCTGTATAAACAATAGTACGCAAGTATAGACACCATGGGACCACGCAGCCGTCATACCGCTCAGGAAGGAGATGCGTTCTGTCTCCTAGAGATGAACGTACTTTGGTGCGAAAAGTGCAAATCAATCCCAGAACAACAGCAAAGGACCTCGTGAAGATGCTGGAGGAAACAGGTACAAAAGTATCTATATCCACAGTAAAACGAGTCCTATATCTACATAACCTGAAAGGCCGCTCAGCAAGGAAGAAGCCACTGCTCCAAAACCACCATAAAAAAGACAGACTATGGTTTGCAACTGCACATGGGGACAAAGATCGTACTTTTTGGAGAAATGTCCTCTGGTCTGATGAAACAAAAATAGAACTGGTTGGCCATAATGACCATCGTTATGTTTGGAGGAAAAGGGGGGGGTGGCTTGCAAGCCGAAGAACACCATCCCAACCATGACGCACAGGGGTGGCAGCATCAGTCTGTGGGGGTGCTTTGCTGCAGGAGGGACTGGTGCACTTCACAAAATAGATGGCATCATGAGGAAGGAAAATTATGTGGATATATTGAAGCAACATCTCAAGACATCAGTCAGGAAGTTAAAGCTTGGTTGCAAATGGGTCTTCCAAATGGACAATGACCCCAAGCATACTTCCAAAGTTGTGGCAAAATGGCTTAAGGACAACAAAGTCAAGGTATTGGAGTGGCCATCACAAAGCCCTGACCTCAATCCTATATAAAATTTGTGGGCAGAACTGAAAAAATGTGTGTGAGCAAGGAGGCCTACAAAGCCAGCTCTGTCAGGAGGAATGGGCCAACATTAACCCAACATATTGTGGGAAGCTTGTGGAAGGCCACCCGAAACGATTGACCCAAGTTATACAATTTAAAGGCAATGCTACCAAATACTAATTGAGTGTATGTAAACTTCTGACCCACTGGGAATAAAAGCTGAAATAAATAATTATCTCTAGTATTATTCTGACATTTCACGTTCTTAAAATAAAGTGGTGATCCTAACTGACCTAAGACAGGGAATTCTTACTAGGATTAAATGTCAGGAATTGTGAAAAACTGAGTTTAAATGTATTTGGCTAAGGTGTATGTAAACTTTCGACTTCAACTGAAGGTAGGTAGGCAGACAGTACAGTGGGGAAAAAAGTATCTAGTCAGCCACCAATTGTGCAAGTTCTCCCACTTAAAAAGATGAGAGAGGCCTGTAATTTTCATCATAGGTACACGTCAACTATGACAGACAAATTGAGAAAAAAAAATCCAGAAAATTACATTGTAGGATTTTTAATGAATTTATTTGCAAATTATGGTGGAAAATAAGTATTTGGTCACCTACAAACAAGCAAGATTTCTGGCTCTCACAGACCTGTAACTTCTTCTTTAAGAGGCTCCTCTGTCCTCCACTCGTTACCTGTATTAATGGCACCTGTTTGAACTTGTGATCAGTATAAAAGACACCTGTCCACAACCTCAAACAGTCACAC
The DNA here is from genome assembly GCF_020615455.1 of Coregonus clupeaformis. Taxonomy (NCBI): domain Eukaryota; kingdom Metazoa; phylum Chordata; class Actinopteri; order Salmoniformes; family Salmonidae; genus Coregonus; species Coregonus clupeaformis. The sequence goes on from NC_059215.1 coordinate 3,866,798, forward strand.
TCCAAACTCAACTATGGCCAAGACCAAAGAGCTGTCAAAGGACACCAGAAACAAAATTGTAGACCTGCACCAGGCTGGGAAGACTGAATCTGCAATAGGTAAGCAGCTTGGTTTGAAGAAATCAACTGTGGGAGCAATTATTAGGAAATGGAAGACATACAAGACCACTGATAATCTCCCTCGATCTGGGGCTCCACGCAAGATCTCACCCCGTGGGGTCAAAATGATCACAAGAACGGTGAGCAAAAATCCCAGAACCACACGGGGGACCTAGTGAATGACCTGCAGAGAGCTGGGACCAAAGTAACAAAGCCTACCATCAGTAACACAATACGCCGCCAGGGACTCAAATCCTGCAGTGCCAGACGTGTCCCCCTGCTTAAGCCAGTACATGTCCAGGCCCGTCTGAAGTTTGCTAGAGTGCATTTGGATGATCCAGAAGAGGATTGGGAGAATGTCATATGGTCAGATGAAACCAAAATATAACTTGGTAAAAACTCAACTCGTCGTGTTTGGAGGACAAAGAATGCTGAGTTGCATCCAAAGAACACCATACCTACTGTGAAGCATGGGGGTGGAAACATCATGCTTTGGGGCTGTTTTTCTGCAAAGGGACCAGGACGACTGATCCGTGTAAAGGAAAGAATGAATGGGGCCATATATCGTGAGATTTTGAGTGAAAACCTCCTTCCATCAGCAAGGGCATTGAAGATTAAACGTGGCTGGGTCTTTCAGCATGACAATGATCCCAAACACACCGCCCGGGCAACGCAGGAGTGGCTTCGTAAGAAGCATTTCAAGGTCCTGGAGTGGCCTAGCCAGTCTCAAGATCTCAACCCCATAGAAAATCTTTGGAGGGAGTTGAAAGTTCGTGTTGCCCAGTGACAGCCCCAAAACATCACTGCTCTAGAGGAGATCTGCATGAAGGAATGGGCCAAAATACCAGCAACAGTGTGTGAAAACCTTGTGAAGACTTACAGAAAACGTTTGACCTGTGTCATTGCCAACAAAGGGTATATAACAAAATATTGAGAAACTTTTGTTATTGACCAAATACTTATTTTCCACCATAATTTGCAAATAAATTCATTAAAAATCCTACAATGTGATTTTTCTGGATTTTTTTTTCTCATTTTGTCTGTCATAGTTGACGTGTACCTATGATAAATTACAGGCCTCTCTCATCTTTTTAAGTGGGAGAACTTGCACAATTGGTGACTGACTAAATACTTTTTCCCCCACTGTATCTACCTACAGCCATGCCTATCAGGTATGCTTAGGCAAATATTTCTATAGTAAAACCAGCTGCAGTTTTGGAGATTTACAACAGTAAATTGTTGCAATATTGTTTCTCCTCACTGTTCGCTAGTAAATTTAGCTAGCTAGCTTGCTGGATATACAATACTTGTTATTTACATCTGTTTGGAATCTGATTTTGCCTATTGCTTATAATTTTGTGAGATTGAAATGCATCCATGGTTATAATCATAACCAATGTTAACCCTCGTCAATTATGTTACATAGCTAGCTAGTAACATGTTACACATATTTTCCAAATAAGAGGTGTGGCACATAAGTTAATAGGTGCCAAGCTAACTAGCCAACTCCAGTCATGTGCTAACGTTTCCTGGTAAACCTAGCTATAGTTGGCTGGTTGAAATGTTGTAGCTTGCTGAATAGTAGCCTTATCTACAACTGAAAAGAGAAGAGGTTTTAAAATCGAGATACAAAAGATCTCTGATTGTAAAACCTCTTCTATTTTTAGTCATTGATATGGCTACCGGTAGTTGTTTAGCTAACTTAGCTACCTAGGTAGCTACCTAGCTAAGTTAGCAAACATAAAACAAATTGATTTCCCCCACGTTAACACAGCAGCATGTTAGCCAGCAATAGTTAGCTAGCTAGCTAGATGGTTTGCAGGAAAAATAACTTACTTAGCTAGGCACCATATTTGTCCTCTGCATCGGCTGTAGCTGAGCTTTTAACATTAGCTAAATCCAACTCTTTGTTTTTCGAATCCTCTTCGCTATATTCTGGTTGAAGCATGTATGGTTGAATGTCACCATGTACAGTGCCTTAGGAAAGTATTCAGACCCCTTGACTTTTTACACATTTTGGTATGATAGAGCCATATTCTAAAATTGATTAAATTGTTTTTTTCCCCTCATCAATCTACACACAATACCCCATAATGACAAAGCAAAAACCATTAAAAAATAAATAAATTCTAGCAAATTTATAAAATAAAAAATGTAAATACAACATTTACATAAGTATTCACATAAGTATGTGGTCCTCTGTAGCTCAGCTGGTAGAGCACGGCGCTTGTAACGCCAAGGTAGTGGGTTCGATCACCGGGACCACCCATACACAAAAATGTATGCACGCATGACTGTAAGTCGCTTTGGATAAAAGCGTCTGCTAAATGGCATATTATATTATATTATTATTATTATTATTATTATTATTATTATTATAATATTATTATATATTATATTATTATATTATATACTTTACTCAGTACTTGTTGAAATTCCTTTGGCAGCGATTACAGCCTTGAGTCTTCTTGGGTATGACGCTACAAGCTTGACACACCTGTATTTGGGGAGTTTCTCCCATTCTTCTCTGCAGATACTCTCAAGCTCTGTCACGTTGGATGGGGAGCATTGCTGCACAGCTATTTTCAGGTCTCTCCAGAGATGTTCGATCAGGTTCAAGTCCGGGCTCTGGCTGGGCCACTCAAGGACATTGAGACTTGTCCTGAAGCCACTCCTGCGTTGTCTTGGCTGTGTGCTTAGGGTTGTTGTCCTGTTGGAAGGTGAACCTTTGCCCCAGTCTGTGGTCCTGAGCGCTCTGGAGCAGGATTTCATCAAGGATCTCTATGTACTTTTTTTATTTATTTTTATTTTTATTTAACCTTTATTTAACCAGGTAAACTAGTTGAGAACAAGTTCTCATTTACAACTGCGACCTGGCCAAGATAAAGCAAAGCAGTGCGATAAAAACAACAACACAGAGTTACATATGAGGCAAAACAAAACAAAGTAAAAAATACAACAGAAATAAATATATATACAGTGTGTGCAAATGTAGCAAGTTATGGAGGTAAGGCAATAAATAGGCTATAGTGCAAAATAATTACAATTAGTATTAACACTGGAATGATAGATGTGCAAGAGATGATGTGCAAATAGAGATACTGGGGTACAAATGAGCAAAATAAATAACAATATAGGGATGAGGTAGTTGGGCGGGCTAATTTCAGATGGGCTGTGTACAGGTGCAGTGATCGGTAAGGTGCTCTGACAACTGATGCTTAAAGTTAGTGAGGGAGATAAGTGTCTCCAGCTTAAGAGATTTTTGCAATTTGTTCCAGTCATTGGCAGCAGAGAACTGGAAGGAATGGCGGCCAAAGGAGGTGTTGGCTTTGGGGATGACCAGTGAGATATACCTGCTGGAGCGCAGACTACGGGTGGGTGTTGCTATGGTGACCAATGAGCTAAGATAAGGCGGGGATTTGCCTAGCAGTGATTTATAGATGGCCTGGAGTCAGTGGGTTTGGCGACGAATATGTAGTGAGGACCAGCCAACAAGTGCGTACAGGTCACAGTGGTGGGTAGTATATGGGGCTTTGGAGACAAAACGGATGGCACTGTGATAGACTACATCCAATTTGCTGAGTAGAGTGTTGGAGGCTATTTTGTAAATGACATCGCCGAAGTCAAGGATCGGTAGGATAGTCAGTTTTACGAGGGCATGTTTGGCAGCATGAGTGAAGGAGGCTTTGTTGCGAAATAGGAAACCGATTCTAGATTTAACTTTGGATTGGAGATTCTTAATGTGACTTTGCTCCATTCATCTTTCCCCCGATCCTGACAAGTCTCCCAGTCCCTGCCACTGAAAAACATCCCCACAGTATGATGCTGCCACCACCATGCTTCACCGTAGGGATGGTGCCAGGTTTTCTCCAGACGTGACGCTTGGCATTCAGGCCAAAGAGTTCAATCTTGTTTTCATCAGACCAGATAATCTTGTTTCTTATGGTCTGAGAGTCTTTAGGTGCCTTTTGGCAAACTCCAAGCGGGCTGTCATGTGCCTTTTACTGAGGAGTGGCTTCCGTCTGGCCACTCTACCATAAAGGCCTAATTGGTGGAGTGCTGCAGAGATGGTTGTCCTTCTGGAAGGTTCTCCCATCTCCAAAGAGGAACTCTCAAGCTCTGTCAGAGTGACCATCGGGATCTTGGTCACCTCCCTGACCAAGGCCCTTCTCCCCCAATTGCTCAGTTTTGCTGGGCAGCCAGCTCTAGTTTCAGGTTTTGAATATGCACTCTGTTCATTCTCCATATTCTGTCGCTAAGTGTATTTTCTGTTTGTGTAAATAAGCATGATACCGGAGAGTGATCCAATATCACTATGTCATGGATTCTGTAACCCAGTAAATTGTTGAGTGCATTTTTGGAAATAAAAATGTAATAAATTCTTGAATAGCTTTTCTTACTTTGAGAAAAAATGAGTAGTCTTTTGTAGTTGGGAATAGTAATCTCCAGCTGTCCTGTAAATTATTTGTAGAGATGGCATTTTTCAGCCTCTTTGGAGGCTCCTTGAATTTGCCATTTTTTTTATTACTACGTCTGTCAATGTTATCGAATGAATGATTTAGGTTGCCTGGTAAAATAATAGTTCCCATAAACTACCGTTCAAAAGTTTGGGGTCACTTAGAAATTTCCTTGTTTTCTATGAAAACATACATGAAATGAGTTTGAATAGGAAATATAGCAAAATGCATAGGAAATGTATTAATTGACAAGGATAGAAATAATGATTTTTAATAAAATTATAATTGTGTCCTTCAAACTTTGCTTTCGTCAAAGAATCCTCCATTTGCAGCAATTACAGCCTTGCAGACCCAGGGCAATCTAGTTGTCAATTGGTTGAGGTAATCAGAAGAGATTACGCCCCATGCTTCCTGAAGCACCTCCCACAAGTTGGATTGGCTTGATGGGCACTTTTTACGTACCATTCGGTCAAGCTGCTCCCACAACAGCTCAATAGGGTTGAGATCCGGTGACTGTGCTGGCCACTCTATTATAGACAGAATACCAGCTGACTGCTTCTTCCCTAAATAGTTATTGCATAGTTTGGAGCTGTGCTTTGGGTCATTGTCCTGTTGTAGGAGGAAATTGGCTCCAATCAAGCGCCATCCACAGGGAATGGCATGGCATTGCAAAATGGAGTGATAGCCTTCCTTCTTCAAGATCCCTTTTACCTGTACAAATCTCCCACTTTACCACCGCCAAAGCACCCCCAGACCATCACATTGCCTCCACCATGCTTGACAGATGGCATTAAGCGCTCCTCCAGCATCTTTTCATTTGGTCTGCGTCTCACAAATGTTCTTCTTTGTGATCCGAACACCTCAAATTCGATTAGTCTGTCCATAAAACGTTTTTCAAATCTTCCTCTGTCCAGTGTCTGTGTTCTTTTGCCCATCTGAATCTTTTCTTTTTATTGGCCGGTCTGAGATATGGCTTTTTCTTTGCAGCTCTGCCTAGAAGGTCAGCATCCTGGAGTCGCCTCTTCACTGTTGACGTTGAGACTGGTGTTTTGCGGGTACTATTTAATGAAGCTGCCAGTTGAGAACCTGTGCGGTGTCTGTTTCTTAAACTAGACACTCTAATGTATTTGTCCTTTTGCTCAGTTGTGCACCGGGGCCTCCCACTCCTCTTTCTATTCTGGTTAGAGCCAGTTTGCGCTGTTCTGTGAAGGGAGTAGTACACAGCGTTGTACGAGATCTTCAGTTTCTTGGCAATTTCTCGAATGGAATAGCCTTCATTTCTCAGAACAAGAATAGATTGACGAGTTTCAGAAGAAAGTTATTTGTTTCTGGCCATTTTGAGCCTGTAATCGAACCCACAATTGCTGATGCTCCAGATACTCAACTAGTCTCAAGAAGGCCAGTTTTATTGTTTCTTTAATCAGCACAACAGTTTTCAGCTGTGCTAACATAATTGCAAAAGGGTTTTCTAATGATAAATTCGCCTTTTATAATGATAAACTTGGATTAGCAAACACAATGTGCCATTGGAACACAGGACTGAGGGTTGTTGATAATGGGCCTCTGTACGCCTATGTAGATATTCCATAAATAAATCAGCCGTTTCCAGCTACAATAGCCATTTACAACATTAACAATATCTACACTGTATTTCTGATCAATTTGATGTTATTTTAATGGACAAAAAAAATTGCTTTTCTTTCGAAAACAAGGACATTTCTAAGTGACCCCAAACTTTTGAACGGTAGTGTAGCTTGAATTCTATCTAAAAACACCAGATTTGCCCCTGGTAGGATATACAATGAAATCAATGTGTACTTTTCACTATGTAACTTACAGTTCAGCATTAGAAAACGTCCTTCTTGGTCTGTGTGCTAGGATATAAGGGAAAAGTGTGTATTCTTATTTACCAGGATACCTATACCTCTGCTGTTACCACAGTATGTGGCAGCATAGGCCTCTCCAACCCAGATCCTCTTTTAAAAATTGTTTTATCTCTTGCAGGAAAACCACATCTGACAATCTCTTTAAGTGTTCAAGAACCATATGCTTTTTTTTTCCCCATCATGGAGCCCATTCACATTCCATGTAATAAGTTTGATTAGGTTGGTCTTTACTTGTATAAAATCAAAGTTAACCTTGTCTGTTCCGTCTGTCATTGAGGAACCATATAAAACATTTTAGCAGACATCATATGAGGGCGGCGGGCATTCCATGGAATGGGAGAGTCATACACTGTAAAAAATATTTGGCACCTTATACTTAACATTTTTGGGGTAACTATTTGCATCAGCTTTTTAAGTAAATCCAACAAGGAGGATCTTTTAAGTATAATATACTTCACTTTCAGTGTATTACAAACTCAAATATAGTAAGCGCAGACAACTAACTGGATCTCAAAAATTCCTTTCATTCAACTTAATTTTATCAGGTTCAGAACAGTTTTTTTTTGTTTGACCTGCTTAAGTCCTTCATGTCCCAAAACTAATGTTATAAGTTTGATATACTTTATGTAATCAGTTACATAACTAATATTGTACATTTAATTTGCTGAATTTACTCAGTATCGTAATTTATATTCTGTTATATCTACAAATGTTTTTTGCTCAGTTACTTATGGTACTCAGGTTAGTATAATGTATTTAAATTGGGTTCCTACTACATATATATATATATATATATATATATACACACACACACACAACTATACTTAAAAAGCTGATGCAAATAGTTACCTCAATATACTTGGGATAATTTAATACAAATTATTTCTATACAAAAAAGAAACAACAGTGTTCAACTTCAAACTTCAACACCTTTATTTTGAATAAAATAAATGTTATCATTACATCATTTCTTCAAACTTCAATCTCAAATTGCCCCTTAAACCGTACTCCTTAGGCATTTGCGGAGAGCTCATTATTTTGGAATCTGTAAGCATTCTGGGTATAACTACACCTTGCCTCCTTAGGTAAAGTTACATCCAGATAGCTTGCACCTGACTACAAATAATTTCAGATCTTCACAACTGCAGAAGGTTTAGGTGATCGTTTGGGATTAGCACTTTGACCTCACATCTTGTACAGTTTGCCAAGAATTGTCTGGTGGTCTGTCTGCCCCTTAACAACAAAGCGATATTTTAACAGTGTCACGTTCGTTGTGTAAAGGATCGGACCAAGGTGCAGCGTGATATGCGTACATAGTAGTTTATTATATAAACACAGACAAAATAACAATCCAACAGAATGTGAAGTTCAAAAGGCTAAACATCCAACAAGCCAAACAGAAACAAGATCCCACAACTAAGGTAGGCAACATGGCTGCCTAAGTATGATCCCCAATCAGAGACAACGATCGACAGCTGCCTTTGATTGGGAACCACACCCGGCCAACATAGAAATAGATAACATAGATCTACACATAGATATTCACACCCTGACCAAACCAACTAGAGATCTCTATGTCAGGGCGTGACGGCCGCAAAACCTGACTCATTAGGGGAGGGTCCGGGTGGGCATTTAGCCTCGGTGGCGGCTCCGGCTCCGGGCGCGACGTCAACCTTACTGTCCTCTCCTTTTCTGGCTCCCCATTGCACACCTGGTCCGGTCTGGACCCTGGCGCGATGCTTCCCCTCTCAGTCCTCCCACGATGCACCAAGCCCTGTCTGGACCCTGGTGTGGGAGGCCCTGACCCTGGAGAGGGGCTGACGTCTGGGCCTGGACCGGCAATCCTCCCGTGATGCACCAAGCCCTGTCTGGACCCTGGTGTGGAAAGTCCCGACCCTGAAGAGGGGTTAACGTCTGGTTCTGGCTCTGCAGTCCTCCTGCGATGCACCAAGTCCTGTCTGGACCCTGGTGTGGGAGAGTAGACGACCGGACCCGGACTGAGCACCGGTGGAGCGGACTGCTCTGGCACTGGAGTGGAGCAGCTGACCGTAGCTGGACTTGGCACTGGTGGAGCGGACTGCTCTGGCACTGGAGTGGAGCAGCTGACCGGAGCTGGACTTGGCACTGGTGGAGCGGACTGCTCTGGCACTGGAGTGGAGCAGCTGGACTTGGCACTGGTGGAGCGGACTGCTCTGGCACTGGAGTGGAGCAGCTGACCGGAGCTGGACTAGGCACCGGTGGAGTGGACTGCTCTGACCCTGGACTGGACCGTACCGGGCTGGGGACACGCACCACTGGTTTGGTGCGAGGAGCAGGTACGGGCCGTACAGGTCTGTGAAGGCGCACTGACGGCACAGTGCGTAAAGCCGGCGTATAGCCTGGTGCCTGCACAGTCACACGCTCCTCAAAGCGAGTGCGGGGAGTTGGCTCTGCTAAACCTGGCTCTGCCAGCCTCTGCTCTAAGGCCGGAGCTCTCTGCTGCTGGAGGGTTAACTCCTCTCTCAGCTCCTCCTGTTGCCTGGCTAGCTCCTCTCTCTGTGCATCCACTGACTCCTTCTCCCTGTGGGCCTCCTGCAGCTCCCTCTGAAGGGAGAGCTCCTGCTCCCTCTTCTCTATTAGCCCCCGTAAGGTGGTGGTCTCCTCTCTGAGTGCTGAGCTGCAGGTCTTTCAGGGCCTCCTGCTGCCTCTCCCACCACCCTGTGTGCCCCCCCCTAAACATTTTATTGGGGCTGCCTCTCGGGCTTCCTTACCGGTCGGCACCGTCGGCGTCACCATTGATTCTCCCTCGCTGTCTCCGTCTGCTCCCAAGGAAGGTGATCCATACCTGCCTGGATCTCTTCCCAAGTCCAGGATCCCTTACCGTCCAAAATATCCTCCCATGTCCATGTTGTCTGCTCTTCCTGTTCACACTGCTTGGTCCGTTGGTGGTGGGATCTTCTGTCACGTTCGTCGTGTAAAGGATCCGACCAAGGTGCAGTGTGATATGCGTACATAGTAGTTTATTATATAAACACCGACAAAATAACAAATCCAACAGAACGTGAAGTTCAAAAGGCTAAACATCCAACAAGCCAAACAGAAACAAGATCCCACAACCTAGGTAGGCAACATGGCTGCCTAAGTATGATCCCCAATCAGAGACAACGATCGACAGCTGCCTCTGATTGGGAACCACACCCGGCCAACATAGAAATAGATAACATAGATCTACACAGATATTCACACCCTGACCAAACCAACTAGAGATCTCTATGTCAGGACGTGACAAACAGAAACGTAAATTAACGATATGTCTTAATAGACTTTACACAAAGCACAATATGAACTTTAGCTCAAATACACCTTCATTCAAACTGTTTTAGATTAAGCAAAACATTGGTTTTCAAAACATACATTGCACATATTGTTACAAAATATATGCCAAATTGTCCCTTGAACCTGACTCCATATGCACTAGTGAAGCCCATATGGACATATTATTTTGACAGGTATAAGCATTCTGGGTATAACTCCACCTTGCCTCCTTAGGTAAAGTTACATCCAGATAGCTTGCATGTGACAAATAATCTCAGATATCCACTAGTGCATATGGAGTAAGTTTTAAAACAAAGCTGTTTTTTAAACAGGAATTGACAATGTCTCTTATGACTTCACCTGACAAAGAGCATCATGTAAACTGTAGCTCCTATACCACCTAGCAACTAGCTTTTTCGATTACTGAGTAGGGTTTAGACCACAGTTTGTGAGTGGCCCTTTGATATCTTTAGATATCTCTGAAAAAAAGTAACTTCATCTTTAGAGCTTGGACCCGTGGGGAGGTCCTGAGATCATCAAGTTCCAAGAATACTTTTTGGAACACCTCAAAGGTATATTTCAGTTCTTTGGGGTACCTTAGATTTAAGCCATAGATGTGGCCCATAAGCAACGTACATGACTGTGTAACACTGGGAATACCAGCCAGGACCTCTGCTCCTTCGATGCAGATCCCATGCTCTATATTTTGGTGCAGATCCTTCATAGTGAACACCTTCATCACATGCTGAACGAGGTCCTCTCGGATCATGGTGTAGTCAGCATCATGAGTGGAAAAATTAAGAAATAACAGACTAGGCTACTAGATTAACTGTGCAACTTGAGAGGAGAGAGATGGAAAGAAAGGAAGATACCTCATTTAGAGATAAATAAGGATACAAAAAAAAAAATCTTGACCTTGTATTCTGTGATAAGGTCTTCAACCCTCTCGCCGAGGTATATGATCAGGCCACAGATCACACTGTCTCTTCTTTCCTGGATGGTGTTGCACTGTAATATGATGTTATACAAATAATTGCATTTAATACCGGCAACTAAATACATGCAGTATATACTATTGTATTGTGAAGGTGTTACTGTGCATACCCGGTACAGAACTTCAAGGATTTTCTGCATGTCCGCCTTTACAGCACCTCCTTCTGACTTAAAGAAGTCCGATAGTTTTGGTGTATATTTGTCCAGCTTCTGCATAAAGGTGGACTCGAGCAACAGTTGTAATTCTTCTGAACGCTTCCTTAATATATATATATATATATGTGTGTGTGTGTGTGTGTGTGTGTGTGTGTGTGTGTGTGTGTGTGTGTGTGTGTGTGTGTGTGTGTGTGTGTGTGTGTGTGTGTGTGTGTGTGTGTGTGAGTGTGTGAGTGTGTGAGTGTGTGAGTGTGTGAGTGTGTGAGTGTGTGAGTGAGTGAGTGAGTGAGTGAGTGAGTGAGTGAGTGAGAGAGAGAGAGAACTAATCTTTAATGCATATTGAATTGTTGATTTAGAATATTAGGTCAAGACAAAACAAAATATTTAAATCAGTATACATTTTTTACCTACATTGACTATTTTCATTCAGCTGTATTTTGTACCTGAGTCGACTCAAACAGGGCTGCCAATCTTTCTTTGAAGTCCTTTGCCATTTTGGCACTCACATTTTGGCACTCACAATGTTGTGGTTGTCACATATTTGTACTTCTCCCAGTAGCTCCACTCGCTCCCTCTCCAGGGACTCATCTGTTTCTCCAGCAGGGTGGAGTGGGAGGTAATTTACCTCCGCCTTATTTGTTTTTTATGTTCTTGGCAACGGGCCTGTCCTCTGGTGATTTTCCACATAATTTTCCTTCCTCATGATGCCATCTATTTTGTGAAGTGCACCAGTCCCTCCTGCAGCAAAGCACCCCCACAGCATGATGTTGCCGCCCCCGTGCTTCACGGTTGGGATGGTATTCTTCGGCTCCCCTTTTTCCTCCAAACATAATGATGGTCATTATGGCCAAACAGTTCTATTTTTGTTTCATCAGACCAGAGGAAATGTCTCCAAAAAGTACGATCTTTGTCCCCATGTGCAGTCGCAAACCGTAGTCTGGCTTTTTTATGGTGGTTTTGGAGCAGTGGCTTCTTCCTTGCTGAGCGGCCTTTCAGGTTATGTCGATATAGGACTCGTTTTACTGTGGATATAGATACTTTTGTACCTGTTTCCTCCAGCATCTTCACAAGGTCCTTTGCTGTTGTTCTGGGATTGATTTGCACTTTTCGCACCAAAGTACGTTCATCTCTAGGAGACAGAACGCATCTCCTTCCTGAGCGGTATGACGGCTGCGTAGGTCCCATGGTGTCTATACTTGCGTACTATTGTTTATACAGATGAACGTGGTACCTTCAGGCTGATTTCTTTAGATTTTCCCTTGATGTCAAGCACTGAGTTTGAAGGTAGGCCTTGAAATACATCCACAGGTACACCTCCAATTGACTCAAATTATGTCAATTAGCCTATCAGAAGCTTCTAAAGCCATGACATCATTTTCTGGAATTTTCTAAGCTGTTTAAAGGCACAGTCAACTTAGTGTATGTAAACTTCTGACCCACTGGAATTGTGATACAGTGAATTAAACGTGAAATAATCTGTCTGTAAGCAATTGTTGGAAAAATTACTTGTGTCATGCACAAAGTAGATGTCCTAACCGACTTGCCAAAATGATAGTTTGTTCACAAGAAACGTGTGGAGTGGTTGGAAAACGAGTTTTAATGACTCCAACCTCAGTGTATGTAAACTTCCGACTTCAACTGTATATAAATTGCAAACTATCGGATACACCAAAAGAGGGACCGATCTCTCTCTTACTGATGCAGGAGCCAGGGGGGCAGTAAAAAAGACCCAGTATCTGAAAATAAATCCAGGCCCCTCACCCTTCAATGTTGCGACACAAGAATATTGGCAAAAGGTATTGCTCATAAAATTAAAAAAGGTCCTACCGGACATTTCTCATCAGAATCAGACAGGATTCTTAAAAGGAAGATATATTGGAGACAACATTAGACAACTACTATAAATAATTGAAAACTATGAGAATACAGGGAAACAAGGTAGAATCTTTATAGTAGATTTTTTTGAAAGCCTTCGATACAGTATGTCTAGAATCTTTTTATAAGTGCCTGGATTTTTACAACTGTCACGAATTCAGCCGAGGCTGCCCCTCCTCCTTGCTCGGGCAGGCGTCGGCGTTCGTCGTCACCGGAGTACTAGCTACTACCGATCCATGTGTCTATGTTCGACTTGTTTTGTCTTTATTGGTCACACCTGTTTCCCATCATGTAGTTATGTCTTCCCTATTTAACCCTCTGTCTCACACTGTGTGTTGTGCGTGTTTGTTCATGTTTTGGTTGTTGTTAGTGTGCGGGTTTGTTCCTCCCTGCGTGGAGGTTTGTTCTTTCTATTACCTACGAGTAAAGTACGTTTTTCGATTAGCTCTGTGTCCTGCGCCTGACTTTGTCCTACCGCATTACACTGATGCCTTGACAGAAACACGCACCAAAATATGGAGTCAGCAGGTACAGCAATGCCAGCCGGATCAATGGAGGAATGCGTCCAACAACAAGCGACCATGATCCAGGCTCTTGGCACCGCTATGGAACGAGTGGTGAATACTATGGAGCGATGGGAGAGAGGAGGTTTCCCTATACCTCTTCCAATTACACCAACACCTACACCGCTGTCCACCTCTTCACCATCTGCGTCCAGTGGGATTCGGCTCTCGCTCCCGAGGGCATATGACGGTACAGCTGCCGGGTGTCAGGGTTTTTTGCTCCAGGTAGAGCTCTATCTGGCAACCATCCACCCGGTTCCCTCGGGAGACGAGAGCATGTCCACCCTCATCTCCTGTCTGTCTGTAAAGCGCTCGAGTGGGCCAACGCCGAGTGGGGAGGAATAGACGCCGCAACTGTAAGTTATGAGGAGTTTACCCGCTGCTTTAGGGCGGTATTCGATCATCCACCAGAGGGTAGAGCGGCGGGTGAGCGTCTATTCCACCTCAGACAGGGGAAGAGGAGCACACAGGAGTTTGCACTGGACTTTAGGACTCTGGCTGCCAGCGCAGGATGGAATGAGAGGGCCCTCATCGACCACTACCGTTGCAGCTTAAGGGAGGATGTTCGTTAGGAACTGGCCTGCAGGGACACCAACCTTAATTTGGACCAATTGGTGGATATGTCAATCCGACTGGATAATCTGTTGGCCACCCGCGGACGTCCGGATCAGGGGCCGTCCATTCCATCCCCCAGCACCTCCGACCCTACCCCTATGGAGCTCGGAGGTGCTGCTCTTAGGGAGACCGGTAAAGGGGCCGTCCCCTGCACCAACTGTGGCCGCAGAGGACACACTGCTGGTCGGTGCTGGGGAGGGTCTTTAAGGAGTCGAGGCAGTAGGCAGAGCACTGGTGGACCGTTTCAGGTGAGTAGGCACCCAACTCACCCAGAGCTCCCTGTTGTGCATATGTGTATAGATGTTGTATTTCCAGAGTGTTCTTCTCATTCCCAGCATAGGGCGCTAGTAGATTCAGGCGCAGCTGGGAACTTTATTGATCGTCAGTTTACCCATAGGTTAGGGATTCCTATTGTGCCAGTTGATGTGCCCTTCCCTATATATGCCCTAGATAGTCACCCTTTAGGGTCAGGTCTGATTAGGGAGGTCACAGCTCCACTCTGGATGAAGACGCAGGAGGGGCATGAGGAAACAATTAGTCTTTATCTGATTAATTCTCCTGCGTTTCCAGTGGTGTTGGGGCGTCCCTGGTTAACCTCTCATGACCCCACTATTTCATGGCAACAGAGGGCTCTCAAGGGATGGTCTAGTCAGTGCTCGGGGAGGTGTGTAGGTGTTTCCGTAGGGGCAACTACGGTGGAAAGTCCAAACCAGGTTTCCACCATGCACATTCCGCCTGAATATGCTCTCGCCTTCTGTAAAAAGAATTACCACCCCATCGACAGGGGGATTGTGCGATAAACCTCCAGGTAGGCGCTGCGCTTCACCGGAGTCACGTATATCCTCTGTCACAGGAAGAGACGGCGGCTATGGAAACATATGTCACCGAATCTCTGAGGCAAGGATACATTCGGCCTTCCACTTCCCCTGTGTCATCAAGTTTATTTTTTGTGAAGAAGAAGGATGGTGGCTTACACCCGTGCATTGACTACCGAGGTCTTAATCAGATCACTGTAAAATACAGCTATCCACTACCTCTGATTGCTAGTATGACGGAGTCATTGCACGGGGCGCGCTTCTTCACGAAATTGGATCTCAGGAGCGCGTAAAACCTGGTGCGTATCCGTGAGGGAGATGAGTGGAAGACAGCATTCAGTACCACCTCTGGGCACTGTGAGTACCTCGTCATGCCATACGGTTTGATGAATGCTCCATCAGTCTTCCAATCCTTTGTTGATGATATTTTCAGGGACCTGCACGGACAGGGTGTAGTGGTGTATATTGATGACATTCTCATATACTCCGCTACACGGGCCGAGCATGTGTCCCTGGTGCGTCAGGTGTTGGGTTGACTGTTGGAGCATGACCTGTATGTGAAGGCGGAGAAATGTCTGTTCTTCCATGAGTCCATCTCCTTCCTAGGACACCGCCTGTCCGCGTCAGGTGTGGAGATGGAGATTGACCGCATTTCGGCCGTGCGTAATTGGCCAACTCCAACCACGGTGAAGGAGGTGCAGTGATTCTTGGGTTTTTCCAACTACTACCGGAGGTTAATCCGGGGCTTTGGTCAGGTAACGGCTCCCATTACCTCCTTGCTGAAGGGAGGACCAGTGCGTCTACAGTGGTCAGCTGAGGCGGACAGGGCTTTTGGTCATCTGAAGGACCTGTTCCCTTTGCTCCAGTGCTGGCTCATCCGGATCCCTCCTTGGCATTCCAGGTTGAGGTGGACGCGTTCGAGGCTGGGATAGGAGCTGTACTGTCTCAGCGCTTGGGTACGCCACCAAAACTCTGCCCCTGTGCTTTCTTTTCTAAGAAGCTCAGTCCGGCGGAGCGCAACTATGATGTGGGGGACCGGGAACTGTTAGCTGTGGTTAAAGCTCTGAAAGTGTGGAGGCATTGGCTTGAGGGGGCTAAACACCCTTTTCTCATTTTGACTGACCATCGCAATCTGGAGTACATCTGGGCGGCGAGGAGGTTGAACCCTCGCCAGGCAAGGTGGGCCATGCTCTTCACTCGTTTTGTGTTCACGCTTACTTACAGACCAGGTTCCCAGAACGCTAAGGCAGACGCCCTGTTCCGACTGTATGACACAGAGGAGAGGTCCATTGAGCCCACTCCCATACTTCCGGCGTTGTGTCTGGTGGCACCGGTGGTGTGGGAGGTTGACGCGGACATCGAGTGGGCGTTACGTACCGAGCCCACTCCCCCCCAGTTTCCAGAGGGTCGTATGTACGTGCCGCTCAAGGTTCGCGATCGATTGATCTATTGGGCTCACACGTCACCCTACTCTGGTCATCCTGGCATCGGTCGGACAGTGCACTGTCTTAGTGGGAAGTACTGGTGGCCCACTTTAGCCAAGGACGTGAGGGTTTATGTTTCCTCCTGCTCGGTGTGCGCCCAGTGTAAGGCACCTAGACACCTGCCCAGAGGGAAATTACAACCCCTACCCGTTCCACAACGGCCGTGGTCCCACCTATCGGTGGATTTTGTTATGGACCTTCCCCCCTCAAAAGGTAACACCACGATCCTGGTCGTGGTGGATCGGTTTTCTAAGTCCTGCCGTCTCATTCCTATGCCAGGTCTCCCTACAGCCCTACAAACTGCTGAGGCCCTATTTACACATGTCTTCCAGCACTACGGGGTGCCTGAGGATATTGTGTCAGATCGGGGTCCCCAGTTCACCTCAAGGGTCTGGAGGGCGTTCATGGAACGTCTGGGGGTCTCGATCAGCCTGACCTCAGGTTTTCACCCCGAGAGTAATGGGCAGGTGGAGAGAGTTAACCAGGATGTGGGTAGGTTTCTGCGGTCTTATTGCCAGGACCGGCAGGGGGAGTGGTCAGGTTTTATCCCCTGGGCAGAGATGTCCCAAAACTCACTCCGCCACTCCTCTACTAACCTTACTCCTTTCCAGTGTGTGTTAGGTTATCAGCCGGTCCTGGCACCTTGGCATCAGAGCCAGCTCGAGGCTCCTGCGGTGGATGAGTGGTTTCGGTGCTCGTAAGAGACCTGGAACGCTGCTCATGTACACCTGCAGCGGGCCATCAGGCGACAAAAGGTGAGCGCCGATCGTCACCGCAGTGAGGCCCCGGTGTATGCACCGGGGGACCGGGTCTGGCTCTCGACCCGAAACCTGCCCCTTCGCCTGCCCTGCCGGAAGCTGGGTCGGCAGTTTGTGAGGCCATTTAAAGTCCTGAGGAGATTGAACAAGGTATGTAATAGGTTACAGCTTCCTCTTAATTACCGTATTAACCCCTCGTTCCATGTGTCTCTCCTCAGGCCGGTAGAATCTGGTCCATTCCAGGAGTCTGAGGTACGGGAGGTTCCTCCGCCCCCACTGGACATCGAGGGGGCACCGGCATACTCTGTCCGTTCCATCTTGGATTCGAGGCGTCAGGTGGGTGGCCTGCAGTATCTCGTGGAGTGGGAGGGGTACGGTCCCGAGGAACGGCGCTGGGTCCCTAGGAGGGACAACCTCGATCCCTCCGTGTCGAGGGATTTCCACCGTAGTCATCCGACTTGCCCTGCTCCGCGTCCTCCTGGCCGTCCCCGAGGCCGGCGCACGGCTGGAGCCGCGCGTCAAGGTGCTCGGGCAGGCTTCGGCGTTCGTCGTCACCGGAGTACTAACTACTACCGATCCATGTGTCTATGTTCGACTTGTTTTGTCTTTATTGGTCACACCTGTTTCCCATCATATAGTTATGTCTTCCCTATTTAACCCTCTGTCTCACACTGTGTGTTGTGCGTGTTTGTTCATGTTTTGGTTGTCGTTAGTGTGCGGGTTTGTTCCTCCCTGCGTGGAGGTTTGTTCTTTCTATTACCTACGAGTAAAGTAAGTTTTTCGGTTAGCTCTGTGTCCTGCGCCTGACTTCGTCATACCGCATTACACTGACGCCTTGACAAAAACTTTGGAGAATCTTTCATAAATTGAGTAAAATTAATGTAGAACAACCCTTTATGTAAAATAATAACGGCCACTCTTCAGAAAATTCTTAGCTTTTAAGAGGTGTAAAACAAGGTTGCCCTCTATTACCATACCCTATTTATTATGGCCATTGAAATGTTAGCAATAAAAATCAGATCCAACGATAACATTTAAGGGGTAAAAAATGTATCAATGTACGCTGCTGAGTCTTGAGTCCTCAATCTTCAACCTTGAAGGGCCTTATTGAGGACATGGATAATTTCTCCAGTTTCTCTGGACTAAAATCCAACTATGATAAGTGTACTACAGTGGGGAGAACAAGTATTTGATACACTGCCGATTTTGCAGGTTTTCCTACTTACAAAGCATGTAGAGGTCTGTGATTTTTATCATAGGTACACTTCAACTGTGAGAGACGAAATCTAAAACAAAAATCCAGAAAATCACATTGTATGATTTTTAAGTAATTAATTTGCATTTTATTGCATGACATAAGTATTTGATCACCTACCAAACAGTAAGAATTCCGGCTCTCACAGACCTGATAGTTTTTCTTTAAGAAGCCCTCCTGTTTTCCACTCATTACCTGTATTAACTGCACCTGTTTGAACTCGTTACCTGTATAAAAGACACCTGTCCACACACTCAATCAAACAGACTCCAACCTCTCCACAATGGCCAAGACCAGAGAGTTGTGTAAGGACATCAGGGATAAAATTGTAGACCTGCACGAGGCTGGGATGGGCTACAGGACAATAGGCAAGCAGCTTGGTGAGAAGGCAACAACTTTTGGTGCAATTATTAGAAAATGGAAGAAGTTCAAGATGACGGTCAATCACCCTCGGTCTGGGGCTCCATGCAAGATCTCACCTCGTGGGGCATCAATGATCATGAGGAAGGTGAGGGATCAGCCCAGAACTACACGGCAGGACCTGGTCAATGACCTGAAGAGACCTGGGACCACAGTCTCAAAGAAAACCATTAGTAACACACTACGCCATCATGGAATAAAATCCTGCAGCGCACGCAAGGTCCCCCTGCTCAAGCCAGCGCATGTCCAGGCCCGTTTGAAGTTTGCCAATGACCATCTGGATGATCCAGAGGAGGAATGGGAGAAGGTCATGTGGTCTGATGAGACAAAAATAGAGCTTTTTGGTCTAAACTCCACTCGCCGTGTTTGGAGGAAGAAGAAGGATGAGTACAACCCCAAGAACACCATCCCAACTGTGAAGCATGGAGGTGGAAACATCATTCTTTGGGGATGCTTTTCTGCAAAGGGGACAGGACGACTGCTCCGTATTGAGGGGAGGATGGATGGGGCCATGTATCGCGAGATCTTGGCCAACAACCTGGGCCTACAACCTTCCCTCAGTAAGAGCATTGAAGATGGGTCGTGGCTGGGTCTTCCAGCATGACAACGACCCGATACACACAGCCAGGGCAACTAAGGAGTGGCTCCGTAAGAAGGATCTCAAGGTCCTGGAGTGGCCTAGCCAGTCTCCAGACCTGAACCCAATAGAAAATCTTTGGAGGGAGCTGAAAGTCCGTATTGCCCAGCGACAGCCCCGAAACCTGAAGGATCTGGAGAAGGTCTGTATGGAGGAGTGGTCCAAAATCAATTTCATCAATTTTGAATTGAAAATAAGAGAGGCACATCCAATGTTAAAAAGGGGTCTCTTTGCTGTTATATGCAGATTAAAACCAACCATTGGCGTGACAATGGAACCCTGTTTAACCTCTACGGGATCGGTGTCCCGTATACGGGACGGTTGAGCTAACGTGTGCTAATGTGATTAGCATGACTTGTAAGTAACAGCAAACTTGTCTTATATGGGCAGAAAGCTTACATTCTTGTTAATCTAACTGCACTGTCCAATTTACAGTAGCTATTACAGTGAAGAAATACCATGCTATTGTTTGAGGAGAGTGCACAACAACAAAAAACATATCACAGCAACAGGTTTGATACATTCACCTCTGAAGGTAAATAATGTACTTACAGTAATCTTGCTCTGATTTGTCATCCTGAGTGTCCCAGAGATAAAATGTAGCAGGAACTTTGTTCTACAGTTTGAACCCTTGCTGTCTCTGGCTCCACAATCACCCCACCCGGCCATCTAGATGTGTGAAAGTTAGTTTATAAGCTAATGATCCATCATGTATGACATTCCTGGGAGTGTTTAAACTTACTTTTTGTATTAATATATCGTTTTTGTATGTTCTCTATAGTTATGTACTTGAAAATGTATCAATTGACCAATTCGGCACATTTGGGCAGACTTGATACAAAATAGTCCAGTATTGCAATGCTTCACTGGATCAATCTGAAACTGCTGCCATCTAGTGGCCAAAGTCAAATTGCGTCTAAATTGCAATATTATATTGTGGCCTTTCTCTTACATTGAAAATGTATGTTTTTTTTTTATTTGTATTTATTTACCAGATCTAATGTGTTATATTCCCCTACATTAATTTCACATTTCCACAAACTTCAAAGTGTTTCCTTTCAAATGTTATCAAGAATATGCATATCCTTGCTTCAGGTCCTGAGCTACAGGCAGTTAGATTTGGGTTTGTCATTTTAGGCGAAAATTGAAAAAAAGGGTCCGATCCTTAAGAGGTTAAAGTATCCTCTTTTCTAAATGAAGTCTTACAGAGTTGGTTACCATTCCAATGTCATCCTCCAGAAGAGGCTGAACAAATATTACAGCAAATAATATGGCTAAACTCCAAAGTACTGATAGAGGAAAGACCAATTTTCTTGGAAAAAATGTAAGGTAATGTTTATGAATGACATTGTAAATAAGGATGGTAAAATGTTGTCACACAAGTAATTAACATACAGTGGGGGACAAAAGTATTTAGTCAGCCACCAATTGTGCAAGTTCTCCCACTTAAAAAGATGAGAAAGGCCTGTAATTATAATAAATAAAAATTAAAATATAAATTAAAATATAATATGACAGACAAAATTAGAAAAAAAATGCCAGAAAATCACATTGTAGGATTTTTAATGAATTTATTTGCAAATGATGGTGGAAAATAAGTATTTGGTCAATAACAAAAGTTTCTCAATACTTTGTTATATACCCTTTGTTGGCAATGACACAGGTCAAACGTTTTCTGTAAGTCTTCACAAGGTTTTCACACACTGTTGCTGGTATTTTGGCCCATTCCTCCATGCAGATCTCCTCTAGAGCAGTGTCGCTGGGCAACACAGACTTTCAACTCCCCTCCAAAGATTTTCTATGGGGTTGAGATCTGGAGACTGGCTAGGCCACTCCAGGACCTTGAAATGCTTCTTACGAAGCCACTCCTTCGTTGCCCGGGCGGTGTGTTTGGGATCAATGTCATGCTGAAAGACCCAGCCACGTTTCATCTTCAATGCCCTTGCTGATGGAAGGAGGTTTTCACTCAAAATCTCACGATATATGGCCCCATTCATTCTTTCCTTTACACGGATCAGTCGTCCTGGTCCCTTTGCAGAAAAACAGCCCCAAAGCATGATGTTTCCACCCCCATGCTTCACAGTAGGTATGGTGGTCTTTGGATGCAACTCAGCATTCTCTGTCCTCCAAACACGACGAGTTGAGTTTTTACCAAAAAGTTATATTTTGGTTTCATCTGACCATATGACATTCTCCCAATCCTCTTCTGCATCATCCAAATGCACTCTAGCAAACTTCAGATGGGCCTGGACATGTACTGGCTTAAGCAGGGGGACACGTCTGGCACTACGTCTGGCGGCGTAGTGTGTTACTGATGGTAGGCTTTGTTACTTTGGTCCCAGCTCTCTGCAGGTCATTCACTAGGTCCCCCCGTGTGGTTCTGGGATTTTTGCTCACCGTTCTTGTGATTGATTTTGACTCACGGGGTGAGATCTTGCGTGGAGCCCCAGATCGAGGGAGATTATCAGTGGTCTTGTATGTCTTCCATTTCCTAAGAATTGCTCCCACAGTTGATTTCTTCAAACCAAGCTACTTACCTATTGCAGATTCAGTCTTCCCAGCCTGGTGCAGGTCTACAATTTTGTTTCTGGTGTCCTTTGACAGCTCTTTGGTCTTGGCCATAGTGGAGTTTGGAGTGTGACTGTTTGAGGGTGTGGACAGGTGTCTTTTATACTGATAACAAGTTCACACAGGTGCCATTAATACAGGTAACGGGTGGAGGACAGAGGAGCCTCTTAAAGAAGAAGTTACAGGTCTGTGAGAGCCAGAAATCTTGCTTGTTTGTAGGTGACCAAATACTTATTTTCCACCATAATTTGCAAATAAATTCATTAAAAATCCTACAATGTGATTTTCTGGATTTTTTTTCCTCAATTTGTCTGTCATAGTTGACGTGTACCTATGATGAAAATTACAGGCCTCTCTCATCTTTTTAAGTGGGAGAACTTGCACAATTGGTGGCTGACTAAATACTTTTTTCCCCCACTGTAGGTGTATGTATAAGCAACTCATTGCAGCTCTGCCACAAAAATGGAAGAGGAAATTACTCAAAAGAGAAAGGAATAAATTAGTTTGTCTGCCGCCAATCAAAAACCATGCATGGTGTCGTATATGAAGATTATGACGTTGTTAATGTTTTTAAGTGGAACCGGAGAGGACGTTTTATTTTAGTATCAAGAGGGAATGTTTTAGTGTAACGCCACATACAACAGACAGGAAGTGTGTTGTAGACAGGGGATTGGACAGTAGAGGGAGCCACCCACATCTTGGGGAGATTATATATACTGGGGGAAAAACGAAGGAGAGGTTAGAGCGACCATTGCAATCTGAGGCGTCGCTCTCCGGGTGGGCATGACACCTGTAACTCATGCTGAAAGCTTGTGATATGAATAAACTTATGATCAAGGTTCAGTATGAGCGGACTCCTTTGTTTATCAGCAATAATTGCCAGCATTTACTCGATACTACAGATGGCGTCATGAAAAGGGAAGGACTGCATTTACTTCTTTGTTCCATTCATTCAGCCGCCAAGCTAACTCGTTCTGAAGTCATGGCCAGACAAGGGTGAGTTTTTCTTACCACTTTGGAAGTTTGTTAGTTTGGATGCTATTTGATGGTGCACTGGAGAGATGTACCATTAGGACCAATGTGTGGGTCGTGTTGCGTTATTGCTGAGAACTGGGGGTCTGGCTAATCATTATAAATTTCTTTTTGCACTGGTAAACAGCGCAAAAGGGGGGAGAGCCTATATATTGGCTATAGAGATGTGTTGCTTGAATAGGAAGTCAAGAACAATCGGGGGCCAAGATATGTATACAAGTTAGGACATTGCAGGATTTGATAAGCCCTCGGAACAAACGAGGCGACCATAGGGTGGGCCATAAATCCTAATAACGCATTCGGTGTGATTAGGTGTGTTCTGGGGACACGGGTTTTGGAATATACATTCTATTGATGTTACATCTCAGCTGGTGGTTGACGAAGCATTTGTCTGAAGTAACCTCTCATAAAATATCCAGAACTCACGGCAGCCTAAAGTTAGTAGGAACAAAGAAAAGTAATTGAAGGCGCAATGTCGGGTACATTGTTTTTATGCTACATGGTGCATACAGGCTAATGCTAATGCTAAATGCTAATATGCTGCATGCTAACATGTGACCGTAGAGGTCCACTGCGATGGAATAAAGCCTCTTAAATTATGTTTGTGTGTAGAATTTCGGTTCTAGGTTTTGTGAGCGCTGTTAAATGTTGTTTGACTATGAGGGGAAAACGGAGGTACAGCAGGACTGGTAACTGTCTATTTGGGTTGGGGAGAGAGCTAAGAATCTCCCTTCCACGGTGAAAAAGTATTTTTGAATGTATCGCGCATGCGTGGGATTTTACTAAACTACAACACGTTTGATTTTACGACACTACACTACAAAACGGGGGAGTTTACGGCACTAGATTATGACACGTTTGTTTTACGGTACTAAACTACAACGCGTTGTTTACTAAAACTACAACAAGGGGAATTTTGGGTAAATGGGTCATACTTCTGTTACACTGCAGGGGGAGACAGAGACACAGACGAGGGAACAAAGAGGAGAGATTTTAACACGAATCTTCTAGTTTTTAAAGCGGCTGTTGTTTGAAAATGAAACTATTTGTTGGGATGTAGTGAATTTATAAATTAGATATATGTTGATGGATTATAATAAATTAAATTAAATGACGGATTAAAATAAATAAAAATGTTATTGAGCTCTTTAGTCGTGAGTTTAAGTCTTAGAGCGAATATGAGTGGGGGATTGAGTGCTGGTTCTGTTTGCAAAATCTTCCCCTACAGGATATTTGATGTTATGACAATTTCACAGAGGCTTGGCAACAGACTGATCATTTGAATACAATTTGCATTTTAGAGTCTCTGGGCATCACTTGGTTTGATTACAGTTGTGTTGGAAATTAAGTACTGACATTATTCTGTAAAATTAAGATAATTAGGTGCTTATAAAACAAGGGGGTTTATGGGTATTGTTGTGATTATAGGGGTAGAGGGCTTTGTTTTTAGGATTGCTGTGAAGTGGACTACTTGTATTTACTTTCCGGATGGGTTGTGGTAAGATAGGATATAGAAATAAAAAATTGGTTTTAATTATTCATAATTTTTAATTGATTGTTTAATTGATTTTTAATTATTTTAATTAAAAATATTTTTTGAATAAAAATTTTAATAGATTTTTTTAATATTCATATTTTGGTTGATTGATTAAAAAAAAATTGGTTTATATTAATAATTAAAGGGGGGAAGCCATAGGCTATATAGTCTAAAATAAAATAATTCACAATAAAGGAATATAAAAGGGTTGTTATAATGGGGAAAAATATATCAGGACTATGAAAGTCATTACACCGGTTGATATAGTTGAAAATAGTAATCCTTTAACTAAAGTATTGCTAGGTTATCCGGCAAATGAAACAAAAGTTGCCCTTCATTCTCAAACAAAAACTGATAAAAGATTCCAGCGATAAGATAAACAAAGGTATAGAGAAAAGGCTAAAGGAAGAGAAGGCGACAGGAAAACTAATGGCAGAAGCTAGTACACCTTTCTCACATACGGATTCAGCAAAAAGACCTCCACCTTATGAGAAGGAAGTAGAGCTTAGGGATGTTTATCCTCAGCTTCCAGTGATCATCCAGGAGGGTGATTATTGCATCAGAGATGAAGATGAACGAATAATAGATAGAGGACAAGCAGAAACGACCAGAAAGATGAATCCAAAACTCCAAAAGTAAGGAAAAACCGAGATGTCTGGAAACTAAGAGAAGAATGAGGTTCGGAAAGATGAGGATGAAGATACAGAAGAGAAGAAAAACTGCTGAGAAAAGAATCCCAAGAATTGGAGGAGAAGAATACATTGAGGTCAAGGAAAGGCCAATAGTAAGAAGATGATGGAAGATGATATTACGAGGACAGAACTTAGAATATAAGCTTTTGAAGAATACTGATATGTCAACAACAAGAAGGAACAGGACCAAGAAACTCTCAGAAAAACTCAATCATACAACTGGTGGAGAAGAGAAGCTTTGGGTATGAAGAATCAGAGTGAACCAAATCAACAATCACTGCTACAGCTTCAACAGGACCAGTTCCAACCGCAATTGTACCAGCCACCAAGGAGGGTACCAGTTATCCATATCCACAGCCAGTTTCTGGACAGACACAGAATTGGAGAGGAGGAGGACGAGAAGGCTTAGAAGGAGGAGGAAGATTTCAGCCACACTTCCAGCAACTTTCAGAAGAGTGTTATAATTATGGACAAAGTAGAGCAAAGTAGATGTGGAACGCTGTGGTCGGGAGAGGTTGTGTTTTCTCTAGCAGGAGGTAAGCTTGAGGTAAGCTTGGCTTCTTATATGGTGTTGAGTAAAGCTTAAACCATGCATTTGATCGTAGGTAGGTAGTTGTAGTTAGGTATTGTAGGTAGTTTATTTAGGTAGTTATTGTAGGTTTCCGTAGGTAATTATTGTAGGTAAGTATTGTTTACGGCGGAGCCCGGAGAAAGCACGAGGCTAGCTAGCTAGCGGGTAGCTACTGGTAACGTTTAACAACGGTGGAGAGTTGTTTCCAATGTTAATGTGCTAGCTAGCCAACGTTTATTTTTGCTGCGTTATGAAAGGAACTAGACACGGACACGAAATTATCTGTTTAGTGTGTTAACACACTATTGGTAGTTTGTTGTAACCAAGTATTGGTGCTAAACTGTGTGTTATTGGATGCTAGCATGCTAGTTAGCTATGGCGTCATAGTTAGGCATCGTGGGCTGTTGTGGGTAGTTACTGTAGGTTAGCATTGTTTTTCGGCGGTGCCGGGTCTAGCACGAAGCTAGCTAGCTAGCCGTTCTTCAAACAAAGTCAACACAGTGGCCATTGCTAGCTAGCCAACACGACCAGCTAACTGTACTGTAGTAGCTAAATACAATATACTTATGCTAGCTAGCCAACGTTTAATTATTGCTGCGTTATGAAAGGAACTAGACACGGACACGAATGATCTGTTTAGTGTGTTAACACACTATTGGTAGTCTGTTGTAACCAAGTATTGGTGCTAAACTGTGTGTTATTGGATGCTAGCATGCTAGTTAGCTATGGTGTCATAGTTAGGCATCGTGGGCTGTTGTGGGTAGTTACTGTAGGTTGGCATTGTCTTCGGTGTAGCACGAAGCTAGCTAGCTAGCCGTTTTTCGAACAGAGTCAACACAGTAGCCATTGTGTGCTGTACTGTGGCAGCTAAATACAATATATTTGTGCTAAGCTAGCCAACGTTTAATTATTGCTGCGTTATGAAAGGAACTAGACACGGACACGAATTATCTGCTTAGTGTGTTAACACACTATTGGTGGTTTGTTGTGACCAAGTGTTGGTGCTAAACTGTGTGTTATTGGATGCTAGCATGCTAGTTAGCTATGGTGTCACCTTATCTTTACTAGATGCTGCTCTTCTACTAATCTCACTGCAACTCCCCTCCATGTCTCCGACCACTACTTTGTTTCCTTTTCTCTCTCGCTCTCCTCCAACACTACTCACTCTGCCCCTACACAGATGGTAATGCGCCGCCGCAACCTTCGCTCTCTCTCTCCCACTACTCTCTCCTCTTCCATCCTATCATCTCTTCCCTCTGCTCAATCCTTCTCCCTCCAATCTCCTGATTCTGCCTCCTCAACCCTCCTCTCCTCCCTTTCTGCATCCTTTGACTCTCTGTGTCCCCTATCCTCCCGGCCGGCTCGGTCCTCCCCTCCAGCTCCGTGGCTTGATGACTCATTGCGAGCTCACAGAACAGAGCTCCGGGCAGCGGAGCGGAAATGGAAGAAAACTAAACACCCTGCCGACCTGGCATCTTTTCACTCCCTCCTCTCTACATTTTCTTCATCTGTTTCTGCTGCTAAGGCCACTTTCTACCACTCTAAATTCCAAGCATCTGCCTCTAACCCTAGGAAGCTCTTTGCCACATTTTCCTCCCTTCTGAATCCTCCCCCCCTCCCCCCCCCCTCCTCTCTCTCTGTGGATGACTTCGTCAACCACTTTGAAAAGAAGGTTGACGACATCCGATCCTCGTTTGTTAAGTCTAATGACACTGCTGGTCCTACTCACACTGCCCTACCCTATGCTTTGACTTCTTTCTCCCCTCTCTCTCCAGATAAAATCCTGCGACTTGTGACTGCAGGCTTGACCCCATCCCCTCCTCTCTTCTCCAGACCATCTCCGGTGACCTTCTCCCCTACCTCACCTCGCTGATCAACTCATCCTTGACCGCTGGCCATGTCCCTTCCGTCTTCAAGAGAGCGAGAGTTGCACCCCTTCTCAAAAAACCAACACTCGATCCCACTGATGTCAACAACTACAGACCAGTATCCCTTCTTTCTTTTCTTTCCAAATCTATTGAGCGTGCCGTCTTTAGCCAACTCTCTTGCTATCTCTCTCAGAATGACCTTCTTGATCCAAACCAGTCAGGTTTCAGGACTGGTCATTCAACTGAGACTGCTCTTCTCTGTGTCACGGAGGCTCTCCGCACTGCTAAAGCTAACTCTCTCTCCTCTGCTCTTGTCCTTCTAGACCTGTCTGCTGCCTTTGATACTGTGAACCATCAGATCCTCCTCTCCACCCTCTCCGAGCTGGGCATCTCCGGCGCGGCTGACTCCTGGATTGCGTCCTACCTGACCGGTCGCTCCTACCAAGTGGCGTGGCGAGAAGCTGTCTCCGCACCACGTGCTCTCACCACTGGTGTCCCCCAGGGCTCAGTTCTAGGCCCTCTCCTTTTCTCCCTATACACCAAGTCACTTGGCTCTGTCATATCCTCACATGGCCTCTCCTATCATTGCTACGCTGACGATACACAACTAATCTTCTCCTTTCCCCCTTCTGATAACCAGGTGGCGAATTGCATCTCTGCATGTCTGGCAGACATATCAGTATGGATGACGGATCACCACCTCAAGCTGAACCCTGGCAAGACGGAGCTGCTCTTCCTCCCGGGGAAGGACTGCCCGTTCCATGATCTCGCCATCACGGTTGACAACTCCGTTGTGTCCTCCTCCCAGAGTGCGAAGAGCCTTGGCGTGACCCTGGACAACACCCTGTCGTTCTCCGCTAACATCAAGGCGGTGACCCGCTCCTGCAGGTTCATGCTCTACAACATTCGGAGAGTACGACCCTGCCTTACACAGGAAGCGGCACAGGTCCTAATCCAGGCACTTGTCATCTCCCGTCTGGATTACTGCAACTCGCTGTTGGCTGGCCTCCCTGCCTGTGCCATTAAACCCCTACAACTCATCCAGAACGCCGCAGCCCGTCTGGTGTTCAACCTTCCCAAGTTCTCTCACGTCACCCCCCTCCTCCGCACACTCCACTGGCTTCCAGTTGAAGCTCGCATCCGTTACAAGACCATGGTGCTTGCCTATGGAGCAGTGAGGGGAACGGCACCTCTGTACCTTCGGGCTCTGATCAGTCCCTACACCCAAACGAGGGCATTGCGTTCATCCACCTCTGGCCTGCTGGCTCCCTTCCTCTGCGGAAGCATAGTTCCCGCTCAGCCCAGTCAAAACTGTTCGCTGCTCTGGCACCCCAATGGTGGAACAAGCTCCCTCACGACGCCAGGACAGCGGAGTCACTCACCACCTTCCGGAGACATTTGAAACCCCACCTCTTTAAGGAATACCTGGGATAGGATAAAGTAATCCTTCTACCCCCCCCAAAAAAAAATTGTAAAGTGGTTATCCCACTGGCTATAGGGCGAATGCACCAATTTGTGAGTCGCTCTGGATAAGAGCGTCTGCTAAATGACGTAAATGTGCCCTTGAGCAAGGCACTTAACCCTAATTGCTCCTGTAAGTCGCTCTGGATAAGAGCGTCTGCTAAATGACTAAAATGTAAATGTAAATGTAATGGACAGATTGGTTACTTTACCTGTGAGTGCAATGCGCCAGGAGGAAACAACAGAGAAAATTTCTGAGGAAGATAAAGGAGCAAGTGAAGATCACCTGTTCTCTAGGTGAACCCTTCAAGGATTCTAGAGTGCCTAGAAGATACGAAGGGGGGTGTCAGCTGATAGCATCGATTAGAGAAGAAGAGAAAATATCTAACAATTGAAGTAAAAACAAAGGACTAGGAGAGGTGAATAGTGGAAAAGCTTTTATCTGTGTTCAGCCTAAAGAGGTTAAACATCTCACTATGTAAAATTAACTAATTAGGATAGGGATTTGAGGTAGTAAAACAGCTAATTACTCTTAAGGAACCAATTGAGCTCTGCTATAAAAATCAAGGAGAAATTAAAATAGACATACTAATATTAGAACATATACCTATTGCATTGTTGGAAAGAGATGCATTGTGTAAATTGAACTGTACAATAAGATGTACACTAGACGACTGTCTGGTAGAGGATTTTAAAAAAAGTAGGGTTTTTGGGAATCATATTTGCTTAAAAAGATAATATCATAGGAAGGATGATAATCTATTAGACTGCCTATTAGACAATCTGTCTGGGAAATAAAGTTAAAAGGGGTGACTGTTATTCTGGGTTACATTCCTACACCAAGAGATTTCAGGCTAGGCTAAAAGATGTTTAGTCGTTTGCCAAGTCTGTGTGTGAAGAAGTCAGAAGCAGGTGGGGACTTCCCAATCACATATTCTAAAAATTGGTGGTAAAGGGATTTTGTGAATAAATCAGTGGAAAAAGGTTTTTAAAGGTTAGGAGAAAAGATTAGATTAAAAAAAGTTAGGAGAACTAGGGTTGAAGGAACTCTAAGACAGTAAGCTAAGTTTCAATGTTAGTTAGTAGTAAGAGAGAGAGAACAGTGGTGAAGGACATTTTAGACTTTAGTGGGAAGATAGATATGGTAGGAGTTTAGATCTGTTAGGAGCAGATGCATTGAGAAAGTATGCGTTGTTGAATGATAAGAGAAGATTAAGGGTGATTGAGTATCTATACTTACAGTTCCCAGCAGGAAGATCAAGGTAATTGTAGGTGTATTTTTTATAATCAAAAGTTTGAAAGTGAGGGTTTAGAGTAGGAAGAGAGAGTGAATGTAAGTTACATTTACGTCATTTGACACTAGTGGTGATAGATGGAAATACAAGCAAAGAGTTCAAAGCTTTGGGGAAACTAGATGAAGTAACAATAAGGACATTAACACGTCAGTCTATTAAAACAACAGTGAGAAGCAATTTAACTCTTTCAACATTGATAGTTATTAAAGCCATAAATATATCGCATTTGATTATAAGGGAACCAATAGCTCCAGCACCAATTTTAGAGGAAAAGACTGTTATTAGGGTTAGGATGAGTGATCCAGCTCATCTTCATTGTAGATGTGAGAGATGGAGTGGAGAGGGGACGTTCCTCCCACATGGAGAGATAATTATGGAGAAGAAGTATTGTTATCAGGACCAGAAGTAGAAGCTGTTGCACCTAGTCAAAGGAAGTATAGTTTGTACAACGATATGAAGTGGAAGAGGGTTATGAGTGATTGTACATTTATTTTGCGTAATGTTACAGAGAAAGATCAGGGAGAATATATGTGTACTTATCTAGTGCAAGCATTAAAATTTGTTCCGGTTAAGAATTATTGGTTAAAAGGCTATGTAATTCGTAAAGTGACGCTTATAATGGAAGATTTGAAATTTGTTGAATCTTCCACAGTCACCGAAGGAGTTCAGGAGAAGAAGATTACAGTAGTCACTCCAACAGTAAATAATACACAGAGGATATCGGTAGCTTTCCCACTAGAAGTAGTTAAGGGTGTTAATACATCAACTAAATCAACTACTTTAATGGTAACTTTGGAAGGGATTAATGATGCGACGGCAATAACAAATGTAGGAAGTATGACACCGACACCGACAACAACTTTTCTGAAATTAAAGGGGGTAGCAAGAAGGACTCAGGGGTTTATGGTACGAATAGAGAGTGCTGTCAATGATAGTAAGGATAGGGTTAAAATAGGAGAGCAGATAGTGGTAGAGAACAATATAGATTCATCTGAAATAGTGAAGGATACTATCATGGAGGTACAGGATGAGGTCTTTGATTTTAATGACAGACAAGGAGAGGTATCTGATCAGTACCGCTCGTTAGGGAAGAGAGAAACTAAATGGAAGGCATGTGGTTTGATTCTTCTGTTGTGAAAATTAAAGATGGATGGGCAGGTAGGAATCTTTGGTTCCAGCAGCTAGCTCATTCTGTAAGATCAGTGAGGAATCTTGAGGGTCCATGTCTGTTGAGAATTCCAGCACCAAACATTTTAGACGGTCACTCGACCTCTATCAAGTATGTGTCAATCTTATGCGTTGTCAGGGCTGTTGTATCAGCAACAATCAGTAACAGATAAAATAATGTCGTTGTCAAAACATTTGTTTACGCCTAGGTTTAGGTGTTCTTGGTTAAATGAATTACCCTATGTGAATTTTGTTAGATGGGAAGGAAAATCAGGTAACAGCGAACCCTGATGCATTGGAGGTGAAACCAGTGAGGGCTAAAAGTTGTTTTTGTTCTAATAAAACATATGATGTAAGGGGTATGTTTATGGGAATATCAGATTGTGATGATTATGATGACTTTGGGTAAGCATTAACATAAGGTTAGTAATGAGAAATATAATGTTACTTTTTATGTTCCAGTTAGTAAGAAGAGCAGGACTTTGATGGTGAAAGATCAGCTTTTGCCTGACAATGTGACTATTGGGAATTTTTGAGATATTTGGAGGGTTTGTGGTGATAAAGCGTATATATTCTTACCCTATGGATGGATAGGATGTTGTTACATGTCAACGTTGAAGCTTCCATATGAGGTTTCTACCATGAAAAGAGGGGTAGCACCGGACACAGATAAATCTGAATCTAGGTTTGGAAGTAGGGTGGAAAGGGACATGGCGACATTTCATAGTCTGGGAAGCCTATCATTGGAGGATAATTCTAAGAGAGAAGGGGGGACTTTTTCTATGGTATGGTGTAACATTTTTGGCAGATCATATTGATAATATTAGCTATACTTTGATTCCAGATAGTTCAGATAGTATCACTATGCGTTGAAATATATAAGGGATGCGTTTGGTAGATCTGAAGGAGCTGGATGGTCAGCAAAGACTTGGTTGCAAGATCAGTTAGGCCCAGTAGGAGCAGTGATGGATTAGATTTTAATGGCAGCTTTGATAGCACTGTGTGTGATGTTTGTAATTTGTTACTGACCTTTGAGAAAGCTATGATATTGAGATAGGTTGGAGTAGTGATGCCTGGAGACAACACTCAGATGCCGTTGTTGACTGTTCCTGATCTGGATGAAGAGGGACAAGTGGGACTGGATGGAGTATTGATGATAAATATCCTTTTTGAATATTTGATCATTTTTCATTTATTTTTTTTCAATATTAGGGTGATTTTAGTATGATTTTATGAATCAAAGGGGGGAAGTGTATGAATGAATCACATTATCCTATTTCATTATTCTATCATTTATATTGATTCATACATCATTTATATATAATTGTTATATTCTTAGTTGATATTGATGTTTAATTTGAAAGTGTTGTTTTGCAAAAGATACTGTTTGGTCTTTTCTTTTCTTCCAGAAGCATTTGGGGGAATATGTGGAGATTGAAATACTCAAACAAGGACAATATGAAGGGACAATATGAAAGGACAATGACTGGAGGAGATGGAACAAGGAAGGTGTGGAAAGATTCCGATTCCATCATCAACAATGCATTGGAAGAGGAGACTACGGAGGAGATGAAGTGTAGTGGACTACATTCCAGTGTCTGCAATGAAATATAGACATATTTGCATGTGTAATACATAATTTGTGTCATATTCTTAGGTATTAATTTTTGTAGAATGATATTTGATGTTATTGAATACATGTGGGGAACTTAGATGTTTTTGTTTATTTCGTGAATGCTTAGGGACAGGAGTCTAGGCAGGAGAGGTCCACTATAGGGTCCGATGGGTTGACCAGCCTTGGTGTGGACATTTTGGATAGTATTTTGTTTGCAGGGACTTACATGTGTATTTAAATTGCATCATAGTTTCAAATGCATTGATAAGGATTTATGAATTCATCGGGAGTACCTAGGTGGTTGCCTGGGGCAGAGGGACCGTGAGAGAATTTTACTGTCTTGATTGATGGATGGATTTGGAACGAAGGTTGCCAGACAGTTTTTCGCTCTCACACTCCATAAAGATTTGTTCATATTTCATAGTAATGTATTCACACTTCATAAACATTTATTCATATTTCATAGAAAGGTATTTACACTCCAGAGGGAAATGTTTTTGGTTTAATGTTAAAGATACTCAATAAGATAAATTGTTACTTGTCATAATCCTATTCTGTTTGTTTTCGAGACTGTTTAGTCTCGAAGGGGGGAATGTCGTATATGAAGATTATGACGTTGTTAATGTTTTTAAGTGGAACCGGAGAGGACGTTTTATTTTAGTATCAAGAGGGAATGTTTTAGTGTAACGCCACATACAACAGACAGGAAGTGTGTTGTAGACAGGGGATTGGACAGTAGAGGGAGCCACCCACATCTTGGGGAGATTATGTATACTGGGGGAAAAACGAAGGAGAGGTTAGAGCGACCATTGCAATCTGAGGCGTCGCTCTCCGGGTGGGCATGACACCTGTAACTCATGCTGAAAGCTTGTGATATGAATAAACTTATGATCAAGGTTCAGTATGAGCGGACTCCTTTGTTTATCAGCAATAATTGCCAGCATTTACTCGATACTACAATGGCTTAAAATTTGTAGTATAAATCATAAACTGTATCAGTTTTACTTAAGGTCGAGAGGTTTGACAACTAAACTGCATAAAATTCAAGATAGTTGTGAACAGATTTTTTATGTCCCAATACCATGGCGTCGTGTTTATGAACTGATATACAAAACATTTGATGGATCAATCTGTTCTTTTCAATTTAAACTATTATATACAATTCTCACCACAAAAAGAATGCTATATGGGGCATTGAACAGTCAGCCCTGTGCAGACTCTGCAATGAAGAAACAGAATCAATAAATCATCAGTAGGGTGACGATTTAGTGTCAGGCCCCCCCCTGTCCATATAATTGTATTCATTATGATTTAAAGGTCAGCACTCCTACTCTGAGATGCTTTGTAAATACAGGCCCTGTTGCCTGTCATTGTGACCTCTTCCACTCACAGATGTATATTGTACATACATGCTTCCACCTCAACCTTGCACCCCTGCCTTCACTATCACCACCATCAAAGAGTGGAACGACACACTGGCCACGTGTCATTTGGGTGGGAAAAATTGAAAGAGTGAAACAGTGTTCGGAACCTAACACATATACAGGAATATAAATGTGTCATGTATTATTTCCATATTAAAAGCTAATATCGATCTAATCTTTGTGAGTGAGCGTTGCAAAAATACACTGTTACAAAATAAAAGGCACAATCATTCGGCCATTCGGTGCAAAAGTAAGGTGAAATAGGAGGAAAAAAAAGATTCTTTCTTTTTTTTTTTTTTTTACCATAGAACCACCAGAATTATGCAAACAATCGCCTGAGTGTTAACAAAAGGAACAAACAGAGAGGGAGAGATTTTTCTTCACATTCCCAGACAGTCAATACAGCAGCCGCACAGTCAATGCGAAAGTGTTCAAAGGTACAAAACGTTGTCCAGAAGAAAGATTGACATTCTTGTAGCTTCCACAGTTGTGTTATTTTTTTTCACAGAAAAAACAGCAGTATCAAACATTAAGCAAAGTCATTTCATGACTAACCAATCACATTTGCATGCATTTTTGTTATAATATCAATGTTTTTGGTACAAAGGCAAACAGATTATAAAATGTCACAGGTTAGCGACTGTATATGCATTCAAGAAAGAGACCACCTTCATGCCTGCCTGACGCCCTGTAGGATTGAGGAAGAGATTGGGTTGGACCTTGGTGTCCAAAACAACTTCTAGTTGGTACTGTAGAGGGGGAGGATATTGGACTGCCACATAGTCAAGTAGTGAGAGATAGCGTTTCACAAATCACTGTCCCACACCTAGCCTCTGCCGAGTCCCCAACAACCGGATGTTCTGGTTTTCAGGGGACATGGAAAGAGAGACTTCCACTTTGGGACGTTAACAAGGCGACACTCCATCTTAACTCCTCCACATTTACTGGATTGGTTGAACAGTGCAGAAGAGAACCTCCCCCGACAGTTTTTTACTTCTCGTCAAGACCCGTAAGTAGGGGATCTAGTTTCAGGCGTTTATTTTACTCCTGCAACGTTAGGTTAGTCCACACCAGGCCAGAGAGACCGTAATGCTCAGATAGACAAGTGCAATTTTTTACACCGTCTTGAGTAAACTTTGAACATGAAGTAGTAACAAGAAGTCCACCTGGGTTGGTCAATGAAGATAGAAAATAACCCTTGGGAGCTTTTTCTTGAAATTAAGCTCACAGCATGTTTAAGAATGGAATGGGACATGTCTTTACATTTTTCAAGTAAGACAAAAGCTTTGAAAAAACAACACTATTATAAATTATAACACAAAATTAAACCATGTATAATCATGTACTTTCATGGTTGTTAGCAGTGGTGTAAAGTACTTAAGTAAAAATACTTTAAAGTACTACTTAAGTAGTTTTTTTGGGTATCTGTATTTTACTATTGACATTTTAGTCATTTAGCAGATGCTCTTATCCAGAGCAACTTACAGTTAGTGAGTGCATACATTTTTCATACTGGCCCCCCGTGGGAATCGAACCCACAACCCTGGCGTTGCAAGCGCCATGCTCTACCAACTGAGCTACAGGAGGCACTACATGCCTAAAGAAAATAATGTACTTTTTCCGTGACACCCAAAAGAACTCGTTACATTTTGAATGCTTATTAGCAGGACAGGAAAATTGTCTAATTCACACACTTAAAGAGAACATCCCTGGTCATCCCTACTGCATCTGATCTGGCGGACTCACTAAACACAAATGCTTTGTTTGTAAATTATGTCTGAGTGTTGGAGTGTGCACCTGGCTATCCGTAAATTAAAAAAAACAAGAATATTGTGCCATGTGGTTTGCTTAATATAAGGAATTTGAAATTATTTATACTTTTACTTTTGATACTTAGGTATATTTTAGCAATTACATTTACTTTTGATACTTAAGTATATTTAAAACCAAATAGTTTTAACTTTTACTCATGTAGGATTTTACTGGGTGACTTTCACTTTTACTTGAGTCATTTTCTATTAAGGTATCTTTACTTTTACACAAGTATGACAGTAAAACACTAGCAATACATAGACAATTATTACCTGTTGGGTAAGAATTGGCCAGTTCAATATTTCACGATTTAAAAGGACAATTCTCGGTCGTGTTCACCGACACACATACAGCACAAACTTACATTTTAGGGCAACAATAAAAAGGTGAACATAAAATGATTAATTCATATCAAAATATACTTTGATTTCAAAACATAAGCATGAAGTGAGTTTTGAGCCATATCGCCTTCTCATCATTAATAATTAAACAGCCAATGAGGAAATGTACAAATATAGATTTATGGTAATATTCCGCCTCAGGCAACATCATAAAAACTGTTTGACATTAGGCTGCAGAAGTTCAATTCTCTTCCTCCCATGCTATCCAACGCATCTCTCTGATATTTATCACTTGAGTTTGATGTATGTTCAATAACACACAGCACCCATTCTCAGAGGAGTTACTGTACTGTGGGAGAGAAGGGTTATAGTCTACATTCATCTGATATACTGACTGGGGTGGCGTACATTTTACACTACTTAAAAAACAACTGAAACACATAAGCAACGAGATACAGTACTTAGAGCTAGCATATTAAAATGCCTTGCCCCCCTCCCTTCCACATTTCCCTCCCCTGGCCCAAACCCTTCACCACAGGATTAGACATTTGGAATGACCTGAAAGTAGGCTCTCTATAAAACACCTTACTTGTGTCTTTTGCCCCCTTTCTCCTGCAAACATGAACTTCAGAGGAACAGCAGAGGTGTGTGGAGCTGCGTCCTAGACTGTAAACAATACATATACTTTTTAGAGCAGTGTCTGAAGTAAATAATCCACCCTTTTCTCCTGTCATTTCAACAAAGTGCACACTCCCCACAATCTGACAATAAACTGCTGCCAGTAATCCAAGTGAATATGCATCTCCGGACAGCAAACCATAGAAATTGATTCTCATCTCATTCTAGTTCTGTGCAGCAAGCCCTAAAGCCACAGCACATTATCAGAAAGGGATAGAAGATAATGGATGAGCCCAAAACCTTGGGATAGAAATACAGAAAACAAGAGCTTTGATTTGTTAAACGTCTCCGGAAATGGGAAAGCTGAAGTGTATATCAGTCGATCAAGGCTGAACTCCTGTCCACATCATGTAGTGGGGAGGGGCCATTAGTCATTGAATGTTGTACCAGGAAGTTCGTTGGTCAGTGTGTGCCAGCGCTCAATTTTCTTGTCCTTGTTTTTGAGACAGTCGAACCAGTGTTTGAGCCTCTCCCCGTTTGCGCTGATGCCCAGGGACACACCACCTGAGACCGGGGACGGCAGAACAGTAGAAAAGGGTTAGAACGCATAGATGGACGATAGAAAGAAAATGATTTGAACTAACACAATACCCAACACTCTGTGATGTTGCACCCTCCTGAACAGGCTGTCCATGGTAGAATAGGCATTTCTGAAGTGAGACTGGTGACCAATGTTTTAAAGCTGAGAATGCAAGCGTTTTATGTGTGCACCCTTGCTCTTATCAATTGCTGGACTTGAACAATGTTTAAAAAAAAATTATCTGAGCACATTATCCTTTTCTAGCATGAGAGCTACTTTTTTTTATAGCTTTCAAATAGGCACATTACTCTCTTCTAGCTATTTAAACCGTCATTAAGCTATCGTGTCCAAAAATGGTGTTGATATATGTTAGCCCAGCTAATACAAATGTCAATGACAATCAAATCAAATCAAATCAAATCAAATTTTATTGGTCACATGCGCCGAATACAACAGGTGCAGACATTACAGTGAAATGCTTACTTACAGCCCTTAACCAACAGTGCATTTATTTTAAACAAAAAAGTAAGAATAAAACAACAACAAAAAAGTGTTGAGAAAAAAAGAGCAGAAGTAAAATAAAGTGACAGTAGGGAGGCTATATATACAGTAAAATAAAGTGACAGTAGGGAGGCTATATATACAGGGGGGTACCGTTGCATAGTCAATGTGCGGGGGCACCGGCTAGTTGAGGTAGTTGAGGTAATATGTACATGTGGGTAGAGTTAAAGTGACTATGCATAAATACTTAACAGAGTAGCAGCAGCGTAAAAAGGATGGGGTGGGGGGCAGTGCAAATAGTCCGGGTAGCCATGATTAGCTGTTCAGGAGTCTTATGGCTTGGGGGTAGAAGCTGTTGAGAAGTCTTTTGGACCTAGACTTGGCACTCCGGTACCGCTTGCCGTGCGGTAGCAGAGAGAACAGTCTATGACTAGGGTGGCTGGAGTCTTTGACAATTTTGAGGGCCTTCCTCTGACACCGCTTGGTATAGAGGTCCTGGATGGCAGGGAGCTTTGCCCCAGTGATGTACTGGGCCGTACGCACTACCCTCTGTAGTGCCTTGCGGTCAGAGGCCAAGCAGTTGCCATACCAGGCGGTGATGCAACCAGTCAGGATGCTCTCGATGGTGCAGCTGTAGAATTTTTTTGAGGACCCATGCCAAATCTTTTTAGTCTCCTGAGGGGGAATAGGCTTTGTCGTGCCCTCTTCACGACTGTCTTGGTGTGTTTGGACCATGATAGTTCGTTGGTGATGTGGACACCAAGGAACTTGAAGCTCTCAACCTGTTCCACTACAGCCCCGTCGATGAGAATGGGGGCGTGCTCAGTCCTCTTTTTTTTCCTGTAGTCCACAATCATCTCCTTTGTCTTGGTCACGTTGAGGGAGAGGTTGTTGTCCTGGCACCACACGGCCAGATCTCTGACCTCCTCCCCTATAGGCTGTCTCATCGTTGTCGGTGATCAGGCCTACCACTGTTGTGTCGTCGGCAAACTTAATGATGGTGTTGGAGTCGTGCCTGGCCATGCAGTCATGGGTGAACAGAGAGTACAGGAGGGGACTGAGCACGCACCCCTGAGGGGCCCCCGTGTTGAGGATCAGTGTGGCAGATGTGTTGTTACCTACCCTTACCACCTGGGGCGGCCCGTCAGGAAGTCCAGGATCCAGTTGCAGAGGGAGGTGTTTAGTCCCAGGATCCTTAGCTTAGTGATGAGCTTAGAGGGCACTATGGTGTTGAATGCTGAGCTGTAGTCAATGAATAGCATTCTCACGTAGGTGTTCCTCTTGTCCAGGTGGGAAAGGGCAGTGTGGAGTGCGATAGAGATTGCATCATCTGTGGATGTTGGGGCGGTATGCAAATTGGAGTGGGTCTAGGGTTTCTGGGATTATGCTGTTGATGTGAGCCATGACCAGTCTTTCAAAGCACTTCATGGCTACAGACGTCAGTGCTACGGGTCGGTAGTCATTTAGGCAGGTTATCTTAGAGTTCTTGGGCACGGGGACTATGGTGGTCTGCTTGAAACATGTTGGTATTACAGACTCAGTCAGGGACATGTTGAAAATGTCAGTGAAGACACTTGCCAGTTGGTCAGCACATGCTCGGAGTACACGTCCTGGTAATCCGTCTGGCCCTGCGGCCTTGTGAATGTTGACCTGCTTAAAAGTCTTACTCACATCGGCTACGGAGAGCGTGATCACATAGTCGTCCGGAACAGCTGGTGCTCTCATGCATGCTTCAGTGTTGCTTGCCTCGAAGCGAGCATAGAAGTGGTTTAGCTCGTCTGGTAGGCTTGTGTCACTGGGCAGCTCGCGGCTGTGCTTCCCTTTGTAGTCTGTAATAGTTTCCAAGCCCTGCCACATCCGACGAGCGTCAGAGCCAGTGTAGTATGATTCAATCTTAGACCTGTATTGACTCTTTGCCTGTTTGATGGTTCGTCGGAGGTCATAGCGGGATTTCTTATAAGCGTCCGGGTTAGAGTCCCGTTCCTTGAAAGCGGCAGCTCTACCCTTTAGCTCAGTGCGGATGTTTCCTGTAATCCATGGCTTCTGGTTGGGGTATGTACGTACGGTCACTGTGGGGACGACATCATCGATGCACTTATTGATGAAGCCAGTGACTGATGTGGTGTACTCCTCAATGCTGTCTGAAGAATCCCGGAACATGTTCCAGTCTGTGCTAGCAAAACAGTCCTGTAGCTTAGCATCTGCGTCATCTGACCACTTTTTTATTAGCCGAATCACTGGTGCTTCCTGCTTCAGTTTTTGCTTATAAGCAGGAATCAGGAGGATAGAGTTATGGTCAGATTTGCCAAATGGAGAGCGAGGGAGAGCTTTGTATGCGTCTCTGTGTGTGGAGTAAAGGTGGTCTAGAGTTTTTTCCCCTCTGGTTGCACATTTAACATGCTGGTAGAAATGAGGTAGAACGGATTTAAGTTTCCCTGCATTAAAGTCCCCGGCTACTAGGAGCGCTGCATCTGGATGAGCGTTTTCCTGTTGATTAATGGCCTTGTACAACTCATTCAGTGCAATCTTAATGCCAGCATTGGTTTGTGGTGGTAAATAGACAGCTATGAAAAATATAGATGAAAA
The DNA here is from genome assembly GCF_020615455.1 of Coregonus clupeaformis. Classification (NCBI taxonomy): domain Eukaryota; kingdom Metazoa; phylum Chordata; class Actinopteri; order Salmoniformes; family Salmonidae; genus Coregonus; species Coregonus clupeaformis. The sequence continues at coordinate 3,907,772 of NC_059215.1, forward strand.
CTCTCTTGGTAAATAGTGTGGTCTACAGCTTATCATAAGATACTCTACCTCAGGCGAGCAAAACCTCGAGACTTCCTTAGTATTTGATTTTGTGCACCAGCTGTTGTTTACAAATATACACAGACCGCCGCCCCTTGTCTTACCAGAGTCTGCCGTTCTGTCTTGTCGATGTAGCGTATAGCCTGCTAGCTGAATGTTATCATTGTTGTCGTTCAGCCACGACTCCGTGAAACACAAGATATTACAGTTTTTAATGTCCCGTTGGTAGGATAACCGTAATCTTAAATCGTCCATTTTATTCTCAAAAGCTTGAACGTTGGCTAATAGGATTGATGGGAGAGGCAGTTTACTCGTTCGCCGTCGGATCCTTACAAGGCACCCGGATCTGCGTCCACGATATCTCCGTCTCTTCCTCACGCGAATGACGGGGATCTGGGCCTTGTTGGGTGTCTGTAGAATATCCTTCGCGAACGCCTCGTTGAAGAAAAAGTCTTCGTCCAACGCGAGGTGAGTAATCGCTGTCCTGATATCCAGAAGCTCTCTTTGGTTATAAGAGACGATGGCAGAAACATTATGTACAAAATAAATTACAAATAACGCGGAAAAACACACATAATAGTACAATTGGTTAGAGGGCTGTAAAACGGCAGCCATCTTCTTCCGGCGCTGTTGTTAACATTGAGATAGCTCTATTGTTGATCTGAATGTCTATATAGGCTAGGCCAGTCAGTCAATAGCATGTGTTACAGAATTGACAGGAAAGCACGATCAAATGTAGTGTCATTTACTGCATCGGATTCATATGTTATGAAGCAAGAAGGAGGCTAGGCTTCACCTCAGTGGATTCCTGGAGTAGCTGCCCCCTCTACTGGACACTTGGGGAACCTAGACCGAGCAGTCAATTTACAGTGGGAACTCCGCTCAGGCATCTTTCTACGCCTGCTACGTTAGGTTACCATACCCCGTACAAATGATGATTATTTGTTTTCCGTTTTATGCAAAATTGGCCCGATCCCGACTCAGGAATTGATGCCTTTTCTACCTACGCACTCCTTTCCTAAACACTTCTCAGTATTTGGTATTCAGTCTTACCTTAGTCACGTAACGCACTCTGCAGATGTGGCTACCTTGCCCGCTCTAAATACACTGCTCAAAAAAATAAAAGGGAACACTAAAATAACACATCCTAGATCTGAATGAATGAAATAATCTTATTAAATACTTTTTTCTTTACATAGTTGAATGTGCTGACAACAAAATCACACAAGAATTATCAATGGAAATCAAATGTATCAACCCATGGAGGTCTGGATTTGGAGTCACCCTCAAAATTAAAGTGGAAAACCACACTACAGGCTGATCCAACTTTGATGTAATGTCCTTAAAACAAGTCAAAATGAGGCTCAGTAATGTGTGTGGCCTCCACGTGCCTGTATGACCTCCCTACAATGCCTGATGAGGTGGCGAATGGTCTCCTGAGGGATCTCCTCCCAGACCGGGACTAAAGCATCCGCCAACTCCTGGACAGTCTGTGGTGCAATGTGGCGTTGGTGGATGGAGCGAGACATGATGTCCCAGATGTGCTCAATTGGATTAAGGTCTGGGGAACGGGCGGGCCAGTCCATAGCATCAATGCCTTCCTCTTGCAGGAACTGCTGACACACTCCAGCCACATGAGGTCTAGCATTGTCTTGCATTAGGAGGAACCCAGGGCCAACCGCACCAGCATATGGTCTCACAAGGGGTCTGAGGATCTCATCTCGGTACCTAATGGCAGTCAGGCTACCTCTGGCGAGCACATGGGGGCTGTGCGGCCCCCAAAGAAATGCCACCCCACACCATGACTGACCCACCGCCAAACCGGTCATGCTGGAGGATGTTGCAGGCAGCAGAACGTTCTCCACGGCGTCTCCAGACTCTGTCACGTCTGTCACATGTGCTCAGTGTGAACCTGCTTTCATCTGTGAAGAGCACAGGGCGCCAGTGGCAAATTTGCCAATCTTGGTGTTCTCTGGCAAATGCCAAACGTCCTGCACGGTGTTGGGCTGTAAGCACAACCCCCACCTGTGGATGTCGGGCCCTCATACCACCCTCATGGAGTCTGTTTCTGACCGTTTGAGCAGACACATGCACATTTGTGGCCTGCTGGAGGTCATTTTGCAGGGCTCTGGCAGTGCTCCTCCTGCTCCTCCTTGCACAAAGGCGGAGGTAGCAGTCCTGCTGCTGGGTTGTTGCCCTCCTACGGCCTCCTCCACGTCTCCTGATGTACTGGCCTGTCTCCTGGTAGCGCCACCATGCTCTGGACACTACGCTGACAGACACAGCAAACCTTCTTGCCACAGCTCGCATTGATGTGCCATCCTGGATGAGCTGCACTACCTGAGCCACTTGTGTGGGTTGTAGACTCCGTCTCATGCTACCACTAGAGTGAAAGCACCGCCAGCATTCAAAAGTGACCAAAACATCAGCCAGGAAGCATAGGAACTGAGAAGTGGTCTGTGGTCACCACCTGCAAAACCAGTCCTTTATTGTGGGTGTCTTGTTAATTGCCTATAATTTCCACCTGTTGTCTATTCCATTTGCACAACAGCATGTGACATTTATTTTCACTCAGTGTTGCTTCCTAAGTGGACATTTTGATTTCACAGAAGTGTGATTGACTTGGAGTTACATTGTGTTGTTTAAGTGTTCCCTTAATTTTTTTGAGCAGTGTACATTTAATTCAACCGCTGAAAACCCTCCCACTTGCTGGTCAACACATTTTCTTGTACGGTGCACCTTTAATTCGAATTTTGTCGACAGATTCAATAGAATACATTGAGAGAACGGGTTCAGAATATAGTGATCAATGAAAGAAATCCATCTTGTAGATTATTTATGCACATTTTAGGGTTAGGAAAGTATTAATCTTTTTTTTGTTTTTTTTTACGGTATGGAGAGCGTTTCCACACAAAATACTGTATATTGATGAATAAAAAATACAGTGGTTTAAGTGTCATATTCAAGTTCAATCCATGAAATATTGGAAGGTGGAAAAAGTGTACAATATGGATTGAACAATAATCCTATAAATCTACCCTTATTCCCACTAATCATGGAACTGTATGACAATGGTCCAGTCGTTGTGAACTGTACGCCAGGCTCCCGTTTTAACATGCTATGTGTGGTCTTCAAATAGGTTACATGTCCGAAATTATTGCACAACATTAGCCTAATATGATCCACTAATGCAAGCGACCCTCAGGAACAATTTACAAGGACGTGACAGAGGAAAGAAAGGTAAACGGAATAATAAAAGAAATGCATATGGTATTACTGACGGTGGCTCCCGATAGTGGCTAATACTTAACATGATACAAATTGTAAAATTAAACAGAGAAAAGCCAGCGCATATAATCAAAACATTCTAAAGTGCATAAATCAACTCGGCAGGTTCAGCCCTACAGAAGCCTATAGCTTGGGTCTCCAAATTTCATCCACGCAAATTATGAGGGCACACAATTAGAATTCTGAATAATGGCACAGCTATGTATATCCTATTTCACTGTGGAAAAGGGTCCGCAATGCATGTTATGTTGATATGATTTTCCAGTTTGCTTCCATATGGCTGGTTTCATCAAACAAAATTGCTATGTGTATTTACAATCATTTACCTAGCTCTTATCAATAGATCTTATCAAGATGTAAATTACAGTACATGGAGAATGGTGTTATTTCTATTTGAAAAAATTAAGTCGATGATTTTTCCACTTGGAACCGGTAGGTTCGCTAGACCTTCTTCATGGTTTCCTCGGCGTAAAGGTGGTGGAATTATTAGGGAACTAAGTCAAGGTCAGAATACGGTGTATCTGTAGCCACACCTTCATTTATTCAAGCTCCACCTCAAACGAATAGTGGGTGAATAGCATGCTATTCTCGTGCTTAAATTCAAGGTCAGAATATGCATAGAGAAAAGTATAAATATACCAAACCCCATTCCATGAATTAAACTTTGACCTACCAGCACCATCACCCACTTACCCCAAGGTGGCTCAACTTACCCTGTCCCTATGCTCAATTTACCCGGGGTAAGTTATGCCAAGAGACCACTTATTTTGGACAAGTTATGTTTTCAAAACTGTTATGTTTACATGAATTCTGATTATTTCCAGGGATACACAACATCCTGAAATATATGTAGATATCTTTGTTAGAAAGAATACGAATATTTTCTTTGACGTAGTGATGGTGAATGTAAAAAATAGCTCAACATACCCCACTCTCCTCTTCATCTTAGCTAAAGTGGATGAGTGAACAGATCAAACTCCTGATGAGTGCTGAGGACTCTTGAGGTGTGCATCATCAAAAGAGAGGAATGTGGGATTTGGTAGGGATTCAGAAAAAGTTGGATCCCTATCACTTCAAGTTCAATTCCTCGCCCACCAACAACATGTCGGCATGACAACTTGACAAGCTGACAGCCTGGCTGGCATGCACCAAGGGTCAGTGTTTCGTGCTTCTTGCTCAACACTCAACAGTTGCTTGTTGTTGTCTTTTGTGTCCAGGTTTGTGGCCCTGGGCAGCTATCAGGACAAGTGGAGGCCTCTGGTGGGTGAGTAGGTGTTGTAAACAGAGGTGCCAGGTGCAGAGAGGCAGGAGAGCCTGGGCCGGGGCAGGAGTGTCACCGGTGTGGCTGCAGCCGCGCACAACGCTTTGAACTTACGTGTTCAGGTCACTACACTTCGTAACGCAGTCACCTGCTTAGTGCTTACCTATGAAATCGTTGGACTTGCCGATGTCGTAATCCCACACGGTTACCTCCAGGGTTTTCTTGCTGAGGTCGGCGTATTTGATTTCGTAGAAGAACTCCTACAAAAGCCAGGTAAAAAAAACAAACGTAAAAACGTGACTGGCCATACAGCTTCATACAGACAGCAAGGTTATCCCCAAAAAGCCATTAGATTCCACAAGAAACATGATCAAAGGAATCATATTTAAATAATAACCGATATGGCCTACACATAATCATGCTGATAGAAGAGAATCAATGTATTTATTTTTTACTCATTTTTCTCCCCAATTGGTAGTTACAGTCTTGTCCCATCGCTGCAACTCCCGTTCGGACTCGGGAGAGGCAAAGGGTGATAGCCATGCGTCCTCCGAAACACAACCCTGCCAAGCCGCACTGCTTCTTGACACACTGCTCGCTTAACCCGGAAGCCAGCCGCACCAATGTGTCGGAGGAAACACCGTACAACTGGCGACCGTGTCAACGTGCATGCGCCTGGCCCACCACAGAAGTCGCTAGTGCGCGATGGGACAAGGACATCCCGGCCGGCCAAACCCTCCCCTAACCCGGACGACGCTGGGCCAATTGTGCGTCGCTTCATGGGTCTCCCGGTCGCGGCCGGCTGCGACACAGCCCGGGATCAAACCCGGATCTGTAATGACGCCTCATGCACTGCAGTGCCTTAGACCGCTGCGCCACTCGGGAGGCCCCGAAGATAATCAATTTTGATATCAATCCATCAATACTCAAGGTTACCAAAATGCTTTCTGAATGCACTGGAAGCCCAGGTCACCTAATCTCGAGCTGAAAGGCCAACAGGCGACAGGATGGAAATGGGGACAAAAGGAAATGTCAGTGGAAATGTCAAGTCACAGGCCTCGCGTGTTCGGGGAGGACGCCATTCACTCTCATACGGCTGGACGCTCCAAGGCGACCCACTCGATGCCACAGTCTAGTGCTAAGTTAGGTCTTTGGTGGTGGTCTGAGCATGAATGCGGGGTCTCTCTGGAGCATAGTAACAGATGAATGGGATAATGTTTGTGAGGCATTCAGAGAAGAAGAGGCAGGCTCAGGAGAGGGGAGGAATAGACTTTTACTATAGTCAAGTTGGCCTCTCAATGAAAGTTAACAGAGGGCTGATCTGAAGGAGAACCACCTCATCATCAATGCATTTTGGTTAGAAAATGTACACTCGTGTGTAATAAGGACACCCAGAGAGATACAGATAAAAGAGAAATATGGGGAGATGTGATATCTACTGTCGGTAAGAAGAGTAAATGTACAATGAGTCAGCATTAAAAGCCCAGTGCAGTCAAAAACATGATTTTCCTGTGTTTTATATATATTTCCACACTATGAGATTGGAATAATACTGTGAAATTGTGAAAGTGATGACAATGCCATTTTAATGCAAGAGCAGTTTGAAAACACTGCCTGAAATTTCAGCCTGTTTTGGTGGGATGGAGTTTTGGCCTTCGATGGTGACATCATTATGCGGTAAATAATTTAATTGACCAATAAGAAAGAGAGTTCCAAACCTCTCTGCCAATAACAGCTAATTTTCAGTTTTCCCCTCCCCACTCAGACCACTCCGAGACAGTCCTAGCAAAATTATTGCTTAAGAAATTGCCCTTTGCTAAGAACATTATTTTTTTAAACCATTTTTATATAAAAAAGAAAAATTACAGTAAGGTACTTAATTGTTACCCAGACATTATTTGATATTGAGATAGAAACTGCTGCATTCGACCTTTAAAGTCATGATTTTCATTAAATTCTATCATACTGGAACATAGTCAGTTATAATTAGCCAAGTTTGAAAAATGTGTTTCATAACTAAGTTGATAAATCTTTATCTTAAAATATCTGGTTCCTCCTCAGTCTCAAGTCTTAAATGGGATTGATTATTGGAGGGATTTGTGATGTCTGAGAGAGACAAGACATCTCTGAGAGAGGAAAAAGAGAGACAGAAAAGAGAGGGAGAGAGAGCAAGTCCTTCCTTACCTCGTTAAACTCTGGGTTGAGGGTCTTCTTCTTGACAGCAGTCTTGTGCTTTGACTTTTTGTTCTCGTCAGGCTTCAGGTACCTGCAGACAAGACATAAAGCAGTAACTATTACTGACAGCAAATGTCTCTCTGCAGTCTACTGTTGTTTGCTGTGGATTATTGGGTGTGCTGTACACTGTAATAGACATGCAGTCAGGAGATTCAATCCAGGGACACAGAACTTTGAAACGCCCCACTTCTCTGAGCTCTTAGTAGTCCAGCAGGAATGACTGGACCAATATGAAAAGGAATAAGACAGCAAATATGTGTAATTAATTCAGCCTGATCAAATTGAATGTTATACCAATTATTCCACCAGAGGGTACTGTGGCATCACATTTTATCTGACAGTGGGCAGAACACTTAGGGCAGCATACTGAGGCCAACACTAAGAAAGCTGTTGCTACAGTGACTGACAGTCTATGGGTTGAAAGGTTGATTACTATATTGTATTAACATACAATAACATGGAGCTGGTGGTTTTAGTCTAGGGTTGCGTCCCAAATGGCATTCTATTCCCACGGGGGGCCAGTATGAAAACGTATGCACTCACTAATTGTATGTCGCTCTGGATAAGAGCGTCTGCTAAATGACTAAACTGTAAAAATGTATTCCCTATAGTGCACTACTTAATAAAAGCACTATATATGGAAACGGGTGCCATTTGGGATGCACACTAGGTCCAACTTAAAGCTCTGATCTCCAAAATGCATTTTTTAAATGTTTGCAACGCTCCCGAAAATAAGATGGGAATGAATAGGAAAAAATCTGGGCAAAGGGTAATTACAATGGCCTCCATTGTTTCAATTACTGGATGGCTGCACACCCCATAACAATCAACCCCTCCATAGGAATTTAAGTATCAATGAGGCCCAAAAGGTCAACGTTTTCGACTTCAGGAACTCCAAATAGATGTTGGGAACCCCCAAGAGTCAATGTGTGATACAAACCCTGGGTGGAGTAGTGGGGCTTGACTGGAGTTGGAGCTCGAGGAAGTTTGATTGACCCCCTCACTGAGTCCTGTAGAACTGCAGTACTTGGCTCTGTCAGAGGTAAGGTGATCCATATGGAGCCAACTGCTCTCTTCTTAAACCAACTCGTCTGCATAGTCCATATTGACCGACATCTCATGCTTTAATGAAAGGCCAACAATTGGACATCTAGAAGTTTCTTACCCAAAAAATTATAGTCGCATACACAAGTCATTTTGGCCTAGAATCTTCACTTGTGCCCTATATAATGGCTTCAGTGTAAAAAATGTACAAGTCTCAAAAGTGCCTGAGGAAGAACATGGAAGAACATGGGGTTAAATGAATGCCTCTACTCCCTTTCAAAAGTAATACACAGATCTCACCCGTGGCAGGAGAGATAGAGATTTTCTCTAAAGCTTATTACAGACTATAGCTGCCTGTGGCTCTTCAGGTTGAGGAATTCCATTAGCTGCTAGAAACCATTCAAGCTTAGTGGGAATCCAATTTACAGGGCCCCATGTGAAGAAAACACAGGTCTCCACAATCCACTCAATTAAATAGCCGATGTTCGATTCCCATTAGTGCTGTACATCGACGTGCTCATGATCAGGTGTTATGACAGAAGAATGACTCCGAGCTACTGGACACATATGGAGGCTGTGTAGTTATTTTATTTGAAGAATCTTGTTACATGGTAATAGTATAGCAAAGAAATGATTACTGCCGTACATTACACTGTGAAAATGACAATGTATGATTTTATAAATATATAGATAGTGAGAGAGGATGACAATGGGGAAAGATAGAGAGAGATCGAGCCATAGGGCAGTAGGCCGGATTCAAACCCATGCCAACATTCTAGGCCAGAGCCTGTGGCATTACCGCTAGACCAGCCAGGCCACACAATGTATGATTTTAGAGAAAAACTATATACTTCTGGAGAATTAACATAAAAAAAGTATAATAATCAGGGATAATTAGAACGATCTTCTTGAACCTAACCAGTCAGGCTTCAAGACGGGTCACTCAACCGAGACTGCTCTTCTCTGTGTCACAGAGGCTCTCTGCACTGCAAAAGCTGACTCTCTCTCCTCTGTTCTCATCCTCCTAGATCTACCCGATGCCTTTGACACCATGAATCATCAGATCCTCCTCTCCACCCTCTCAGGGCTGGGTGTCCCAGGCTCTGCACATTCTTGGATTGCATCCTACCTGGCAGGCCGCTCCTACCAGGTGACGTGGAGAGGATCTGTGTCACCACCACGTACTCTCACTACTGGTGTCCCCCAGGGCTCAGTTCTAGGCCCTCTCCTCTTCTCTCCATACACCAAGTCACTCGGCTCCGTCATATCCTCACATGTTCTCTCCTATCATTGCTATGTGGATGACACTCAACTACTTTTCTTCTTCCCCCCTTCTGACACCAAGGTGGCAACACGCATCTCTGCGTGCCTGGCAGATATCTCAACTTGGATGTCGGCCCACCACCTCAAGCTCAACCTCGAGAAGACGGAGATGCTCTTCCTCCCTGGAAGGCCTGCCTGCTCAAAGACCTCTCCATCACGGTTGACAACTCCACAGTGTTGCCCTCCCAGAGTGCAAAGAACCTTGGCGTGATCCTGGACAACACCCTGTCATTCTCTTCAAACATCAAAGCAGTGACTTGCTCCTGCAGGTTCATGCTCTACAACATCCGTAGAGTACAACCCTACCTCATGCAGGAAGTGGCGCAGGTCCTAATCCAGGCACTTGTCATCTCTGGACTACTGCAATTTATTGGCTGGGCTCCCCACTTGTGCCATCAAACCCCTGTAACTTATCCAGAATGCTGCAGCTTGCCTGGTTTTCAACTCTACTGGCTTCCAGTCGAAGCTTGAATCCTCTACAAGACCATGGTGCTTACCTACGGAACAGCAAGAGGAACTGCCCCTCCCTAACTTCAGGCTATGCTCAAACCCTACACCCCAACCTGAGCACTCCGTTCTGCCACCTCAGGTCTCTTGGCCCTCCCACCCTTATCTAAGGATGCGACCCAGTCATCTGTTCTTTTATGTTTCGTTGCCATGCTCAGTGGCAACGTTCTTATCCTTAATTGCTGCTAGCTAGCCAACTAGCTACACAGTCATGACCTCTGCAGCCAGAATAACAGTACATTTTATTCTGTTGCGTTTGTTTAATCTGTTTATCCCGCTTACAGTGAGGAGAAAAAAGTATTTTATCCCCTGCTGATTTTGTACGTTTGCCCACTGACAAAGAAATGATCAGTCTATAATTTTAATGGTAGGTTTATTTGAACAGTGAGAGACAGAATATCAACAACAAAAATCCAGAAAAACGCATGTAAAAAATGTTATAAATTGATTTGCATTTTAATGAGGGAAATAAGTATTTGACCCCCTCTCAATCAGAAAGATTTCTGGCTTCCAGGTGTCTTTTATACAGGTAACGAGCTGAGATTAGGAGCACACTCTGAAAGGGAGTGCACCTAATCTCAGTTTGTTACCTGTATAAAAGACATCTGTCCACAGAAGCAATCATTCAATCAGATTCCAAACTCTCCACCATGGCCAAGAACAAAAAGCTCTCCAAGGATGTCAGGGACAAAATTGTAGACCTACACAAGGCTGGAATGGGCTACAAGACCATCGCCAAGCAGCTTGGTGAGAAGGTGACAACAGTTGGTGCGATTATTCGCAAATGGAAGAAACACAAAATAACTGTCAATCTCCCTCGGCCTGGGGCTCCATGCAAGATCTCACCTTGTGGAGTTGCAATGATCATGAGAACGGTGAGGAATCAGCCCAGAACTACATGGGAGGATCTTGTCAATGATCTCAAGGCAGCTGGGACCATAGTCACCAAGAAAATAATTGGTAACACACTATGCCGTGAAGGACTGAAATCCTGCACAAGAAAGCACATATACAGGCCTGTCTGAAGTTTGCCAATGAAAATCTGAATGATTCAGAGGAGAACTGGGTGAAAGTGTTGTGATCAGATGAGACCAAAATCGAGCTCTTTGGCATCAACTCAATTCGCCGTGTTTGGAGGAGGAGGAATGCTGCCTATGACCCCAAGAACACCATCCCCACTGTTAAAGATGGGGGTGGAAACATTATGCTTTGGGGGTGTTTTTCTGCTAAGGGGACAGGACAACTTCACCGCATCAAAGGGACGATGGACGGGGCCATGTACCGTCAAATCTTGGGTGAGAACCTCCTTCCCTCAGCCAGGGCATTGAAAATGGGTCGTGGATGAGTATTCCAGCATGACAATGACCCAAAACACACGGCCAAGGCGACAAAGGAGTGGCTCAAGAAGAAGCACATTAAGGTCCTAGAGTGGCCTAGCCAGTCTCCAGACCTTAATCCCATAGAGAATCTGTGGAGGGAGCTGAAGGTTCGAGTTGCCAAACGTCAGCCTCGAAACCTTAATGACTTGGAGAAGATCTGCAAAGAGGAGTGGGACAGAATCCCTCCTGAGATGTGTGCAAACCTGGTGGCCAACTACAAGAAATGTCTGACCTCTGTGATTGCCAACAAGGGTTTTGCCACCAAGTAATAAGTCATGTTTTGCAGAAGGTCAAATACTTATTTCCCTCATTAAAATGCAAATCAATTTATAACATTTTTGACATGCGTTTTTCTGGATTATTTTGTTGTTATTCTGTCTCTCACTGTTCAAATAAACCTACCATTAAAATTATAGACTGATCATGTCTTTGTCAGTGGGCAAACGTACAAAATCAGCAGGGGATCAAATACTTTTTTCCCTCACTGTATACCACAGTTGTGAAAGAAAGCAGTATGAAAGCATACATTTACTGGTAGAAATAAAAAATAACTGTTGATATTTTCATTTATATAAGCAAATTCATACTTTCTCATCCCAGTCGTTCGTTCGATTAGTTCAATATTTATGGACGCGATGCAGTCGTTCATTCTTTATCTTCCGTTGCCATGCTCGCTGGCGAAGTTCTTATCCCTTGCTTAATAGCTAGCCAACTTGCTACGGCTAACAAAGTCACGACCTCTGCAGCCAGAATAATAGCAAAGTAGCCGTTTTCTATTGACATTCATATGGATACATCCATAACAATGAGCTGATAATGCCCGATTTTGCCTGGCATAGCTAGAAAGTTTGCCTTATCAGTTGCTGAAAACAGCTGGTCAAACTAGAAACCTGTGGGAGGATTTGACAGCTTTAGCAGCGGAGGGGACAGGATACAGTGTCTTGCGAAAGTATTCACCCCCCTTGGCAATTTTCCTATTTTGATGCCTTACAACCTGGAATTAAAATAGATTTGTTGGGGGTTTGTATCATTTGATTTACATAACATGCTTACCACTTTGAAGATGTAAAATATTTTTTATTGTGAAACAAACAAGAAATAAGACAAAAAAACAGAACTTGAGCGTGCATAACTATTCACCCCACCAAAGTCAATACTTTGTAGAGCCACCTTTTGCAGCAATTACAGCTGCAAGTCTCTTGGGGTATGTCTCTATAAGCTTGGCACATCTAGCCACTAGGATTTTTGCCCATTCTTCAACTGCTCCAGCTCCTTCAAGTTGGATGGGTTCCGCTGGTGTACAGCAGTCTTTAAGTCATACCACAGATTCTCAATTGGATTGAGGTCTGGGCTTTGACTAGGCCATTCCAAGACATTTAAATGTTTGCCCTTAAACCACTTGAGTGTTGCTTTAGCAGTATGCTTAGGGTCATTGTCCTGCTGGAAGGTGAACCTCTGTCCCAGTCTCAAATCTCTGGAAGACTGAAACAAGTTTCCCTCAAGAATTTCGCTGTATTTAGCATCATCCATTATTCCTTCAATTCTGACCAGTTTCCCAGTCCCTGCGGATGAAAAACATCCCCACAGCATGATGCTGCCACAACCATACTTCACTGTGGGGATGGTGTTCTCGGGGTGATGAGAGGTGTTGGGTTTGCGCCAGACATAGCGTTTTCCTTGATGGCCAAAAAGCTAAATTTTAGTTTCATCTGACCAGAGTACCTTCTTCCATATGTTTGGGGAGTCTCCCACATGCCTTTTTCTGGCCAATCTTTAGTCATTTAGAAGACACTCTTATCCAGAGCGACTACAGTTACAGTTAGTGAGTGCATACATTTTTCATACTGGCCCCCCGTGGGAATCGAACCCACAACCTTGGTGTTGCAAGCGCCATGCTCTACCAACTGAGCTACAGGAGGGCTTCCGTAAAGCTCAGCTCTGTGGAGGGTTCGGCTTAAAGTGGTCCTATGGACAGATACTCCAATCTCCACTGTGGAGCTTTGCAGCTCCTTCAGGGTTATCTTTGGTCTCTTTGTTGCCTCTCTGATTAATACCTTTGTGGCCTGGTCCGTGAGTTTTGGTGGACGGCCCTCTCTTGGCAGGTTTGTTGTGGTGCCATATTCGTTCAATTTTTTAATAATGGATTCAATGGTGCTCTGTGGGATGTTCAAAGTTTCAGATATATTTTTAGAACCGAACCCTGATCTGTACTTCTCCACAACTTTGTCCCTGACCTGTTTGGAGAGCTCCTTGGTCTTCATGGTGCCGCTTGCTTGGTGGTGTCCCTTGCTTAGTGGTGCCCCTTGCTTAGTGGTGTTGCAGACTCTGGGGCCTTTCAGAACAGGTGTATATATACTCAGATCATGTGACACTTAGATTGCACACAGGTGGACTTTATTTAACTAATTATGTGACTTCTGAAGGTAATTGGTTGCACCAGATCTTATTTAGGGGGTTCATTGCAAAGGGGGTGAATACATATGCACGCACCAAGTTATTTTTTTTAATTCACTTCACCAATTTGGACTATTTTGTGTATGTCCATTACATGAAATCCAAATAAAAATCCATTTAAATGACAGGTTGTAATGCAACAAAATAGGAAAAATATCAAGGGGGATGTATACTTTTGCAAGGCACTGTAAATTAATGTTCATCACTCACCATGTATTTTTTATTTAACTAGGCAAGTCAGTTAAGAACAAATTCTTATTTACAATGACGGCCTACAACGGCCAAACCCAGACGATGCTGGGCCAATTGTGCGCCGCCCTACGGGACTCCCAATCACGGCCGGTTGTGATATAGCCTGGAATTGAACCAGGGGGTCTGTAGTGACACCTTAAGCACTGACATGCAGTGCCTTAGACCACTGCGCCACTCGGGAGCCCATGTTAGGTCATCATTCACCCAGCCTGTCAATCAAACGTTTTGTTCGACCATGTGTAACACTCGGTGGGACCACTGCCCTGTCAACTCGTGTGTGTGTGCAAAGGGGCTACTGGCCCAGTACAAAAGCCCAGCGTTTCATTAACACAGTGGGGTGGAGCGACTCAGTGTCCGGCAGCCTTCTGAAGCCAGACAGCCACGACATGATGTGTTAGACAGCCATGACATAACCATTGGGTGTCGGAGGACTGGAAAACCATTTCAGTTCTCCTTCTCTATTCAACAGAGCATACTCCTCCGCTGTGTCTCAAATAGCACCCTATTCTCTATGTAGTGCACTACTTTTGACTAGGGCCCTCTGGACAAAAGTGATGCACTACATAGGGAATAGGGTGCCATTTGGGACACAACTCTCCTTCCAAGCCTTCATAAGAGGATGTTTGTAAATCTATTATCTGGGCTACGAGTCTTTTGGTCTTCGGGGAGCAGTTCTCAATCGCTGGTTGGAATTTCCGTCCTCTCTTCCAATGAGTCTTCTTCCTCCTTTGTTCTTGTGGAGTTCTCACCAGAGTCATGTGTTAATTTCACTTCCATTGTTCAGCGAGATGAAAGAAGTGCAGTAATGTTCAGGTGTGATTAAAATAACACTTGTTCATAATTGCAGCCCTCAGGAGGGCCTCTTGCGCAGTACATCTCTTTCATGTTGAGGAGTAATCACAGGAGATTCACCGCCGAAACGTTAGCACTGCTGCTATCTGTTCTGTTCCAAGGACTCCATACTCTGTGGTGAATTTGGATCTTGCTCTGGTCTGCTGGCAATAGGATAATGATTGCTAGCCCTAGGCACAGCAAGTAACTTTGGCTAAATGTAAATTATGTGATTATCTTTCTTGTGTCATTTTCCTTGTGAGTGCATGGTAGTCTGAATTTCTTGCATCATTACATATTGGCTGATAGGAGATGCAGAGATGCATCTTTGCCTGTTTTTCAACACCAGGATCAAATGTGTTGGTCTAGTAGTTTATCATCCAACATTTCCAAATGGAAGAAACTTTTGTTTGCTTAATAAAAATGGAGAAAGAATTATAAACCAGAGATTGATTCCATATAGACCTAAGGGATGATGAGGAGTAAAAATCAATCCAGTACCACTAGAGGTCTGAAGTACGTGCGTTTGGGAACATGTGCTCACGTTTTGACATAGGGGTCTGAGAAGCCGTTGGCGTCCATGGCGGCGAGGTGGGCACAGCGGACGATGCCCACCACTAGGCCAGACTTCTGGGAGCTGTACTTGAGGGAGATCATGATGCGCCCTCGTTCCTCCAGGGACTTGTCATCTGTCTTGTCAATCTGCAGGTAAAGGAGTGGGGACACACAGGGGTCAAAGGTAAGGAGCATAGTGAGTACATAGTGGAGATGTCGTGCTCGATAGAAACATAGTCTTACGCACATCACATTATATACTGTATCCTATACCACCATTATTTAGAACATTTTGATCCAAGGTGGATCTTCATGAGGTCCAACAGTTGATCAACAGTTTAGAGGAACACTTGCTGTCCCCAGAAGTTACAACGGTTAACATTCACACCCACTTACATGAGGAGACTGGTGGAGGAGACTGAGTGGGATGTACATAGCAGCTCTACCAGTTAGGGTTGATTCCCAAGTTTTCAGTCAGGACTTTTTAGATGGGTTTCTTCTCCAAATGCAAATGTCCACTGATCAGATTGGGAATCCAATCAAATGGTGTAACTTGATTTGGAGTTTGATTTGCAAAGTAAGTATTGCTGTGGACAAGTACATACTTGGCACGAGTGACTGCACAGGCACAGAGCAACTCTTCGCAGTTACTTTAATACCATATGCCTATTAGTCTCGATTGTATTCCAAATTTAAGATGTGCAAATTTGTCGACTCACAGAGAGAGAGAGAGAGAGAGAGGTTACCAACAACCTATTCAAATATTGATTTATATATTTTCATTAAAAACGTTATTTTGATTAATTTATTAATAGTATTTCATCCTTCCACAAGATATAGTCCCGACACAAAACTAGGGTTGCTACCCAAGCCGGCTGGTCGTTCGTTCTATCGGTTCGGTTGCCAGAGACGCGACCCAGTAGTTCAGTCTTTTTGTTCTGTATCTATTGACGCGACCCATTTGATCATTCTAAATGTTCCATTGCCATACTGGCTGGCAACGTTTTTATCCCTTGCGTGCTAGCTAGCCAACTACGGCTAACTTACAGTCACGTCAAACAGTGCAGCCAGAATAACAGCAAAGTGGCTGCATTTGCTTTTCTTTAAGCTGTTTTCTATTAACATTTATTTGGATACATCCATAACAATGAGCTAATGATGCACAATTTCACCTGGCATTGAACATGTGCTCTCTCGTCTGGACACAATTGCTCAGAGGAGCTAGCCAACAACACAACTAACACAATCACTTCATACTGAAGATGGAAAGACAGTAAACTAGCTGCACTTCATTTCGTTTTACCTGTTTTCTATTGACAGTTCTTTGTATATATCCATAAAAATGAGGCTGATTCATGATTTCGACTGGCTGAGAAAAGCTGCCTGCCTGTCTGTCTCGTCCCGACTCCCGACACATTCATTACTATGGGACAGCTGGAGATCGAATTTGAATATTGAAACAATGTTGCAAATGTCGGAAAGACAGACAGCAAGGTTTATACAAATCTCCGCTGTTGAAAACTAAATGTTAGCCTAAAAGAAATGTGAGATAATGTCTAGATGCTTTTTATAGTGGAAATCAAGTTTATAAATTGCCTGGCTGGGATGATGAGACAGTGGATTGCGCAGTCAGATGGAACAGAGTAAATAGGCATTTTAACATCATAGATTTAGCCGGTGGTAACTTGTGGAATAGACACTGGCTGGAATGTGGTTTTAACCAATCAGCATTTAGGATTAGACACACCCATTGTATAATGTGGAAATATGTCACATTATTCATCATGGAACACACATTATTGTGAATTTAAAGCAAAAGTGTGTAAGTGTTCCAAATAGCGCAATGCTTCACAAACATACTGGAAATACCCAAAGTGTTGTATTGCTGAGCTGGAAGAAAGCATCCAGCATCCATATGGTGACTAACAAGAGACCGCATGAGAACCAACAAATTTGTTCTGAGCAGATCAAATAAAATAAAATGTTATTTGCCACATGCGCCGAATACAACAGGTGTAGACATTACAGTGAAATGCTTACTTAAAAGCCCTTAACCAAAGAATAAAAGCAAATAACTAAAGAGCAGCAGTAAAATAACAGTAGGGAGGCTATATAAAGGGGGGTACCGGTGCAGAGTCAATGTGCGGGGGCACCGGCTAGTTGAGGTAATATGTACATGTGGGTACAGTTAAAGTGACTATGCATAAATAATAAACAGAGTAGCAGCAGCGTAAAAGAGGGGGATGGGGTGGGGGTGGTGGGGCAGCGCAAATAGTCCGGGTAGCCATGATTAGCTGTTCAGGAGTCTTATGGCTTGGGGATAGAAGCTGTTGAGAAGCCTTTTGGACCTAGACTTGGCGCTCTGGTACTGCTTGTCGTGCGGTAGCAGAGAGAACAGTCTATTGCTAGGGTGGCTGGAGTCTTTGACAATTTTGAGGGCCTTCCTCTAACACCGCCTGGTATAGAGGTCCTGGATGGCAAGAAGCTTGGCCCCAGTGGTGTACTGGGCCATACGCACCACCCTCTGTAGTGCCTTGCGGTCGGAGGCCGAGCAGTTGCTATACCAGGTGGTGATGCAACCAGTCAGGATGCTCTCGATGGTGCAGCTGTAGAACATTTTGACGATCTGAGGACCCATGCCAAATATTTTCAGTCTCCTGAGGGGGAATAGGCTTTGTCGTGCCCTCTTCACAACTGTCTTGGTGTGTTTGGACCACGATAGTTTGTTCGTGATGTGGACACCAAGGAACTTGAAGCTCTCAACCTGTTCCACTACAGCCCCGTCGATGAGAATGGGGGCGTGCTCAGTCCTCTTTTTTTTCCTGTAGTCCACAATCATCTCCTTTGTCTTGATCACGTTGAGGGAGAGGTTGTTATCCTGGCACCACACGGCCTCTGACCTCCTCCCTATAGGCTGTGTCATCGTTGTCGGTGATCAGGCCTACCACTGTTGTGTCGTCAGCAAACTTAATGATGGTGTTGGAGTCGTGCCTGGCCATGCAGTCATGGGTGAACAGGGAGTACAGGAGGGGACTGAGCACACACCCCTGAGGGGTCCCCGTGTTGAGGATCAGCATGGCAGATGTGTTGTTACCTACCCTTACCACCTGGGGGTGGCCCGTCAGGAAGTCCAGGATCCAGTTGCAGAGGGAGGTGTTTAGTCCCAGGATCTTTAGCTTATTGATGAGCTTTGAGGGCACTATGGTGTTGAATGCTGAGCTGTAGTCAATGAATAGCATTCTCACATAGGTGTTCCTCTTGTCCAGTTGGGAAAGGGCAGTGTTGAGTGCAATAGAGATTGCATCATCTGTGGATCTGTTGGGGTGGTATGCAAATTGGAGTGGATCTAGGGTTTCTGGGATAATGGTGTTGATGTGAGCCATGACCAGCCTTTCAAAGCACTTCATGGCTACAGACGTGTGTGCTACGGGTCGGTAGTCATTTAGGCAGGTTATTTTAGTGTCCTTGGGCACAGGGACTATGGTGGTCTGCTTGAAACATGTTGGTATTACAGACTCAGTCAGGGACATGTTGAAAATGTCAGTGAAGACACTCCGTCTGGCCCTGCGGCCTTGTGAATGTTGACCTGCTTAAAAGTCTTACTCACATCGGCTACGGAGAGCGTGATCACATAGTCATCTGGAACAGCTGGTGCTCTGATGCATGCTTTAGTATTGCTTGCCTCGAAGCGAGCATAGAAGTGATTTATCTTGTCTGGTAGGCTTGTGTCACTGGGCAGCTCGTGGCTGTGCTTCCCTTTGTAGTCCATAATAGTTTCAAGCCCTGCCACATCCGACGAGCGTCAGAGCCGGTGTAGTACGATTCAATCTTAGTCCGGTATTGACTCTTTGCCTGTTTGATGGTTCGTCGGAGGGCATAGCGGGATTTCTTATAAGCGTCCGGGTTAGAGTCCCACTCCTTGAAAGCGGCAGCTCTACCCTTTAGCTCAGTGTGGATTTTGCCTGTAATCCATGGCTTCTGGTTGGGGTATGTACGTACGGTCACTGTGGGGACGACATCATTGATGCACTTATTGATGAAGCCAGTGACTGATGTGGTGTACTCCTCAATGCTATCTGAAGAATCCCGGAACATATTTCAGTCTGTGCTAGCAAAACAGTCCTGTAGCTTACCATCTGCGTCATCTGACCACTTTTTTATTAACCGAGTCACTTCCTGCTTGTGATCATCCAAAGTCCTCTTTTATCATGACTCCAGCCCTGTAGCACTGATCTCAGATCAGCTGTAGCAGAGTTCGAGGGGCCACTTTTCCTACTACCTCTGATTCAACCTGACCAGTCTCTGATCAACCCTGTCCCATTGCCCCCGGTTAAGCTACTTCAACCTCTTTTGAGGACATCAAGCGAATCAGCACGGGTGTTCACAATTATGGAGTGTATCGACGACTTGCTTGGATCAACAGTTTTCTCCCGATATCCCTCTGTTGTGGTTTGTGCTGATCCCTGCAGTACACTACATTGCAGTACACTACATTGCCATGCAGTACACTACATTGTCTGGAATCTCTTCCATGTTTGATGGGGGAAAAAAAGTGTCTGCCAACCCCGGTTTATCAAATTAATCGTTGACAGAAGTCTCAACTCCAAATCTTGTCCGGTGGTGCCTTAAACTGCAATGAATAATTGAGCCCAATTTCAAAGGCAATTCATTCTCATTTCCAGTGTGTTTTCAAGGTAAGTACATTGTAGCCTTGGGGGCCAGATCTGCTTCTCATTTAGCCGACACCTTGGCCACTATCAAACCACGTCTTTCAGAGTTAGTTGAATTCACCCTGATTAGGGTTGCAAAATTTTGGAAACTTTCCCATAATTCCTTGGTTTTCTAGAAATCCTGGTTGGAGAATTCCGTACTACCTGCTTATTCCCTCCTGCTTCCTGGAATGTTCCAACCTGAATTTCTGGAAAACCTGAAACACACACACACTCACACACACACACACACACCAAGGTAATTACAGTTTTTAAAAATATTTTTTTTATTATTTTAAAGATTTTTATTTGAAATTCAGTTTAGTTTGAGTTTGTTTTCATTTAGTTTGTTTTATAAAAACATTTCCATTTAATTTTTATATTATTTTGTTTCAGTTTTAGTGTTTTTATGGGATGGCACTTCTTGCCACTGTGGGGCAGTAATGCATAAGATGGTGGGTCAGGTCATATGTTGGGTTAGGTTTAAAGCTAGACTCAGCAAGATGACGTAGATGCACAAAGTAAATAGTAGAAGAAAAAAAACATAATTCATGATGGTTTTTATTTTAGTTCGTTTTGGAGTCAAAGATAATAGTTTCAGTATAGTTTCAGTTTCTCAAATGGGTTTGTTAATTATTATATTTCAGTTGACTAAATTGTTTTTTCATGATTCGTTTCATTATTAGTTAACCTTGACACACACACACACCTACAGTTGAAGTTGGAAGTTTACATACACCTTAGCCAAATACATTTAAACTCAGTTTTACACAATCCCTGACATTTAATCCTAAGTAAAAATTCCCTGTCTTTGGTCAGTTAGGATCACCACTTTATTTTAAGAATGTGAAATGTCAGAATAATAGTAGAGAGTGATTTATTTAAGCTTTTATTTATTTCATCACATTCCCAGTGGGTCAGAAGTTTACATACACTCAATTAGTATTTGGTAGCATTTCCTTTAAATTGTTTAACTTGGGTCAAATGTTTCAGGTAGCCTTCCACAAGCTTCCCACAATAAGTTGGGTGAATTTTGGCCCATTTCTCCTGACAGAGTTGGTGTAACTGAGTCAGGTTTGTAGGCCTCCTTGCTCGCACACGCTTTTTCAGTTCTGCCCACACATTTTCTGTAGGATTGAGGTAAGGGCTTTGTGATAGCCACTCCAATACCTTGACTTTGTTGTCCTTAAGCCATTTTGCCACAACTTTGGAAGTATGCTTGGGGTCATTGTCCATTTGAAAGACCCATTTACGACCAAGCTTTAACTTCCTGAATGATGTCTTGAGATGTTGCTTCAATATATCCACATAATTTTCCTTCCTCATGATGCCATTTATTTTGTGAAGTGCACCAGTCCCTCCTGCAGCAAAGCACCCACACAGCTTGATGCTGCCACCCCCGTGCTTCACGGTTGGGATGGTGTTCTTCGGCTTGCAAGATACCCCCTTTTTCCTCCAAACATAACGATGGTCATTATGGCCAAACAGTTCTATTTTTGTTTCATCAGACCAGAGGACATTTCTCCAAAATGTGCAATTGCAAACCATAGTCTAGCTTTTTTATGGCAGTTTTGTAGCAGTGGCTTCTTCCTTGCTGAGTGGCCTTTCAGGTTATGTCGACATAGGACTCGTTTTACTGTGGATATAGATACTTTTGTATCTGTTTCCTCCAGCATCTTCACAAGGTCCTTTGCTGTTGTTCTGGGATTGATTTGCACTTTTCGCACCAAAGTACGTTTATTTCTAGGAGACAGAATGCGTCCACTTCCTGAGCGGTATGGCTGCTGTGTGGTCCCATGATGTTTATACTTGCGTACTATTGTTTGTACAGATGAATGTGGTACCTTCAGGCGTTTGGAAATTGCTCCCAAGGATGAACCAGACTTGTGGAGGTCTACAAATATTTTTCTGAGGTCT
Source organism: Coregonus clupeaformis (assembly GCF_020615455.1). Classification (NCBI taxonomy): domain Eukaryota; kingdom Metazoa; phylum Chordata; class Actinopteri; order Salmoniformes; family Salmonidae; genus Coregonus; species Coregonus clupeaformis. The sequence continues at coordinate 3,929,566 of NC_059215.1, forward strand.
TGGCTGATTTCTTTTGATTTTCCCATGATGTCAAGCAAAGAGGCACTGAGTTTGAAGGTAGGCCATGAAATACATCCACAGGTACACCTCCAATTGACTCAAAGTATGTCAATTAGCCTATCAGAAGCTTCTAAAGCCATGACATCATTTTCTGGAATTTTCCAAGCTGTTTAAACGCACAGTCAACTTAGTGTATGTAAACTTCTGACCCACTGGAACTGCGACACAGTGAATTATAAGTGAAATAATCTGTCTGTAAACAATTGTTGGAAAAATTACTTGTGTCATGCACAAAGTAGATGTCCTAACCGACTTGCCAAAACTATAGTTTGTTTACAAGAAATTTGTGGAGTGGTTGAAAAACGAGTTTTAATGACTCCAACCTAAGTGTGTGTCAACTTCCGACTTCAACTGTATGTCAAAAAGGCTCATTAATGTGTGTGTGCGTGTATATGTGTTGTGTGGGTGTGTTTGCATGAGCCTGTATGTGTGTTAGCAGCACATAGCTCAGTAATCCACAGGCTGAGGAAAAGGCTGCATGTTGGTGATGCTCAGTCAAAGACTGGGCTAAGCCTTCTCCGAGTAGTCGGAGCAGATTCCCTTCAGTGTTGTTGATGGTAAGAGAAAACACATTTATGTGAGCGCCGCTAAGCTCAATGAAATCTGGAGATTTTAACGACACGCTCGGATAAAATTGTGAATATTAAGAAAGGGCTCATCCCTATGAATCAGCTCATTCGTAAAAAGTAAAACTCCCAAACTAAGGTTATTGGAAACAGCAACCCAAATGTGGACATAGTTTGGAGGATCAAATATTGCAGCTCAACTAAGGATCCATTTAGTAGAGCTTGAGTTCAATTGCAATTAAGGTGGAGCTACAGTATTGTATGTGAAAAAAGCTAGTCCATATTTGACTAGCGACAGTACTGTAAAATAACGACAATAGCTAGCAACATCCTCCAGTGCGCTAAGTAAGTAGCTCTCGTGAGTAAATCAAATGCCTCGGGCATCAATGGCCAGTCCTTGTTTAAAGCCCATGGGTAAATGTAATTGCTTGAATGGATTATGAGAGACTGTCATTCTCTCCGGTCTTTAATGCTGTAAACCTGCTTAATTCAGGGAGAGAAGCAGTGTTGAACAGAGCCCTCAGTAAGTGGTGCTCCATTGAAATGTCTGTGGTTGTTTCATGAAGTTCATTTACAGTGTGTACGGTGTTAAAAGGGGATGTACAGGTATATGAAATGTTTTAAGGTCCATCATGTATTACAGTTTTTCTCAGTCGCTTTGGTGCATTTCTTAGATCAAAAGTGCAATTCTTGATACTACTTGTACAAATTCCAAATCATCTAGTCACTTGTGCACATCATTAAAGCAATTTCTTATTCCTTTGAACAAATTGCAATTGCTTTTGTACATATTGCAATTGATAATGTACAAGTGTCAGCTTTTTTCCACATTTTCAATTGCTCATGTCATGTTGATCAAAATATAGTAGATGGTTCTCTGTTGAATAGTCTTACCCCTCAAAACATCTAGGCATTAGTTCCTTGCATAAGCCATTACATGCAAAATTGTTGAACTATTTGTCATAAACTGTCAAGCATAGTTTTACACATTTCTATTAGACCTTTTGTACAAAAACGTAAATTGCTGAATCGTGCAGGTGAAATTAACCCTCACTCATGAAGGAATGTAAAGTGTTAGTTCAACCAACAATCAACCAGTTGTCTAAATTGCTCAAAGGTGCATCTCATGAAGAATCAATTGGCAAGCATATATAGACAGACCACAACACAGAGTTGCAATTTTCCAATAATGGATGGACCAGGAAACGAACAGGGTCAACAGCCAAGAGGAGGAAGAAGAGGAGCAAGGATGCGTGGTGGAAGGCAAAACAGAGGAAGAGGCAGAAGAGGACATAGGCGCATATCTGATGACATAAGGGGCCACTATTGTAGACCATGTTGTCAATCATGGCCTTACAATGGCTGAGGCGGGTCGAAGGGTGCAGCCGAATATTGGGAGATCAACCGTGTCCTCAATAGTACAAACGTTTCAAGAGAGAACAGGTATGTCCACCAATGTACAGTGCACTGTTACTGTATATAAGCAGTATACTGTATACTTCCTACAATGCTTCATATTACAGTAGTCCACTTGTATTTCACAGCATACAGAAATATACTCTATACAGATACATACTGCACCTTACATGCACCCACCTGTATGTTTTACAGTAAAATGTGTGTTCGCATAGTTTTTGTCTATGTGAAAGTGTGCGATGCATCACTGCATTTTTCCACACATAGGACTGCAAGATTACCTCAAACCGGTGGCAGAGGACGCCTTTTCACACCTCAACAGGAGGAGGCTATTTGCACCATGGTCCGAGCAAACAATGCCATGAGACTCAGGGAAATACAAAGGACCATTATAGAAGACAACGATGTCTTTGAAAACATCCATACGGTTAGCATCTCAACCATCGACAGGGTGCTGCATAGAAACCAGATGAGTATGAAACAGCTGTACCGTGTACCATTCCAAAGGAATGAGGACAGAGTTAAGGAGCTACGGTACCAGTATGTACAGGTAAAACATATATCTATGTAACTACTTTACAGCAACATTTTATAGTGTTACATAGTACAGTAAGCATAAACTGCACACATTTCCATTGCTGTGGAAGGAACATGCAATATATGTACATTTTATGTCACTCTTCCTTACCAAAACAAATTCAACTGTGTGTTCTGGGATATAGCGTATAATGGAGTTGGAATCAAGTGAACCCTCTCACAACTTTGTATACGTGGATGAGGCTGGCTTCAACCTGACCAAATGCAGAAGGCGGGGTCGGAATATCATCGGTCACAGAGCTACTGTGGATTTGCCAGGCCAACGGGGAGGAAATATCACCATGTGTACTGCTATTTCGGAGCATGGTGTCCTAACCCATATCCCCCCTTTTAGGGCCATACAACACCCAGCATCTACTCAACTTTTTAGAGACTCTCTACAGGGCTCTCATCCCTGATGATGAGAGGGGTCTGTTTAGAGAGGATTTGCCAAAGTATGTGGTCATTTGTGATAATGTGAGTTTCCATCGATCAAACATCATAAGGCAATGGTTTGTGACCCACCCGAGGATGCTCATAGAATTCCTCCCACCTTATTCACCATTCCTTAACCCAATTGAGGAGTTCTTTTCAGCATGGAGGTGGAAGGTGTACGATCGTCAGCCACACACACAGATGACCCTGCTGGCTGCAATGGATGCAGCATGTGAGGACACCACAGTAGACGCCTGCAGAGGATGGATAAGGCATTCCAAAAGATTCTTTCCACGTTGCATTGGAAGGGAAAATATCCGGTGTGATGTGGATGAGAATATGTGGGCTGACAGACAGGAACGTCTGGATGTGTAGAGACAGCACTAGAACAGTGCTGTGGGCAAAGTTGTGCCTTAGGGGTGGTTTCCTGTGTTTCTTTCTAATTTAGTTTTTTTCCTTTGTGCCCCTTGGGTTGTCCAGTCTCTTTCAATCAATAACCCACATACAGTAATATGTAAATAGTACTGTTGAAATTGATATATGCCATAGAAGTGCAGCCTTGTGCATTTTCAATACAGTAACTGTCATCCAAACTGTAGCCTAAGTTTACATCAGGTAATACTGTCAAAGTACACAGTTCCATTGACAACATGCCTAAACATTTTGACAACCTTGTTCGTGAACAATGACTCAATGACTTATCATTCTGATGACACTGACATGATCATTGGCATGAATATTTACTTTTGAGAGATGTACTAAGGATTTTTTGTGACTGACTAGCTTTAGAAACATATCTATTGTATATTGCAGTTTGTACAAATTGTTCTGAGAAATGCACTTATTATTTTGCACATGTTAGGGATGATGTGAAAAATGCACCAAAGCGACTGAGAAAAACTGTAATTTGGTTTTAAATGGGGAGATGAAAAAGGGAATTTGGAGATAACTTACAGGTAGCTGTTTCTCCAGGCAGTTGTTGAAGTTCTTGGTCTGGTTGGGCTTGAGTTTCTTGAGGGGGATGCGTGTCTCACCGATGAACTCATTGTGGCGGAACTTGTCCTCGTCACACACTGAAATCCTGAAAGTACAGAACAGAACAGAACAGAACAGAACAGAACAGAACAGAACAGAACAGAACAGAACAGAACAGACAGACAGACAGACAGACAGACAGACAGACAGACAGACAGACAGACAGACAGACAGACAGACAGACAGAGAGACAGACAGAGAGAGAGACAGAGAGAGAGATCAACAGACACAAAGCAGCTACGATAGAGAAATAAATAAGAAGACTGCAGAAGAGAGACAATAGGTGAAAAAATTTAGATATTTGTTCAGCAGCCGCAGAAGAGTTGAACTGACTATGGGCTACTATTTAATCAAACCCAGTCACCAGGTTTCCTGGATTAGTAATCAAATAACAGTTTACTGTTAATTACTGTTGCATCCAAAATACACACATCAAATACGAAATGCAATCAATAGATAATAACACAATCATTTTACATTTTAGTCATTTAGCAGACGCTCTTATCCAGAGCGACTTACAGTTAGTGAGTGCAAAAAAATTTCATACTGGCCCCCTGTGGGAATCGAAACCACAACCCCTGGCGTTGCAAACGCCATACTCTACCAAGTGAGCTACACGGGGCAATAAAACCTCGCCTGAAAATGCAAGACACAGATGACTATAAGCACGATTAGCAGTCATACATTCTGTAGCACTCGATTGCTCCACATTGAACGGCCCACTTCTTTCAGACAAATTATGCAGTAGTGCTGCTGTAGTAATAACAAAATAATACAAAAATAACAGCAAAGATGATCACGAGGGGAAAAAACTAACACGCTTCACTTCAGAGTTCTGGTGCTGATAGGAACATGTTCTTTACAAACTCTAAAAGCTAGGACTACGAATACTACATTTATCAAATACTCCAAGTGCAAGATATGTCCACAGTCCACTATCTTATCTAGATAGAAACAACTATGTTCTCAGAAATAAAAACGACTTCAAGCCAAACTGAGCTGCTTTGAACTTGTGGTCAAGTTCCTGGTGAATGTCAAGTTTGTGGCAGGGGAGTACTTCAAGTGTTTAAGTAACTATTGTTCACATTCACACTCAACCCAATCACTCACACTGACACACACACACACACACACAAAAATACAATATATTCGCATAGTGGTCTTAAGGTTACTAATAGTATAGCCTGTACGACCTACAAGGACCAGCCTAGAAACACATTTGGGCCATGGCTGCCCTAAAGACACAGGTAGTAACATCTGAATCAGGGATAAAGCACACCAACCACTGGTCCACCAGAAAAATAAGAGCCAAGCTATCAATAGGAAAATAAAAGGAAACCAAAAAGGAAACTGGAGGCATCAACTTTCACTGCATGACAAGCAGAAACATATTACGCTTAAGGAGTCACTAGACTTTTAAAAACACAGTTCATAGATCAATCAAATATAATAGTTACCCCAACAGTCTCCCCAACAGTTTCCTCTACAGTTTCCCAACCCATTAAGACTTCAGAGGTCCTCTGTGAACTCCTCTATGAACAGGTCTCCCACCAATACCCTGAAGTGACTGAAAGGCACTAGGGAGTCTAATCTCAGAGTGTCCTGAAATTCATTCCATGTATGTGGCATGTAAAAACTAAAGGCTGTTTAGCCTAGATCAGTAGTGACAAAAGGAATTTTAAGAATTAGCCATTCCTGGGAGCGAGTGGGATATTTCATAGTTCTATATATCAGGAGCGATGTGAGGTAGTATGGTAGTTTCTGCAGAAGAGCTTGGTAAATGAACAGAAGGCAATGTTTCGTTCTCCACATTGCCAGTGATGGCCAGACCACTTCATATGACTGAATAGAACCCTATTCCTCCTCTCTGAGAATACTGGAGATGTTTCAGTGTTCAGTTGGTCCTTGCTTTCTCATGTAGCATTTGAAAGCTCACTGACCAAGTGGTCCTGTGTGGCCCATTTGGTAAGAGTGTAGTGCTAGCAATGCCATGGTTGTGGGTTCAACATACTTAAAGAGGGGCTGAACTTACTGATTTAGCCTCGGTTTCAATCATCCTCATTAGGAAATGCTACTGAGAACAGGATTTGGAGGTGTGCTTTGATGTGGGTGTTTCTTGTGTGCAAGGTTATCAGACCTGATTTGCTAGTTTTTATTTAGTTTTTATTTAGTGACTGTAACTGTACACAGTTACAGTCACTCACCCTTCTAGATAACTTGAAACAGTCTAACCAGGTATTGTGTATGGAAGTAGCCTAGCTAGCAAGCTAGCCATCATCTTTCACCAATTAGCTTCAGCTGGCCGGTGTGTGACCGTGGCAAAGCTGGTTTGACTTTGGATAGCCTATCTGTGGGGCTAGTTAAGGATCGTCAATAAGTCGCACCCTGTTCACGTTCCCTCGCCCATGCTCCCATATTACACAATGTAAATGGAACAATATTTTCATGTTGCACACCTTTTAGTTTTCTAATGAAATGCTTTCAGTATTTGTATATGAATTTCTACAATTTAATTTGCGTCTATGTTTTAATGTCATTGAAATGTTGATCTATTTAAATGTTTAAATATTGTCCATTGTGTAATTTATTGATGGTCCCTTACTAGCCCCATAGGGATATCCAAAGTCAAACCAAATTTGCCATGGTCAGTGTGATGGGCATTACAATCAGGTCATATGCAGTTGCGCTCCGAATTAATGATTACTTGGTACTACCATTACGTTTTACACTTTTACATTTGAGTCATTTAGCAGACGCTCTTATCCAGAGCGATTTACAGTTTAGTGAGTGCATACATTTTTCATACTGGCCCCCCGTGGGAAACGAACCAACAACCCTGGCGTTGCAAGCGCCATGCTCTACCAACTGAGCTACAGGTAGATCATGGGCAGGATTGAAATAAACCCAACCCAAGGAAACTATTATGTACCCTTCATTCCGTAACGTACCAATTTTTCCTAATAATCTCGCAAATCTCAGTTTTGGACAAGACTGACTTCATGACCAAAATTATCCTATTTACACTTTGTAGTAAATTTTGACACTAGAATAAATGTTTCTGACGCATATCCACATAAGCTGTTTTCAACCAGAGATTATTATTTTTTTATTCAGTCGCACTTTAAAATGTATGCAGTCACTGTACTGTAAGTCCCTTTGGATAAAAGTGTCTTGCTAAGTAATACGTATTTTATTTCTGCTGAAATAAAATAAAATGATAGTATGTGTCAATAACACTATGAACCGCCTGTGTGTATGCATTAAAATAGGCCTTCTGGACTTTAAAATGTTTATGCATTTACAAAGGCAGTTCTAAGAGACCATGATGATGTGTTACGGACCCGTGTTAACTGGAAACGATGTGAGGCGATGAAACAACAGAACAGGATTTACGTTGGGGAAACCTGAACTTTATTCAAATACTTGCCGATATCACAGCGCGATTGACCAATCGAAGCTCACTATAGCTTCCTGACCCTACTGGATTGGCTGTTGATACCTAGCAATGCCTAGCATGCTTTCGGCTTGCTAGCAACCACATGGAGAGCCACTCTGGGCGAAGCATGTGTAAGGCCGGGGTAAAGAATGATAATCCATGGATGCTGCGACATCAGATATAGCCTCCAAGGTTTAATAAGCGCAACCTCACATCTTCAGGGGACAAATAAAATATAAGGATAAATTATATTAGCAGAGGGCTGGCCCCTGCTGTGGCACCATACCCTAAACTAAAGCTACAGTGGCTTGCGAAAGTATTCACCCCCCTTGGCATTTTTCCTATTTTGTTGCCTTACAACCTGGAATTAAAATAGATTTGTTGGGGGTTTGTATCATTTGATTTACACAACATCCCTACCACTTTGAAGATGCAAAATATTTTTTATTGTGTAACAAACAAGAAATAAGACTTTAACTTGAGTGTGTATAACTATATACCCACCATTTTGAATGGTTAAACCAAGTCATATAATGCACTGAGCATAATAACAGTGTTCTCATTTGTGCGGCGTACAGTACATCTATTTACATTGAGCTTATGATGTGTGAAATGAGTTATTTTCTGTGTGTGTAATTGATTGATATGTGGAGGGAAAACATGGGCCTTTGTACAACAAATTATAATTACATGCCACTCATGAGGGGCAAATCTAATCGCAGCAGCAACATTAGAAACTCCATTGAGCAGTCACCAATTTATCCTACGGACAAATGGTACAGATTTTTAATTAATTAATTTAGAGAGGAAATGGATTAGCTGTCTGTGGAACGTACGTGAGGTTCTTTCTCATCCTAAGTTGTTACTGTTGAATTAAACAGGTGGTAAAGGCACAGTTATGAAATGAATAGAACATCTGAATTGGATGAGGGCGCAGAGACAATAGTTTCATGGCTTATCCAGAGGAGTGAGGACATATTCTTTCCTTTTCAATCTAGTCTCGCCTGCAAAAAACAATCACATTTCACTCAGAGAGAATGTTCTCAATATCTCTTGTAAAAGTAACTAGAGAATCAGTCCCATTTAGAGTCTGACTGGCAAAAATGAATATTGGTAAACAATGAATATCACACATGCAGCTAACAAAAACATATGGAAATGTCTGCTCTACTCAAAATTACAACCAAATAATTGCAGCCTTACCGCAAAAGTGGAAGAGGAAAGTGGAAGGGGGAGAAAGTAAGGAACTTGTCTGTCGGCCTTGCATTAAAGAACATAATTGGTTAAGGAAAACTGTGATAAATAAAAAGTATATCAGTTTCACTTAAGGACCAAAGGATTGACAGCCGTCCCATATAGATTGCAAAATAGTTGGGAAGAGATCTTTGACGTACCGATCCCATGGCATAGTGTTTATGAACTGACACGCAAAAACGACACCGGATTCAAAAATTAGAATCTTTCAATTTAAATTATTATATAAAATTCTTGCTACCAATAGAATGTTATTTATATGGGGGATACAATCTTCCCAGCTCTGCAGATTTTGCTGTGAAGAGACAGAATCATTAGATCATTTGTTTTGGTTCTGTCCATTTGTAGCTTGTTTTTGGACACAGGTCCAGGAATGGCTAAAGGATTGCAATATTTACCTGGAGCTAACCTTGCAGATAGCATTACTGGGTGATCTGAAAAGTCATAGTCAATCGATCAATAATATAATAATACTTTTAGCACATTTTTTTATTTTTAATTCACAATCTGTAGAAGCAATGAGAATAGAAAGATTCAGAACTTTTGTAAAACATCACAGTACGGTTGAAATATATATGGCAAATAGAAATCCTATATGGATGGTGTTAAGAGATAGATGGGAGGTATTGAATAGAGTTGAAGGATGGGACTAATAACAAATAACAACAAATAATAACAAAGATAGCTAATAATGTAAGCATACTGTGTCCATAATAAGTATATAGGTTGTATGTTGGGAGCTTTTGGGAAAGAGCACAGTTAGAAAGATATGGCATATAGAAGCAAACCGGATGGACAGAGTAGAAGAAGTTCAGGAGCAAAAAATATAAATAATATATATATATATATATATATATATATATATATATATTTAATAGAATTATTGTAAAATTAACTGTGTCCATAAGGTGTAGATAGTAAGTATAGACCGGAAGTAGAGGCCTGGGCATTGTTGTTCACTAATTTACTCCAAGTAGGGAAAGGATGGCGGGGTTGAAAAGTAATAAAGGGGAGTATATATAATAAAAAACATGGGGGATTGGAAGTGATGCAGACAATTACATTGATAGAAGATACAATCTATCTGCAATATTAAGCTATATCAATAACATTGACATCCATTCAGTTTCTGTGATTAGTTGGTAAAATAATACTTGATGTAAGTTGCTCTAGACGCGACGAGTATTTGCTAAAATGACTAACATGTAAATGTGATGTTTTCCTAAAACAAAGTTACTTTTATGGGGGTTTGGTGGTGATGGGAGTCGGTGGACACAAATGGGTTCCATTTCATCATGAGTGGCTCAGTGATTTTCACAGTTCTATTATCACAAATGTTCAATTACATAAATTACTCTGACAGCTTATGGAAAACAATGCTATTGAGCAAGGTTAATGACACACCGATTAGGTAACACCTAAAACAGGAGTGTGGACCGTGTTTGGCTTCTTACAATGAGTTATCAAAGTGAAAGCTGATTCTATTAGCGAAAATGCCACATGGGATGTGTTTTGCTTTCTATGACCTTGTTTACAGCTTTGGGTGGATCGAAACAAAAAGCACCACAGTCATTATCTTCTCAAAATGTTAGTGATGAAGTGCTAGCTTGTTTGAGAGCCCAGCATGCATAAAATCATGATTGAAGCCGAAAAGGTCAGTAGTTCTGTGTTTTGATGAATAAATAACAAACCTTGTAAATAACATTGGTACTTAGATCCCTTCATTCTCAAACACAATGAGAGATTCAGGACTACAGCCCAAATGCATTTTCTCCCCAAAGTGTGCGCTCGTACACTTCCGCTTGTGGTTGTGAAAGGAAAGGACGGGAAATTCCCTCTAGCAAATTCATACACCATCCCAATGGTTTTAAACCCTTGAGGGGGACTGAACGAGTGCACCCATTTTAGGGGGCCCAAGTAGGGGGAAGGCAAGTAGAGGCTTAGGTCTGTGGATCTAGCTTTAGCCCATGTATCACACTCGACTGCCTAACCATTTACATGTCCATTCATCCTTAACCAAGTATTGACCAATTGATAATATCATTAACTACTCATTCCACTTCATTAGCTACAATTTTTAGTTGAGGATAAATTGGTGTACTTGGCGTGTACAGATGGTTAAGGTTAGGATTGAGGGAGGGGAAACTGATCCTAGATCTGTACCTGGGGAAACTTCACCCGGAGCAGATGAATACCACAAACTACCTTTGACTGCAGTGGCACGAGGTCAATGCCATTCAACATGGGAAATGGCATTGACTTTGATTCAAAACAGAGAACAAGATGCTTAGACACATTTTAGGGCTCTGAATTGGAAGGAAAGAGGAAACATAATTAAGATTTTAATAAATCTTAAATTAGTTTTGTTAGATAAATTATTTAGAGTTTAACCATAAAAATGGTGAAGTCTCATTTTGAGTGAGATTTCCCCATGGGAATTCTTTGAATAAAGGTTGAAAATAATAGGGTTGTTTTATTATTATCAAATAAATCTGAATTTTAATGGTCACATGCGCCGAATACAACAGGTGTAGACTTTACAGTGAAATGCTTATTTATGAGCCCTTTCCCAACAACGCAGAGTTAAAAAGTAAGACAAATTTGCTGAGTAAAAAAAGAAATAGTAACACTTTAAAAACAATAACGAGGCTAAAAAGTATTTGATCCCCTGCTGATTTTGTAAGTTTGCCCACTGACAAAGACATGATCAGTCTATAATTTTAATGGTAGGTTTATTTGAACAGTGAGAGACAGAATAACAACAAAAAAATCCAGAAAAACGCATGTCAAAAATGTTATGAATTGATTTGTATTTTAATGAGGGAAATAAGTATTTGACCCCTATGCAAGACATGACTTAGTACTTGGTGGCAAAACCCTTGTTGGCAATCACAGAGGTCAGACATTTCTTGTAGTTGGCCACCAGGTTTGCACACATCTCAGGAGGGATTTTGTCCCACTCCTCTTTGCAGATCTTCTCCAAGCCATTAAGGTTTCGAGGCTGACGTTTGGCAACTCGAACCTTCAGCTCCCTCCACAGATTTTCTATGGGATTAAGGTCTGGAGACTGGCTAGGCCACTCCAGGACCTTAATGTGCTTCTTCTTGAGCCACTCCTTTGTTGCCTTGGCCGTGTGTTTTGGGTCATTGTCATGCTGGAATACCCATCCATTACCCATTTTCAATGCCCTGGCTGAGGGAAGGAGGTTCTCACCCAAGATTTGACGGTACATGGCCCCGTCCATCGTCCCTTTGATGCGGTGAAGTTGTCCTGTCCACTTAGCAGAAAAACACCCCCAAAGCATAATGTTTCCATCTCCATGTTTGACGTGGGGATGGTGTTCTTGGGGTCATAGGCAGCATTCCTCCTCCTCCAAACACGGTGAGTTGAGTTGATGCTAAAGAGCTCAATTTTGGTCTCATCTGACCACAACACTTTCACCCAGTTCTCCTCTGAATCATTCAGATGTTCATTGGCAAACTTCAGACGGCCCTGTATGTGTGCTTTCTTGAGCAGGGGGACCTTGCGGGCGCTGCAGGATTTCAGTCCTTCACGGCGTAGTGTGTTACCAATTGTTTTCTTGGTGACTATGGTCCCAGCTGCCTTGAGATCATTGACAAGATCCTCCCGTGTAGTTCTGGGCTGATTCCTCACTGTTCTCATGATCATTGCAACTCCACGAGGTGAGATCTTGCATGGAGCCCCACGCAGAGGGAGATTGACAGTTCTTTTGTGTTTCTTCCATTTGCGAATAATCGCACCAACTGTTGTCACCTTCTCACCAAGTTGCTTGGCAATGGTCTTGTAGCCCATTCCAGCCTTGTGTAGGTCTACAATCTTGTCCCTGACATCCTTGGAGAGCTCTTTGGTCTTGGCCATGGTGGAGAGTTTGGAATCTGATTGATTGATTGCTTCTGTGGACAGGTGTCTTTTATACAGGTACCAAGCTGAGATTAGGAGCACTCCCTTTAAGAGTGTGCTCCTAATCTCAGCTCGTTACCTGTATAAAAGACACCTGGGAGCCAGAAATCTTTCCCTGGGAGGGGGTCAAATACTTATTTCCCTCATTAAAATGCAAATCAATTAATAACATTTTTGACATGCGTTTTTCTGGATATTTTTGTTGTTATTCTGTCTCTCACTGTTCAAATAAACCTACCTTTAAAATTATAGACTGATCATTTCTTTGTCAGTGGGCAAACGTACAAAATCAGCAGGGGATCAAATACTTTTTTCCATCACTGTACAAGGAGTATCAATACTGAGTCAATGTGCAGGGGTACGAGGTAGTTGAGGTAATTGAGGTAATACAGTATGCACATGTGGGTAGGGCTAAAGGTGACTAGGTAATCAGGATATACACTGCTCAAAAAAATAAAGGGAACACTTAAACAACACAATGTAACTCCAAGTCAATCACACTTCTGTGATATCAAACTGTCCACGTAGGAAGCAACACTGATTGACAATACATTTCACATGCTGTTGTGCAAATGGAATAGACAACAGGTGGAAATTATAGGCAATTAGCAAGACACCCCCAATAAAGGACTGGTTTTGCAGGTGGTGACCACAGACCACTTCTCAGTTCCTATGCTTCCTGGCTGATGTTTTGGTCACTTTTGAATGCTGGCGGTGCTTTCACTCTAGTGGTAGCATGAGACGGAGTCTACAACCCACACAAGTGGCTCAGGTAGTGCAGCTCATCCATGATGGCACATCAATGCGAGCTGTGGCAAGAAGGTTTGCTGTGTCTGTCAGCGTAGTGTCCAGAGCATGGAGGCGCTACCAGGAGACAGGCCAGTACATCAGGAGACGTGGAGGAGGCCGTAGGAGGGCAACAACCCAGCAGCAGGACTGCTACCTCCGCCTTTGTGCAAGGAGGAGCAGGAGGAGCACTGCCAGAGCCCTGCAAAATGACCTCCAGCAGGCCACAAATGTGCATGTGTCTGCTCAAACGGTCAGAAACAGACTCCATGAGGGTGGTATGAGGGCCCGACGTCCACAGGTGGGGGTTGTGCTTACAGCCCAACACCGTGCAGGACGTTTGGCATTTGCCAGAGAACACCAAGATTGGCAAATTCGCCACTGGCGCCCTGTGCTCTTCACAGATGAAAGCAGGTTCACACTGAGTCTGGAGACGCCGTGGAGAACGTTCTGCTGCCTGCAACATCCTCCAGCATGACCGGTTTGGCGGTGGGTCAGTCATGGTGTGGGGTGGCATTTCTTTGGGGGGCCGCACAGCCCTCCATGTGCTCGCCAGAGGTAGCCTGACTGCCATTAGGTACCGAGATGAGATCCTCAGACCCCTTGTGAGACCCTGGGTTCCTCCTAATTCAAGACAATGCTAGACCTCATGTGGCTGGAGTGTGTCAGCAGTTCCTACAAGAGGAAGGCATTGATGCTATGGACTGGCCCGCCCGTTCCCCAGACCTGAATCCAATTGAGCACATCTGGGATATCATGTCTCGCTCCATCCACCAACGCCACGTTGCACCACAGACTGTCCAGGAGTTGGCGGATGCTTTAGTCCAGGTCTGGGAGGAGATCCCTCAGGTGACTCCAAATACAGACCTCCATGGGTTGATACATTTGATTTCCATTGATAATTTTTGTGTGATTTTGTTGTCAGCACATTCAACTATGTAAAGAAAAAAGTATTTAATAAGATTATTTCATTCATTCAGATCTAGGATGTGTTATTTTAGTGTTCCCTTTATTTTTTTGAGCAGTGTATAATAAACAGAGTAGCAGCAGGATATGTGAAGTGTGAAAGTGTCTATGTGTGAGTGTGTGTGTGGCGTCAATAGGCACGTTTGTGTGTGTTTTGTGTGTGTTGGAGTGTCAGTGTAGTATGTGTGAGTGTGTGGGTAGAGTCTAGTGAGTGTACATAGAGCCAGTGCAAGGGAGTCAGTGCAAAACAATTAAGATAAAGAAACAAATAAGAAAGGGGGTCAACGTAAATTGTCCGGGTAGCCATTTGATTAACTGTTCAGCAGTCTTATGGTTTTGGGGTAGAAGCTGTTCAGGTGCCTTTTGATACCAGACTTGGCACTCCGGTACTGCTTGCCGTGTGGTAGCAGAGAGAACAGTCTATGACTTGGATGGCTGGAGAAAACACAATAAAACATATTATTTGGAAAAACGTAATAAAACATTTTTTTTTAACTGAACCAGTACTAAACATGCCAGCAGTTTACAATCACATTAGCTTCTCTTTCTCTACAATATAACCTGTTCCAGGTGACGTCTCATTTAGAAAATACATGTTATTATCAATGTCCTGCAGTACACGGACAAAGATCCCAGACAGCGGAAAACAGATCTCTATCAATCAATTCGACGTCCTTACCGTTTCAATACTCCTGCCAACATTCAATGACAAGCCTGCTCAGCTCTAGCCAGCTTTGCTCACAGTGTGTGAGATATGGAATGGTGGTGAGGGGATGGAAGGAGGGAGTGAGCAAGAGATGGAGGGGAGAGAAATGGTGACACACACAGTCATCTCTCCCCTGTAAGGCTAATCCAGCTGTCACACCCCAGCTCTCCTCTCCTTCTCGGTGACAGAATTAACAGGGCCTCTCTCCCTCGTTCCGTTCACTCCCATTTCCCAGCCTGCCCAGCCTGCCCAGCTCCAAGTGCCCTGCTCATCCATCTCCATTACGTCCTGACGGAAGTGAGCCATGGACAGCCCCAGGGGGAACGAGAGGGCAGCCCCCATCCATGATCCATGCCACAGCTGGGGTTCCCCTACAATTCCGCTTTCGGAATTATATTCCATCTCAGAATATATCTCTGTTGAAACCCCCTCACCCCCACCAACTCATATCCATTCTCACCATCTCCAATGCAGCTTTATGCTTTAGTGTAACATACAGTACCAGTCAAACATTTGGACACACCTACTCATTCAAGGGTTTTTCTTTTGTTTTTACTATTTTTGTGCAAAGCTATCATCAAGTCAAAGGGTGGCTATTTGAAGATTCTCAGATAAAAAATATATTTTGATTTGTTTAACACTTTTTTGGTTACTACCTGATTCCATATGTGTTATTTCATAGTTTTGATGTCTTCACTATTATTCTACAATGCAGAAAATAGTAAAAATAAAGAAAAACCCTTGAATGTGTAGGTTTGTCCAAACTTTTGACTGGTACTGTATATAAATCTGATAGATCTTAAGAGCCTTTGCTTTGCTGAGCAGTTCGTTTTCCGAAGTGTGCTCCCTGCCTGCCTGCCATGCCTTCAAATAATTAGACCTGTGACGAATGAAAAGTGAAGTTTTTGCTAGTTCAAACCACAAAATGTAGAACACAAAAAAGGCAAATGGTAGGAGATAAATAGTAAGCTGGTTAAATAAAAGACTGCACTGTCTGTATTTCGCCAAATAACTCTTTCATTCAGGATAATCTATTATTTCTAATGATGTAAATGTGGGTATTATAGTATGCTGTGATCAATTGCTGGTAGTTAAGAAAAAATATATAATAATTTACTCATGTAACTCTGAGGTCGTCCTATTGTTTACTATAGGGGAAATAGGGGTATGACTGTCTATTTCGCCAAATTTCTCACAATGTATATATATAGATTTTTAAAAGTTGGACACCATTTTAAATAGGAGAATCTCCTCTTTGTAATGATATAAGTCTGGGCAGTGAGCTCGGTTGTCATCACATGCTAGCCCCAAACTTCTTTCTGCCCTTGGAACCCTGAGCTCTGCCCATTATTTTGCTATGGAGTGGCATGCCGGTCTATTTCGCCAAATATCTCAGTGTATTTTTTCAAGTCGGACAGCATTTTAATCAGGAGAATCTCCTCTTTGTAAATATGTACAGTACATTTGAAAAGTATTCAGACCTCTTCCCTTTTTCCACATTTTGTTACATTACAGTCTTATTCTAAAATGGATTTAATAAATGTTTTCCCTCATCAATCTACACATAATAACCCATAACGACAAAGCGAAAAAAGGTTTTTTGAAATGTATGCACATTTATAAAAATTTAAAACAGAAATACCTTATTTACATAAGTATTCAGACCCTTTGCTATAAGACTCGAAATTGAGCTCAGGTGCATTCTGTTTCCGTTGATCATCCTTGAGATGATTCTACAACTTGATTGGACTCCACCTGTGGTAAATTCAATTGATTGGACATGATTTGGAAAGGCACACACCTGCCTATATAAGGTCCCACAGTTGACAGTGCATGTCAGAGCAAAAAGCAAGCCATGCGGCAGAAGGAATTGTCCGTGGAACTCCGAGACAGGATTGTGTCGAAGGCACAGATCTGGGGAAGGGTACCAACAAATGTCTGCAGTATTGAAGGTGCCCAAGAACACAGTGGAAGAAGTTTAGAACCACCAAGACTCATCCTAGAGCTGGCCGCCCAGCCAAACTAAGCAATCGGGGGAGAAGGGCCTTGGTCAGGGAGGTGACCAACGAACCCGATGGTCACTCTGAGAGTGCTCCAGAGTTCCTCTGTGGAGATGGGAGAAACTTCCAGGAGCACAACCACCTCTGCAGCACTCCACCAATCAGGCCTTTATGGTAGAGTGGCCAGATGGAAGCCACTCCTCAGTAAAAGGCACATGACAGCTCACTTGGAGTTTGCCAAAAGGCACCTAAAGGACTATGACCATGAGAAACAAGATTCTCTGGTCTGATGAAACCAAGATTGAACACTTTGGCCTGAATGCCAAGCATCACGTCTTGAGGAAACCTGGCACCATACCTACGGTGAAGCACGATGGTGGCATCATCATGCTGTGTGGATGTTTTTCAGCGGCAGGGACTGGGAGACTAGTCAGGATCAAGGGAAAGATGAACGGAGCAAAGTACAGAGAGATCCTTGATGAAAACCTGCTCCAGAGCACTCAGGACCTCAGACTGGGGCTAAGCTCACCATTCAACAGGACAACGACACTAAGCACAAAGCCAAGACAACGCAGGAGTGACTTCGGGACAAGTCTCTGAATGTCCTTGAGTGGCCCAGCCAGAGCCCGGTCTTGAACCCAATCTAACATCTCTGGAGAGGCCTGAAAATAGCTGTGCAGCGATGCTCCCCATCCAACCTGACAGAGCTTGAGAGGATCTGCAGAGAAGAATGGGAGAAACTCCCCAAATACAGGTGAGCAAAGCTTGTAGCGTCATACCCAAGAAGACTCGAGGCTGTAATCGCTGCCAAAGGTGCTTCAACAAAGTAATGAGTAAAGGGTCTGAATACTTATGTAAATGTTATATTTCCGTTTTTTATTTTGTAATATCTTTGCACAAATGTCTAAAAACCTGTTTTTGCTTTGTCATTATGGGGTATTGTGTGAAGATTGATGAAGGGGAATAAAAAAAAAAAAATCCATTTTAGAATAAGGGTGTAACGTAACAAAATGTGGAAAAAGTCAAGGGGTCTTAATATTTTCCGAATGCACTGTAAGTCTGGGCAACGAGTTAGGTTGTCATCGATCACTAGATCAGAAATAGTCAGATGTTTAAATTTTTTCCTGTGTGCTAAGGTCTGTTCAACGCTGGTCTGTCCAATCAGAATCAATGTTTCAAGATTGTTTTGATCACGCGGACTGGGATATGTTCTGGGTTGCCTCTGAAAATAACATTGACATATACAGTGACACGGTGACTGAGTTCATCAGGAAGTGTATAGGGGATGTTGTTCCCACTGTGACCATTTAAAACCTATCCAAACCAAAAACTGTGGATAGATGGCAGCATTCGTACAAAACTGAAAGCGCGACCACAGCATTTAACCACAGTAAGGTGACTGGGAATAAGGTCAAATACAAACAGTGCAGTTATGCCCTCCATAAGGCAATCAAACAGGCAAAACGTCAGTACAGAGACAAAGTGGAGTTGCAATTCAACGGCTCAGACACGAGAAGTCTGTAGCAGGGACACCAGACAATCACGGATTACAAAGGGAAAACCAGCTACGTCGCGGACACCCACGTCTTGCTCCTGGAAAAGCTAAACACATTCTCGCCCGCTTTGAGGACAACACAGTGCCACCGACGTAGCCTGCTCCCGAGGACTGTGGGCTCTTGTTCTCCGTGGCAGACGTGATTAAGACATTTAAGCGTGTTAACCCTCGCAAGGCAGCCGGCCAAGACGGCATCCCTAGCCGCGTCCATAGAGCATGCGCAGACCAGCTGGTTGGAGTGTTTACGGACATATTCAATCTCTCCCTATCACAGTCTGCTGTCCCCACTTGCTTCAAGATGTCTACCATTGTTCCTGTACCCAAGAAATCAAAGGTAACTAAACTAAATGACTATCGCCCCGTAGCACTCACTTCTGTCATCATGAAGTGCTTTGAGAGGCTAGTTAAGGATCATATCACCTCCACCTTACCTGACATCCTAGACCCACTTCAATTTGCATACAGCCCCAATAGATCCACAGACGATGCAATCGCCATCATACTGCACACTGCCTTATCCCATCTGGACAAGAGTAATACATACTGTACGTAAGAATGCTGTTCATTGACTACATCTCAGCCTTCAACACAATTGTACCCTACGTGCTCAGCCCCCTCCTGTACTCACTGTTCACCTATGACTACGTGGCCAAGCATGCCTCCAACTCAATCATCAAGTTTGCAAACGACACAACAGTAGTAGGCCTGAATACCATTAATGACGAGACAGCCTACAGGGAGGAGGTGAGGGCTCTGGCGGAGTGGTGCCAGGAACATAACCTCTCCCTCAACGTCAAGAAAACGAAATGAGCTGATCGTGGACTTCAGGAGACAGCACGCCCCCATCCGCATCTACGGGACCGCAGTGGAGAAGGTGAAAAGCTTCAAGTTCCTCTGCGTACATATCACTGACAATCTGAAATGGTCCACCCACACAGACAGTGTGGGGAAGAAGGCTCAACAGCACCTCTTCTCTTCAACCTCAGGAGGCTGAAGAAATTCGTCTTGGCCCCTAAGACCCTCACAAACTTTTACAGATGCACCATTGAGAGCATCCTGTCGGGCTGTATCCCCTCGTATTATGGCAACTGCACCGCCCGCCAACGCAGGGCTTTCCAGAGGGTGGTGCGGTTTGCCCAACGCATCACCAGGGGCACAATGCCTGCCATCCAGGACACCTACAGCACCTGATGTCACAGGAAGGCCAAAAATATCATCAAGGACATCAACCACCTGAGCCACGGCCTGTTCACTCCGCTATCATCCAGAAGGCGAGGTCATTAAAGGTGCATCAAAGCTGGGACTGAAAAACAGCTTCTATCTCAAGGCCATTAAATAGCCATCACTAGCCGGCCTCCACCCGGTACCCTACCCTGAACTTAGTCACTGTCACTAGCCGGCTACCACCCGGTTGCTCAACCCTGCACCTTAGAGGCTGCTGCCCTATGTACATAGACATGGAATCACTGGTCACTTTAATAATGGAACACTGGTCACTTTAATAATGTTTACATACTGGTTTACTCATTTCAAACACTACCGTTCAAAAGTTTGGGGTAACTTAGAAATGTCATTGTTTTCGAAAGAAAAGCTATTTTTTTGTCCATTAAAATAACATCAAATTGATCAGAAATACAGTGTAGACATTGTTAATGTTGTAAATGGCTATTGTAGCTGGAAACGGCTGATTCTTAATGGAATATCTACATAGGCATAACAAGGCCCATTATCAGCAACCATCAGTCCTGTGTTCCAATGGCACGTTGTGTTTGCTAATCCAAGTTTATCATTTTAAAGGCTAATTGATCATTAGAAAACCCTTTTGCAATTATGTTAGCACAGCTGAACACTGTTGTGCTGATTAAAGAAGCAATAAAACTGGCCTTCTTGAGACTAGTTGAGTATCTGGAGCATCAGCAATTGTGGGTTCAATTACAGGCTCAAAATGGCCAGAAACAAATAACTTTCTTCTGAAACTCGTCAGTCTATTCTTGTTCTGAGAAATTAAGGCTATTGCCAAGAAACTGAAGAACTCGTACAAGCTGTGTACTACTCCCTTCACAGAACAGCGCAAACTGGCTCTAACCAGAATAGAAAAAGGAGTGGGAGGCCCCGGTGCACAACTGAGCAAGAGGACAAATACAGTTTGAGAAACAGACGCCTCACAGGTCCTCAACTGGCAGCTTCATTAAATAGTACCCCGCAAAACACCAGTCTCAACGTCAACAGTGAAGAGGCGACTCCGGGATGCTGACCTTCTAGGCAGAGTTGCAAAGAAAAAGCCATATCTCAGACTGGCCAATAAAAAGAAAAGATTAAGATGGGCAAAAGAACACAGACACTGGACAGAGGAAGATTCAAAAAAAGTGTTATGGACAAACGAATCGAAGTTGAAGGTGTTCGGATCACAAAGAAGAACATTTGTGAGACGCAGACCAAATGAAAAGATGCTGGAGGAGTGCTTGATGCCATCTGTCAAGCATGGTGGAGGCAATGTGATGGTCTGGGGGTGCTTTGGTGGTGGTAAGTGGGAGATTTGTACAGGGTAAAAGGGATCTTGAAGAAGGAAGGCTATCACTCCATTTTGCAACGCCATGCCATACCCTGTGGACGGCACTTGATTGGAGCCAATTTCCTCCTACAACTGGACAATGACCCAAAGCACAGCTCCAAACTATGCAATAACTATTTAGGGAAGAAGCAGTCAGCTGCTATTCTGTCTACAATGGAGTGGCTAGCACAGTCACTGGATTTCAACCCTATTGAGCTTTGGTGGGAACCCTTTGACCGTATGGTACGTAAGAAGTGCCCATCAAGCCATTCCAACTTGTGGGAGGTGCTTCAGGAAGCATGGGGTGAAATCTTTTCAGATTACCTCAACAAATTGACAACTAGAATGCCAAAGGTCTGCAAGGCTGTAATTGCTGCAAATGGAGGATTCTTTGACGAAAGCAAAGTTTGAAGGACACAATTATTATTTCAATTAAAAATCATTATTTCTAACCTTGTCAATGACTACATTTCCTATTAATTTTGCTATATTTCCTATTCAAACTAATTTCATGTATCTTTTCATGGAAAACAAGAACATTTCTAAGTGACCCCAAACTTATGAATGTATGTATATACTGTATTCTACTGTATTCTAGTCAATGCCACTCCGACATTGCTCGTCCTAATATTTACATATTTCTTAATTCCATTCCTTTACTTTGAGATTGATGTGTATTGTTGTGAATTGTTAGATACTACTGTTGGAGCTAGGAATACAAGCATTTCGGTACAACCCGCAATAACATCTTCTAAATATGTGTATATGACTGATTAAATTTGATTTGATTTCAATTGTGGGGATATGACAAGAGACAGGTTCCCAAAACATTATAACTCTCCACTTGTGCTGAAATTCAGATAATGTCTGTATCAGGGCGGTCCCTAAATAATGTCAATTTAACCATTCTCCTATTTGTGTAAAATGAAGTGCTAAATATGTTTTACAGTGGTAAATATGTTTTACAGTGGTGAATATGAAAATAAAAGCTTCCAAATGAAACGAGCACCCCCACCTCTCTGTCATGGTTTAAACCATTTATTTCTATGTGGCTGCACAAACCGTCTCCCTGTTCATGGCGCGGTCTACTCAGTAGTGCTGAAATTCGGGCCTCAGCTGAACTCCTTTAAAACGCATCGATTTTCCTTTGTACTTGCTCATTTTCGCCATTTGTTTGCCATGTGCCCTCCATAAAAATAGCCAATGCCTTTATTCTAATGCATTCGATTTATCCGTTGATTTATTATTGTTTGATTTTGTCAGTCAGCTGTTTAGAGCGCTCATTGCTTTGTTTTTCAGGATCGCACGGGTATTGGTGTTCTCTGTGCCGTCTGTGGCCAGAATAAGTAGACCATTTATTTAGCTTTATTATTTTCTATCAATATTTGTTTTTTTCTTTCCTTGATCAGCTGATGATTGTTGCCAATATCACAATATCAACTAGCCTACAGCTAGACACCAATGCGCATCCAATCCATCCAACATTAATGCCAGTAGGCCTATAGTTTACTCTTTTGGTTAGAAGCATTCCATTTTGAAATGGCATAGGCCTACATTATTTTGGATTTGGTGCCCATGAGAACTGTTTTCAAGGCAAAACATAAAGAAATGTTATGTAGGCATAGTTACACTTACAGTGCATTTTCCGAGCTCTCCGAGATCCAGGAATTGTACAGAGTTTAATTTCAATGTTCTAATTCAATTGTTAAATGCTTAATAATTACAAATAACACTGTCATAAATGTCATTAATGTAAGGAAAGAGATGCAGTGTTTTATGTCACACAATCTGTGAAGACTCCAAGCATTCAACTCATGAATTATGGACAACTCATGAACTAGGGTGTAAACATGTTTTGATTCAACTCATGTATTATACTGAATGTAGGCTACCTGTTCTGCGTGTGTTCATGTGTGTACAATTTCCTCGGTTGAGAGGATAGGCTACCGGCGGTGGTGTAGGCCTAGTGGAAAAATGCATTGCCACGACCGGCAATCAGAGTTTACCCACCAATCTTTTTACCACTACATCACTGGCTACTGGTAGGCCTATTTGAAGTACTGGTAGGCCTACACATTGTAGCCTAGTCTAGTAAATTGACCATGTGTGTTAGGGTGACTATCACGTTTTTCCTGCGACAGTTTCGGACCCATTTCAGGTGTTTCGACATTTCAGGCTACAAAAAAGGTCAATTTGGCAGCAAGACGCATCAATTAATGTAGGCCTAATCAATGGCAATCGCCGAATGTCATTAGGCACACTTTTTGGTGTTTTGTAAACAGATGTCTAATTATTGTCAGCTCGTGCTTACATGATGTGCGTCTTCACGCAATGGCATCAGTTGGAGCATGTCCATGTCCATGTCACATAAACAACAAAAGCTGGTGAGTGCGTTGTTGATGTTGTTTTTTGCTTGAGATGTAGGGTCTGCTCTCTCAGTGGAGACATTTTGTGCTGATAATCGACCCGGATTGGTAATCTTTTAGGCAGCTGAGGAATCAATGTGTAAGACTAATCAAAAAGGCTAAATCTGATTATTATGTAACCACTCTTTCTGATTGTAAGGGGAACCAGGCAAAATTCTGGAAAACTGTCGAAACTCTGAAGGGTTGCACTTCCTCCTCTCTGCCCCAACAAATTAATTCTGGCCCCATTACGGACAAAAATGCATTTAATCATAATTTTAATTGCAGATTGACTCCGAAAATAGTAGTCAAGTTTTAGCATTTAGGCAATTCACAGAAAAAAGTATTTGATGCCTTACTTGCTATAGATACCAGGAAATCCACAGGAGCTGACCAATTGGTGCCGGCTCAATTGTGCTGCTGTCACGTCTTCTCCCGATTCGCCGGTCTACTGAGCCACCGGTCTGAGCGCACCACCTCGGCAACACCGGAATGGAAACCCAACGCACCCTAATCACCTCCAGCGCACCTGCACCTCATCATCACCCCTATATAGCCCTGGACTGTTCAGTGTTGTGTTGTGTGTGATTGTTAGTGTCATGTTGTGTACTCGCGCTTTGTAGTTCTCTTGCTCAGTGTTAAGTAAACCTTTACATTGTTGATTCCTGCGTCTGCGTCCTGCCTCTTCGTATCCGCAGTACTCGTCACAGCTGCCCACTTCATTGCTGGCTCAGTAACCCATATCTTAAATCTGACATTGTTATCAATAAATATTCCAAAAGTACAGAAAACAGCTTATGTGCTGCCACTCCATAAGACGTGGATAGTAGTGATCTTGATAATTATCGTCCCATCTCCAGGCTTCCATGTCTAGCTAAAATTCTCAAACCATTGGTAAATAAGCAATTTCACTCTTTTTTTTCTGAGCATGGTATTTTGAATATATATCAATCTGGGTTTAGGCCAGGGCATAGCACTATCACAGTAACCACATTAGTTGTTAATGATATTGTCAATGCATTAGACGCTAAAATGAATTGTGCTGCCTTGTTTGTGGACATGTCAAAAGCATTTGATACTGTTGATCATGCTATTTTATTGAACAAGTTGTCCTCGATTGGCCTGGGCTCTGATGCCTGCTCTTGGTTTCATGATTATTTTAGTGACAGAACTCAGGCCATCGTGATTGATGTGGTTAAGTCCGAATTTATTGACGTACATTAAAGGTTTTTCGCAGGGGGCAATACTAGGACCTGTTCTTTTCACTATCTATATAAATGCTATTGGTCAATCTGTTAAAAATTGTAAATTTCATCTACAGTATATGTGGATGATACTATTATGTATGCAATTGCCCCGACTGCTGACCTGGCTGTGACAAGGCTACAGTCCGATTTTGAAGCTGTGCAGGAAGCCGTTACTGATTTAAAACTCGTGCTTAATATGGGTAAAACTAAATACATGTTGTTTTCAAGTTCTCGTAAGATTTTCTCAGATGGATTACATCTTCACTCATCAGATGGTTCTATAATCGAACAAGTCCCTGCATACAAATACCTTGGTATTTGGATTGACAATGTTTTAATGTTTAAAAAACATACGAATGAGCTTGATAGGAAGCTAAGATTTTTGTTTACAAAGCCCTGCTCCACAAGCTTCCGACTTACCTAACTTCCCAGTTAAGATTTAAAATGACAAGTTATTAAAGCCATTCAAAGGGTTGGTTAACTCTGGAGACTACTTGGGTGTCTACAGAGTTAGGTAAATCAGCCTTAGTTTTCTCCAGAGGACGTTTCAATTGGATGCTTTGGTGTCCCTGGGGCAGTTCAGACAGATAATGAAGAAGGTGTTTGTTTTAGTTGAATGTATTTTGTATCAAAATTGCTTCTTCTTTGTGTGTGTGTGTGTGTGTGTAATAAACACTGAGTGTAGAAAACATTAAGAACACCTTCCTAATATTGAGTTGCACCCCCCCCCCCCCCCACACACACACACACAAAGAAGAAGCTATTTTGGTTTGTGCTTAATTTTGCGGTTTACGTCTGTAACTCCTGAAGGTTAGGAGAGAGAGTTGAATATGGGCCATCTCTGTCTGGAGCTGGCTGTGGCAAGCTGACCGACCGACGGCTAACAAGTAAATTCTCTAATCACAGCGCAACAGAAAGGTTGCACATTGCTGGAGGTGGTGGTGACACACTTATGAATACAGACAAGCCAACAGGCCAAGACTAAGGCTACGTCTGAAATGGCACTGACCGTACTCACTACATAGGGATCAACGAACCCATACCATTGATGCTTGTGGGGTTACACATGGATTTGAAATAAGGCACCTGGAGGCTAAGTAAAGTTGGTCCGTTCTCTTTAGGTACATCTTGTGGTCACTTTGCCTAAGCTACAGTAAACTACTACTCAACAACAGCTCAACCAAATCTGCAATATGAATTGAATTATAAGAAACGTGAAGGCGATAGATTCCTAAGATGTCTCCTGGTGAACTCTCCGCTTGAACTTTGATTGCCTCCCTTCATCCCCTTCTCTGCCTCACCCTGGCAATCCTCCCTTTTTTTATGTTCCCTTAAAAAAAAAAATATGATCTGCTCCGATCAATGCGTTGATGAGAACAGGGCTATTGGGTTGGAAGGTGCGAGAGCCAGACATAATAATCTTGTTTGTCACTCCAATATCAATGGCGAGCTGAGAGAGATTTAGTTTCACGGAAAGGTGAAACAAAGTATTGGGTGAACATGGGCACTCCGATCTAGAGTACATTGATCTAGCCTGGTCCCAGATCTGTACAGTACAAGTGCCTCAGCCAACTCCTCCTGACTATCATGTTGTTATGCCATATTAAAGAGATTCTCTGGTACTTTTGTATACTTTTTAACCAGTAGTTCTGAAAATAGAGCTCACGAGCCAAAAGCGGTCCCCGAAAATTACGTACTAAGTAAAATACAGTGCCCTCTTTAATTATTGGCACCCTATGTAAATATGAACAAAAATGGCTGTGATCTTACACTCAAAATATCATATGAATCTAACCTTTAATTGAGTTAAAATGTTAAAATAAAATAAAATCGTCACAAAGAAATACAGTGGGGAGAACAAGTATTTGATACACTGTCGATTTTGCAGGTTTTCCTACTTACCAAGCATGTAGAGGTCTATAATTTTTATCATAGGTACACTTCAACTGTGAGAGACGGAATCTAAAACAAAAATCCAGAAAATCACATTGTATGATTTTTAAGTAATTAATTTGCATTTTATTGCATGACATAAGTATTTGATCACCTACCAACCAGTAAGAATTCCGGCTCTCACAGACCTGTTAGTTTTTCTTTAAGAAGCCCTCCTGTTCTCCACTCATTACCTGTATTAACTGCACCTGTGGGGCATCAATGATCATGAGGAAGGTGAGGGATCAGCCCAGAACTACACGGCAGGACCTGGTCAATGACCTGAAGAGAGCTGGGACCACAGTCTCAAAGAAAACAATTAGTAACACACTACGCCTTAATGGATTAAAATCCTGCAGCGCACGCAAGGTCCCCCTGCTCAAGCCAGCGCATGTCCAGGCCCGTCTGAAGTTTGCCAATGACCATCTGGATGATCCAGAGGAGGAATGGGAGAAGGTCATGTGGTCTGATGAGACAAAAATAGAGCTTTTTGGTCTAAACCCCACTCGCCGTGTTTGGAGGAAGAAGAAGGATGAGTACAACCCCAAGAACACCATCCCAACCGTGAAGCATGGAGGTGGAAACATCATTCTTTGGGGATGCTTTTCTGCAAAGGGGACAGGACGACTGCACCGTATTGAGGGGAGGATGGATGGGGGCCATGTATCGCGAGATCTTGGCCAACAACCTCCTTCCCTCAGTAAGAGCATTGAAGATGGGTCGTGGCTGGGTCTTCCAGCATGACAACGACCCGAAACACACAGCCAGGGCAACTAAGGAGTGGCTCCGTAAGAAGCATCTCAAGGTCCTGGAGTGGCCTAGCCAGTCTCCAGACCTGAACCCAATAGAAAATCTTTGGAGGGAGCTGAAAGTCCGTATTGCCCAGCGACAGCCCCGAAACCTAGAGGATCTGGAGTAGGTCTGTATGGAGGAGTGGGCCAAAATCCCTGCTGCAGTGTGTGCAAACCTGGTCAAGACCTACAGGAAACGTATGATCTCTGTAATTGCAAACAAAGGTTTCTGTACCAAATATTAAGTTCTGCTTTTCTGATGTATCAAATACTTATGTCATGCAATAAAATGCAAATTAATTACTTAAAAATCATACAATGTGATTTTCTGGAAATACAATTTAGATTAGAAGATGGCTGCCGTTTTACAGCCCTCTAACCAATTGTACTATTATGTGTGTTTTTTTCATCTATATTTTCCGTAGCTGTCTATCTACCACCACAAACCGATGCTGGAACTAAGATTGCACTCAATGAGCTGTATAAGGCCATAAGTAAACAGGAAAATGCTCATCCAGAGGCAGCGCTCCTAGTGGCTGGGGACTTTAATGCAGGGAAACTTAAATCCGTTCTACCTAATTTCTACCAGCATCTTAAATGTACAACCAGAGGAAAAAAAAACTCTAGACCACCACATACAGAGACACATACAAAGCTCTCCCTCGCCCTCCATTTGGCAAATCTGACCATAACTCTATCCTCCTGATTCCTACTCATAAGCAAAAACTAAAGCAGGAAGCAATAAACTTGGTCAATAAAAAAGTGGTCAGATGATACAGATGCTAAGCTACAGGACTGTTTTGCTAGCACAGACTGGAATATGTTTCGGGATTCTTCAGATAGCATTGAGGAGTACACAACATCAGTCACTGGCTTCATCAATAAGTGCATCGATGACGTCGTCCCCACAGTGACCGTACGTACATACCCCACCCAGAAGCCATGGATTACAGGCAACATCCGCACTGAGCTAAAGGGTAGAGCCGCCGCTTTCAAGGAGTGGGACTCTAACCCGGAAGCTTATAAGAAATCCCGCTATGCCCTCCAACGAACCATCAAACATGCAAAGAGTCAATACAGGGCTAAGATTGAATCGTACTACACCAGCTCTGACGCTCGTCGGATGTGGCAGGGCTTGAAAACTATTACAGACTACAAAGGGAAGCACAGCCGCGAACTGCCCAGTGACACAAGCCTACCAGACGAGCTAAATCACTTCTATGCTCGCTTCGAGGCAAGCAACACTGAAGCATCCATGAGAGCATCAGCTGTTCCGGATGACTATGTGATCACGCTCTCCGTAGCTGATGTGAGTAAGACTTTTAAGCAGGTGAACTTTCACAATAATTACCAGGACATGTACTCCGAGCATGTGCTGACCAACTGGCAAGTGTCTTCACTGACATTTTCAACATGTCCCTGACTGAGTCCCTGTGCCCAAGGACACCAAGATAACCTGCCTAAATGACTACCGTCACGTAGCACTCACGTCTGTAGCCATGAAGTGCTTTGAAAGGCTGGTCATGGCTCACATCAACACCATTATCCCAGAAACCCTAGACCCACTCCAATTTGCATACCGCTCGAACAGATCCACAGATGATGCAATCTCTATTGCACTCCACACTGCCCTTTCCCACCTGCACAAGAGGAACACCTATGTGAGAATGCTATTCATTGACTACAGCTCAGCGTTCAACACCATAGTGCCCTCAAAGCTCATCACTAAGCTAAGGATCCTGGGACTAAACACCTCCCTCTGCAACTGGATTCTGGACTTCCTGATGGGCCGCCCCAGGTGGTAAGGGTAGGTAACAACACGTCTCGCACACTGACACGGGGGCCCCTCAGGGGTGCGTGCTCAGTCCCCTCCTGTACTCCCTGTTCACCCATGACTGCATGGCCAGGCACGACTCCAACACAATCATTAAGTTTGCCGACGACACAACAGTGGTAGGCCTGATCACCGACAACGATGAGACAGCCTGTAGGGAGGAGTGCTGAAGTGCGTAGCGCGTCATCTGTCCTTGGTTGCAGCACTCACTACCCAGTTCCAAACTGCCTCTGGAAGCAACGTCAGCACAATAAATGTTTGTCGGGAGCTTCATGAAATGGGTTTCCATGGCCAAGCAGCTGCTTACAAGTCTAAGATCACCATGCTCCAATGCCAGCGTTGGCTGCAGAGGGTGCACCCCCTATCCACATCGACGACACCACAGTGGAGAAGGTGGAAAGCTTCAAGTTCCTTGGCGTACACATCACCGACAAATTGAAATGGTCCACCCACGCAGACAGTGTGGTGAAGATGGTGCAACAGAGCCTCTTCAACCTCAGGAGGCTTGGCACCTAAAACCCTCACAAAATTTTACAGATGTACAATTGAGAGCATCCTGTCGGGCTGTATCACCACCTGGTACGGCAACTGCACCACCTGCAACCGCAGCGCTCTCCAGAGGGTGGTGCGGTCTGCCCGAACGCATTATCGGGGCAAACTACCCGCCCTCCAAGACACATACAGCACACGATGTCACAGGAAGGCCAAAAAGATCATCAAGGACATCAACCACTCGAGCCACTGCCTGTTCACCCCGCTATCATCCAGAAGGCAAGGTCAGTACAGGTACATCAAAGCTGGGACCGAGAACAGCTTCTATCTCAAGGCCATCAAACTGTTAAATAGCCATCCATAGCACATTAGAGGCTGCTGCTGCCTTTTGAAATCACTGGCCACTTTAAGAAATGTAACACTGGTCACTTTAATAATGTTTACAGTCACTTTAATACTGTTTACATATCTTGCACTACTCATCTCATATGTATATACTGCATTCTATTCTATAATATTCTACTGTATCTTAGTCCATGCCGCTCTGTCATTGCTTGTCCATATACAGTATGTATATTTTCTTAAATTCCATTCCTTACTAGTTTTGTGTGTACGACAAGCTTTAACTTCCTGACTGATGTCTTGAGATGTTGCTTCAATATATCCACATACTTTTCCTTCCTCATGATGCCATCTATTTTGTGAAGTGCACCAGTCCCTCCTGCAGCAAAGCACCCCCACAGCATGATGCTGCCACCCCCGTGCTTCACGGTTGGGATGGTGTTCTTCCGCTTGCAAGCGCCCCCTTTTTCCTCCAAACATAACGATGGTCATTATGGCCAAACAGTTCTATTTTTGTTTCATCAGACCAGAGGACATTTCTCCAAAAAGTACGATCTTTGTCCCCATGTGTAGTTGCAAACTGTAGTCTGGCTTTTTTAAGGCGGTTTTGGAGCAGTGGCTTCTTCCTTGCTGAGCGGCCTTTCAGGTTATGTCGATGTAGGACTCGTTTTACTGTGGATATAACTTTTGTACCTGTTTCCTCCAGCATCTTCACAAGGTCCTTTGCTGTTGTTCTGGGATTGATTTGCACTTTTTGCACTAAAGTACGTTCATCTCTAGGAGACAGAACGCATCTCAATCCTGAGCGGTTGTCACACCCTGGTTCTGGGACTCATTATGTTGAGCCAGGGTGTGTGCAGTCTATGTGGTTTGGTTCTATGTTGGGTGTCAAAGTGTTGTAATTATGTTGATTAGTCATATGACTCCCAATCGGAGGTAACGAGTGTCAGCTGTCGGCTCGTTATCTCTGATTGGGAGCCATATTTATTCTGTATGTGTTCTTGTGGGCATTGTGGGTTATTGTTCCGTTTCTGTCAGTTTAGCAGAGGACTTCACGAATCGTCGTTTGTTTTGTATTTACGTGCTTTACTTTATTAAAGTTATCATGTTCACTCAGCGCTGCGCTTTGGTCCGTTCATTCATCAGACGATCGTGACAGAATAACCCACCAAAGAAAGACCAAGCAGCGGCGTCCAGAACAAAGGGTCTGGACATCGGAGGGGCGCCGGGTCAGGAGAGAACGTTGGTGGATGTCCTCCTCGGCTGGGGACATATTACCCAGGAGGAGGCCGTCCGGTACCGGAGGGCGATGAAGGGGGGAGAACCTGGCAGGAGAGGAGCAGGGCCATCGTCGGAAGGACGGGAGGCAACCCCAAAAAGTTTTTGGGGGGGGCACATGGCTTGCGACTGAGCAGCAGGAGGCTGCCACAAGGCAGATTCAGAAGGCTACCAGGTTAAGGGGGCTGACGGAGGCAGAGAAGGACGGATTCAGGGAGGCTACCAGGTTAAGGGGCGACTGGGAAAGGCAGGGAAGGAAGGTGTAGAGGCACGGCGAGAGGTACTGGGGTGTGTAACCAGTCGGTCCGGCCCGTTCCTAATCCCGGGTACAGCCAGTCGTGTGTGTCCCCAGTACGGTGCGGCCTGTTCCGGCCCCTCGCACTAAGTGTATGCGGTGCGCGTCGCCAGCCCAGCCCGGCCTGTTCCTGAGCCTCATCACGAAGCCTACGGTGCGCGTCGCCAGCCCAGCCCGGCCTGTTCCGGCCACTCGCACCAGGGATACGGTGCGCGTCGCCAGCCCAGCCCGGCCTGTTCCTACTCCACGCACCAGGGATACGGTGCGGCCAGCCCGGCCCGGCCTGTTCCGGCCACTCGCACCTGGGGATACGGTGCGCGTCGCCAGCCCAGCCCGGCCTGTTCCTGCTCTCCGCACTAGGGCCTTATGTGCGTCCCCAGGGCCAAGCATGCCCTGTTGCTTCTCCCCGCACTAGCCCTGAGATGCGTGTACTCAGCCCGGTACCTCCAGTTCCGGCACCACGCACCAGGCCTACGGTGCGCCTCAGACGGCCAGAGGCTGCCGTCTCCCAACGGGCCTGAACTGTCCGTCTGCCCAACGGGCTGAACTGTCCGTCTGCCAACGCCGTCTGAACTGCCCGTCTGCCCAACGCCCGTCTGAACTGCTCGTCTGCCCAACGCGTCTGAACTGTCCGTCTGCCCAACGCCGTCTGAACTGCCCGTCTGTACTGAGCCTGCAAAGCCGCCCCGTCTGCCATGAGCCTTCAGAGCCGTCCGCCAGACCCGGAGCCGCTAGAGCTCTCCGCCAGACAGGATCAGCCAGAGCCTTCCGCCAGACAGGATCAGCCGAGCACACTTCCGCCAGACAGGATCAGCCAGAGCCTTCCGCCAGACAGGAGCAGACAGAGCCTTCCGTCGGGACCGGATCAGCCAGAGCCTTCCGCCCGAGACCGGATCAGCCAGAGCCTTCCGCCGGGCCGGATCAGCCAGAGCCTTGGCCAGACAGGATCAGCCTGATCCGTCGGCCAGCCATGAGCAGCCAGATCCGTCGGCCAGCCATGAGCAGCCAGATCCGTCGGCCAGCCACGAGCAGCCAGATCCGTCGGCCAGCCGCGAGCAGCCAGATCCTTCAGCCCGCCTGAGCCGTTCAGCCAGGATCGCCAGAGCCGTCCAGCCAGGATCGCCAGAGCCAGCCAGCCAGGATCCGCCATTGAGTCAGGTGCTGCCCCTTATCCTGGTGCTGGCCCTTAGTCGGTACTGCCCCTTAGTCCGGTGCTGCCCCTTAGTCGGTGCTGCCCCTTAGTCGGTGCTGCCCCTTAGTCCGGTGCTGCCCCTTAGTCGGTGCTGCCTCTTAGTCGGTGCTGCCCCTTAAACCGGTGGGGGTCATTTGGAGGAACCTACGTAAGCGGGTAGTGGCGATGGTGGGGGTGGTGGTCTAGGCCGGAGCCAGAACCGCCACCGAGGAGGTATGCCCGCCCAGCCCTCCCCTGTTTGGGGGTTTTGGCGCGGTCGCAGTCCGCGCCTTTAGGTCCTGTCACACCCTGGTTCTGGGACTCATTATGTTGAGCCAGGGTGTGTGCAGTCTATGTGGTTTGGTTCTATGTTGGGTGTCAAAGTGTTGTAATTATGTTGATTAGTCATATGACTCCCAATCGGAGGTAACGAGTGTCAGCGTCGGCTCGTTATCTCTGATTGGGAGCCATATTTATTCTGTATGTGTTCTTGTGGGCATTGTGGGTTATTGTTCCGTTTCTGTCCGTTTAGCAGAGGACTTCCACGGATAAATCGTTTGTTTTGTATTTACGTGCTTTACTTTATTAAAGTTATCATGTTCACTCAACGCGCTGCGCTTTGGTCCGTTCATTCATCAGACGATCGTGACAGCGGTGTGACGGCTGAGTGGTCTCATAGTTTTATACTTGCGTACTATTGTTTGTACAGATGAACGTGGTAACTTCAGGTGTTTGGAAATTGCTTCCAAGGATGAACCAGACTTGTGGAGGTCTACAATTTTTTTTCTGAGGTCTTGGCTGATTTCTTTTGATTTTCAAGCAATTCCATGATATCAAGCAAAGAGGCACTGAGTTTGAAGGTAGGCCTTGATATACATCCACAGGTACACCTCCAATTGACTCAAATTATGTCAATTAGCCTATCAGTAGCTTCTAAAGCCTTGACATCATTTTCTGGAATTTTCCAAGCTGTTTAAAGGCACAGTCAATTTTGTGTATGTGAAACCTCTGACCCACTGGAATTGTGATACCGTGAATTATACATGAAATAATCTGTCTGTAAACAATTGTTGGAAAAATTATTTGTGTCATGCACAAAGTAGATGTCCTAACCGACTTGCCAAAACTACAGTTTGTTAACAAGAAATTTGTGGAGTGGTTGAAAAACAAGTTTTAAGGTGGGTAGGTCTCATTGCCTAACAATAGCGAAGCAGGCATTGTGACGTAGAACAATAGGCTGGGGAAAGAACATTCGGAAGGCGAGTTGGTGCCACGGTGCTCAATAGAACCAATAGGAGCTGGCAGGGTGAAAAATGCCCTAAAATAAGGCCTGTTTTTTCGTGACAACTTTAAAACTACGGAAAGCAGCTGGGAAATATGGTAATATTATGAAAAAAGCATTCTTAAACATGTTATGTGTCCAGCTAATCATCATGTCAATGTATTATCACCACTGGACATGTAGCCTGTTTTAGATATTTTCATCAAATGCGGATAGAGATTGCATCATCTATATTACGTAAGTGTTATGGCTTGGATAGGTTTTAGCCTGGTCGAGGCAGAGGATAATGAGAACAGGGTGGTGGACAAAGTCATGTAAGCAACAAAGTGAGGTAGTTTGTGCGGGCGATCAGATTGAATGGTGCGTGCGTGTAATCAGCTATATTGCATGCAGAGACCATGGCATGAGTGAAGCGAGGTTGGGTTATCGTAAACTAGGGAGCTAGACAGGATTATCTAGGTGTATGCTTTGGCGCCATCTACGGGCTGAATGTTACATGGGTGGACCAGTTATCGCTCTCCTTCCAAAACATGGTTACATTTTTATAAACTTCAAGTATTACTAATTATACAGTATATTCCTAGGAAAAGTCGATGTAATGTAACAACTCAAATCGTGCTCTTTAGTGTACAGTAGTCTACAGATTAGGCTAAAGGTTGTTGGCTAGGGAAAATACGATTTTATTGAAATAATCAAATCATATTTTCCCTAGCCTACAACCATAATGATAAAACATAATTGCTAGAATGCATTACAAATCAAGGAATAACAAAAGTTGATTACATACTTTTCTTTTTCTGTTTTATTTCAGAAATAGAGCCCAGGAGTCAAACAAAGGTATTTTTATATTTTTTTACATTTCTCCAATCCCGCCTCACCCACTACGCATCAAACACATCAAGTCATACATTTCAATACATTTTACAATTGTTGATTACAGTGCCTTGCAAAAGTATTCATCCCCCTTTGCGTTTTTCCTATTTTGTTACATTACAACCTGTAATTTAAATTGATTTTTATTTGGATTTCATGTAATGGACATAAACAAAATAGTCCAAATTGGTGACGTGAAATTAAAAGAATAACTTGAATAAATAACAGAAAAGTGGTGCGTGATATGTATTCATCCCCTTTACTATGAATCCCCTAAATAAGATCTGGTGCAACCAATTACCTTCAGAAGTCCACATAATTAGTTAAATAAAGTCCACCTGTGTGCAATCTAAGTGTCACATGATCTGTCACATAATCTCAGTATATATACACTTGTTCTGAAAGGCCCCAGAGTCTGCAACACCACTGAGCAAGCGGCACCACCAAGCAAGCGGCACCATGAAGGCAGAAGGAGCTCTCCAAACAGGTCAGGGACAAAGTTGTGGGAAGTACAGATCAGGGTTGGGTTATAAAAAAATATCAAAACTTTGAACATCCCACGGAACACCATTAAATCAAAAAAAAATTAATGGAAAGAATATGGCACCACAACAAACCTGCAAGAGGGCTGCCCACCAAAACTCACGGACCAGCAAGGAGAGCATTAATCAGAGAGGCAACAAAGAGACCAAAGACAGTGGCCAGAAAAAAAGCCATTGCTTAAAAGAAAAAAAATAAGCAAATACGTTTGGTGTTCGCCAAAAATCATGTGGGGGACTCCCCAAACATATGGAAGAACGTACTCTGGTCAGATGAGACTAAAATTGAGCTTTTTGGCCATCGGGGGAAAAGCGCTATGTCTGGTGCAAATCCAACACCTCTCATCACCCCGAGAACACCATCCCCACAGTGAAGCATGGTGGTGGCAGCATCATGCTGTGGGGATGTTTCTCATCGGAAGGTACTGGAAACCGGTCAGAATTGAAGGAATGATGGATGGCGCTAAATGCAGGGACATTCTTGAGAACTGTTTCGTCTCAAATCTCTTCCAGATATTTACTTACATATCATATTCATATCATATATCATATATTACTTACATATTCACAGGTTTGAAATGATACACCTTAAAGGGCACATAAATTACATTTTCTGAAGTTTCTATTGCCAGAGTTTTGGTTGCACACATATAAATTATCTGATAACAAATGTACTGAAACACGCAATGTAAACCTGGTACAGAAATTGTTTGAAATATCTTTAACTAGTGTCTGACGGTCCAAGGTAAACACTAATGATTAGGAAAAAAGTTTATAATTTAGCAATAGTCCTATGTGTGATTCGGACCATGAAAGGACAGAGTATTGATTTTGCTGCTCATCCTCATGTCGAAGTTTTGCTGCAACATGTCTTAACACTAGTAACAAACTCAAGGCCAAATGTAATGTTAAATGTTGCCATAACAAGGGCTCCAGAATACAGGATGTGAAGGATTAGCTGAGCTACCTTTTACTGCTGAGGACAGTGATTTTTGACCTATTGCATACATAGAAATGTGCCTGTTGTAGACAGAGGTTTGCTTACAAGGTCGGCTCAGTAGGAGTGGAATATTGGCTGAACGCCCAGACTGTGATTGCCCGGTGTTCTCTCCTAAGCAGCCGCACTCTGGGAGCAAACGCTTTACTGAGAGAGAATCCACTTGGCTATCTTTGTTAACCTAATCATCAGCAGACACTGGCAAGTTAGAACTGTATATGGTATGTGTAGACTGTAAAAGGTTTGTAAACTCAGTTTCCTAGCGTTAAGTTTACATGGAAATAAGTACTCGACAGTGGGGGTCTTTAGTTAATTCATTTTAATTGGTTTTCATTGTAACCATTGCCTGTAAGATACCATATTACTATTCTGATGTCTCCGGAAGGAACAAAGTCCCTTGAGAGGGGAAATGTGGTGGAGAAATCAGGATTAGCTGTAGAATATGCTTATATGATTGAACTGTTATTAGAATGTCTCATTTCAGACTCTGGTGTTTTTTTTAAATTATTTTATTTTTTTGTCATTTAGCAGACGCTCTTATCCAGAGCGACTTACAGTTAGTGATTGCATACATTTTCATGTGTTGGCAGCTGCACTTGCCTCCCTCTTATGGGCCTCAGTCATCTGGGGCCAAGAGAGGAAGAAGTCAGGCTTGTCTATCACATATCCCTGTTGCTATGCAGAATATCAGAAAGCGAATAGGGCAAAGGAGGTCAGAAGGAAACATTGTTTCCATATGTGAATATGTGTCTTTACCTATTGCAAACCATGTGAAGGGATGGCCTGATTAATGGGAACCAATCACTTGTCTCCACAATGTCTTGTGTCAGTCACCCACTCCTCTGGCCTTGGGAGATTGTTCTCTCCCCTGGTTCCCTTTCTAGCAAAGGTGGAAACTAAGTAACAAATGTCCTTCTAAATTCTTAGTACTGAACAAAACAATGAGTTCTTTGTATTTGGGGCTAAGGTCTGGTACAGGATGTGTGGGGTTAGTGTCTGGAACCATTGTATGTTAATTTTGAGGTTGGTTATCCTGACCTATCCTGGGATAGTATATAACCCAGAGGCTCACTCCACTCAGTGAGCTCTCACTCTATTCACTTTGGCGTGGGTATTGTGACCAGCTCCCTTATCGATTCGTTTTTTAATATTCTGATTGGTGATTGACCTTGTCTCTCGTCATTATTGATTAGAAATTCCACTACAAAATCAAAACTATGAAATAACACATATGGAATCATGTAGTAACCAAAAAAGTGTTAAACAAATCAAAATATATTTTATATTTGAGATTCTTCAAATAGCCACCCTTTGCCTTGATGACAGCTTTGCACACTCTGGGAATTCTCTCAACCAGCTACACCTGGAATGATTTTCCAACAGTCTTGAAGGAGTTCCCACATATGCTGAGCATTGTTGGCTGCTTTTCCTTCACTCTGCGGAAAAACTCATTCTGATTGGCTGGTCCTGGCTCCCCAATGGGTGGACCTGGCTCCCACATGGGTGGGCCTCTGCCCTCCAGGCCCACCCATGGCTGCGCCCCTGCCCAGTCATGTGAAATCTATAATTAGGGCCTAATTTATTTATTTCAATTGACCGATTTCCTTCTATGAACTGTAACTCAGTACAATCTTTGAGATTGTTGCATTTCGTATTTATATTTCTGTTCAGTATCTTTAAGTCGTTCCTCAAAAATAACATCTTTTGACTCATTTTGTTCATTTGATTCCGTAATGCCCAGAAGCGCGCAGGACCCCCATCGGCGAACAATGATATAAAAACTTGAAACTCATTCTACACGCCTCTAGTTCACCATAGAAGGCTTATTAGAGCTGTCATTTGTGAGACTTCAAACAACATATATTTGTGATTGCTAGGCATACAAATAAGATTATTTATTGATACCTTTGAAACAAGGTCTAGTAGCGGCGCAACAGGACTACAGTGCCTTCGGAAACTATTCAGACCCCTTGACTTTTCCAAATGTTGTTCGTTACATCCTTATTCTAAAATTAACTAAATTGTTTTTTTCCCTCATCCAATCTACAACCAATACCCCATAATGACAAAATGTACATAAGTATTCCAAACCCTTCACTCAGTACTTTGTTGAAACATCTTTGGCAGCGATTACAGCCTCAAGTCTTCTTGGGTATGGCCTTCAACTTGCACATCTGTATTTGTGGAGTTTCTCCCATTCTTCTCTACAGATCCTCTCCAAGCTCTGTCAGGTTGGATGGGGAGCGTTGCTGACAGCTATTTTCAGGTCTCTCCAGAGATGTTCGATCGGGTTGGGCCACTCAAGGACATTCAGAGACTTGGCTGTTTGCTTAGGTCGTTGTCCTGTTGGAAGGTGAACATTCGCCTCATGTGAGGTCCTGAGCGCTCTGGAGCAGGTTTTCATCAAGGATCTCTCTATGCTTTGCTCCGTTCATCTTTGCCTCGATCCTGACTAGTCTCCCAGTCCCTGCCGCTGAAAAACATCCCCACAGCATGATGATGCCACCGCCATGCTTCACCGTGGGGATGTTGCCAGGTTTTCCTCCAAAGTGACACTTGGCATTCCAGGCCAAAGTGTTCAATCTTGCTTTCATCAGACCAGAGAATCTTGTTTCTCATTGTCTGAGAGTCTTTAGGTGCCTTTTGGCAAACTCTAAGAAGGCTGTCATGTGCCTTTTACAGAGGAGAGGCTTCTGTCTGGCCACTCTACCATAAAGGCCTGATTGGTGGAGTGCTGCAGAGATGGTTGTCCTTCTGGAAGGTTCTCCCATCTCCATAGAGCTCTGTCAGAGTGACCATCGGGTTCTTGGTCACCTGACCAAGGCCCCTCTCCCCGATTGCTCAGTTTGGCCGGGCAGCCAGCTCTAGGAAGAGTCTTGGTGGTTCCAAACTTCTTCCATTTAAGAATGATGATGGCCACTGTGTTCTTAGGGACCTTCAATGCTGCAGAAATGTTTTGGTACCCTTTCCCCAGATATGTGCCTCGACACAATCCTGTCTCAGAGCTCTACGGACAATTCCTTCGATCTCATGGCTTGTTTTTTATTTTTTGCTCTGACATGCACTGTCAACTGTGGGACCTTATATAGACATGTGTGTGCCTTTCAAAATCATGTCCAATCAATTGAATTTACCACAGGTGGACTCCAATCAAGTTGTAGAAACATCTCAAGGATGATCAATGGAAACAGGATGAACCTGAGCTCAATTTCGAGTCTCATAACAAAGGGTTTGAATACTTATGTAAATAAGGTATTCGTGTTTTCTAAAAAAAATCTAAAAACTTGTTTTCACTTTGTCATTATGTGGTATTGTGTGTAGATTGCTGAAGATTTTTATTTATTTAATCTATTTTAGAATAATGCTGTAACGTAACAAAATGTGGAAAAAGTCAAGGGTCTGAATACTTTCCGATGGCACTGTCAGATTGTGTAAAGATAGCGCTGCGTCGTAGTAGCCGTTTTACGGACTCCTGACCAATTCTGCTATTTTGTATTTTTTATGCTGCTCTTAAATTTTTTGGCTCATAATGTCTCCACCATTGATTCCTATGACCGAAAACAGCTTCCGGACATCAGAACAGCGATCACTAACCTCAATTTCGATGAAAATGTCTACTTCAGCGAGCCGTCAGCTCTGGATGTTCTGTTTACTCTGGACCCTGCCTAATCCCCAAAACTAGAAAGAGGAAGCATCTGCGAAAAGAGGCAGGCAAGGCGGCATCCTGGCGAGACTACCTTGGCAAACAAATAGACCACCATTGCCCTTTGTCCTTTTGGCGAACGTGCAGTCACTGGAGAACAAACTGAATGAGCTCCATTGAGACTATACTATCAACTGGACCTGAAAATCTGTATTACAGTGAGGGAAAAAAAGTTTTGATCCCCTGCTGATTTTGTACGTTTGCCCACTGACAAAGAAATAATCAGTCTATAATTTTAATGGTAGGTTAATTTGAACAGTGAGAGACAGAATAACAACAAAAAATCCAGAAAAAACGCATGTCAAAAATGTTATAAATTGATTTGCATTTTAATGAGGAAATAAGTATTTGACCCCCTCTCAATCAGAAAGATTTCTGGCTCCCAGGTGTCTTTTTATACAGGGAGCGAGCTGAGATTAGGAGCACACTCTGAAAGGGAGTGCTCCTATCTCAGCTTATTACCTGTATAAAACACACCTGTCCACAAAGCAATCAATCAATCAGATTCCAAAAAGGTGACGTTTTTTTGCTGTGAGCCAATGGAGTAACCTAGGTAACACAGGTTGTTTTTCCCCAGCGGCTGCAGGCCGCAGGTTCTATCTAATACCGACTTTTACATTTACATTTATGTCATTTAGCAGGCGCTCTTATCCAGACTTGGACTATAGCCCTTCTATTTCCTTACTGCTATAACTGCTAACATATGTTGCGATACTGCTATTAGCCTGCCATTGCACTGTGTACTACTGCTGTGTACTACTGCTGGGATAGCACAGTTAGCTATTACATAGTCATTAGCCTGTAGTGCCATTACATGCTCCTCTTTCGGACAACCTCCAGTTGGTGTCGCTCTTTTTCAAATTAGGAGATGGAGGAAGAAGAAGGTTACCTGAGTGTTTTGCGTACCATATCCTCATCGGTGGTGCCCTAGTAGGTCAGGGTCTCACTCCAGACAGGGTTGGGGGTGTTGCGCAGGGTCTTGGTGGAAGTTTATTGGCCTGACAGAGAGAGCGAGAGAGCAAAAAGCAAGAAAAAAGAGATTGAGAGAGATTGAAGTAAAGGTTGGGATTAGGTATTGACCTTTGCCCCCCATTCCATCATAGGCTGACCATGACACATAGGGCGCAACCGAAGTCATTAGCAGTTTACAGACCTCGGGTCTTCCGTGCAGAGCTCCTGGCTCTAGCACATAATATAGGACCACAGAGACAAGGGTTCAATCCC
The DNA here is from genome assembly GCF_020615455.1 of Coregonus clupeaformis. Taxonomy (NCBI): domain Eukaryota; kingdom Metazoa; phylum Chordata; class Actinopteri; order Salmoniformes; family Salmonidae; genus Coregonus; species Coregonus clupeaformis. The sequence goes on from NC_059215.1 coordinate 3,971,234, forward strand.
CTCGTCCCACCCTTCCTACTATGTCTGCTCCTGAACCATCTCCCCATCAGTCTCTAACCTGTAATTCAGATGTAATCTGGAGATTGAAATTATTCTCGTCTCATCTCATCTATATCAGTCTCTTTTCAGTTTAACTCAGAGTGAACAGCGTCCCTCTGCATGTTGTTGATGAAATCACCCTAGAATAGATTACCGTTCTTGATTCTCGGGTGATTTCGTTTCAACACCAGAATCCAACAGTGCGACACAGAAAGAAAGCTGTGCGTTTCTCAGACCTAGAATGCAAATGCCCAGATTGCAATTAAATGAACAATAGGCATATCAACGCATGCCGGGAGCATAATACAGTGCCTTCAGAAGTAGTTGCATGGACTCATTCTGTGTTCAATAATAGTGGTTAATATGATTTTTGAGTTACTATCCCATCTCTGTAGCCCACAAATACAATTATCTGTAAGGTCCCTCAATCACGTAGTGAATTTCAAGCACAGATTCAACCATAAAAACAGTTACAGAGTTTAATGGTTGTGATTAGAAAACTGAGGATGGATCAACAACATTGTAGTTCCTCCACAATACTAACCTAAATGACAGTGAAAAGAAGGAAGCCTGTACAGAAAAAAAATGATTTCAAATCATCCATCCTGTTTGCAACAAGGCACTTAAGTAATCCTGCAAACATTGGCAAAGAAAATACACTTTTCTTCCGTATACAAAGTGTTATGTTTGGGGCAAATACTACACAACACATCACTGAGTATCACTCTTCCAGATTTTCAAGCATGGTGGGTGGCTACATCCTGTGTCACGGAGCTCTCAGCACTGCTAAAGCTACCTCTCTCTCTCCTCTGCTCTCGTCCTTCTAGACCTATCTGCTGCCTTTGTACTGTAACAATTAGATCCTCCTCTCACCCTCTCCGATGTGGGCATCTCCGGCGCGGCCCACTCTTGGATTGCGTCCTACCTGAGTCGCTCCTACCAGGTGGCGTGGCGAGAATCTGTCTCCGCACCACGTGCTCTCACCACTGGTGTCCCCCAGGGCTCAGTTCTAGGCCCTCTCCTATTCTCGCTATTCACCAAGTCACTTGGCTCTGTCATATCCTCACACGGCCTCTCCTATCATTGCTACTGAATGACACACAATGAATCTTCTACTTTCCCCCTTCAGATAACCAGGTGGTGAATCGCATCTCTGCATGTCTGGCAGACATATCAGTGTGGATGGCGGATCGCCACCTCAAGCTGAACCTCGGCAGGCGGAGCTGCTCTTCCTCCCGGGAAGGACTGCCCATTCCATGGTCTCGCCATCACGGTTGACAGCTCGTTGTCCTCCTCCCAGAGTGCGAAGAGCCTTGGCGTGACCCTGGACAACACCCTGTCGTTCTCCGCTAACATCAAGCGCGGTGACCGATCCTGTCGGTTCATGCTCCACAACATTGCGAGTGCGACCCTGCCTTCACGGGAGGCGGGGAGGTCTAATCCAGGCACTTTTTCATCTCCCGTCTGGATTACTGCAACTTCGCTTGTTGGCTGGTGTCGCGATCGTCTGAAGAAGCGGACCAATCGCGCGCGTCGAGTGAACATGATGACTTTAT